>NC_067417.1:52963492-53281337 GCF_009764475.1 Pristis pectinata
AAAACATTTAAGGTTTTAACCCTGATCAGCAGGGCTTGATAGCAATAATCTATGATTTGATTCTGAAAATACATTTAGGGATATTGGATAAAATAAAGAATGAATGGGAAAGAGAACTTCAGATACCTCTACCTATAGAGACATGGAAGAAAATTCTCCAATTAGTTCATACCTCTTCAATGTGTGCAAGACACTCTCTAATACAGTTTAAGGTGGTTCATGGGACCCATATGTCTAAGGATAAGCTAGCTCGTTTTTTTAACCATATAAATCCTATCTGTGACAGATGTGATTCTGAAGTTGCTTCCCTGACACATATGTTCTGGGCCTGCTCTCTTTTGGAAAAATATTGGAAAAACATTTTTGATATCATTTCATTGGTATTGAGTATTGATTTACAACCACATCCTGTTACTGCAAATTTTGGTTTACCAATGATGGATTCTGGCCATTTATCTGCATCAGCTTGTCGTACGATTGCATTTGTTAGATTAATAGCCAGGAGATCCATTCTATTTACATGGAAAGATCCTAAACCTCCAACTACATTCCAATGGTTTTCCCAAACTATAACATGTTTAAACTTAGAAAAAAATTCAGAGTGGCACTGCTGATCCTTCCGTTCAATTTGAAGAAATTTGGAACCCATTTATCCAGCATTTCCATGTGATGTAAGCTGAACTTTTCCGAATCCTTTCCAATAACTTTCTATTGGAAGAACGAGGAGCGGAGTTAATGAGATAATGATTATTTCCATCGATGAAATACGACAGCCCGGCTTTTGATTAGTTCTTGGCAGTTTTTGTTCATTGCTATTCTTTGCGTTTTGTTACATATTTAGTTTGTGTTTTTTCTCATAAAATCAAATTTCTTTAAATCTTTTTCCTGTTCAATTATGAAGAGATTGGGAGGTTCAGATTCCATATTTTACTCTGTGTGTCTGTACACGTTCCCCGTTATTATTGTAACCCCGATCTCTTTGTACCATGTGTATAATCACTGTTGTTACGTTGATTCATTTGAAATTTAATAAAACAAGATTGACAAAAAAAGAATGATGGAAGTCTATGAGGTCGTGGAAGTTGGGGATGGGGGTGGGGCGGCTCCTCATGGCCGACGTAAAGTCCCGCAATACTCCGCTCCGGCTAATCGATGTGTACGCCTCGCCCGTGCTGATCGAGTGGCTGGCTGCCCTCAAGTAGCTCCCACCACTGCTAGCAACGTTCCCACCAGCCATTCTGACCGGTGACTTCAACTGCATCGTTGATGCAACTGGATAATCCGGCAGTGCTGACAGGAGACTGGACAAAAGCTCCAGACTCCTGATGGGAACGGTTACAGAAGCAAAGTAGTGTGACGCCTTCAGTACCCCTGCAGGTGGAACACAGTCACAATACACTTGGACCAGAAAGGGCAGCTCATTACGGTCCCGGATGGACTTGCCCTTCACATGGAAGGCAGTCACGGTCAGATCCACCAACATCACGCTGGTGTTCTTCTATGACTATCTTCGAGCCTCCTGTCACCTACAGGAGGAGCTGAAGGCAGGCAGGGGGACGTGGAAGTAGAATGTCAAGCTGCTCACCCAAGAGAACATGAAGGAACTAAAGAGTGATTACACAGGCTGGAGAACTGTAAAGACCCTCCTTGACTCCCTTATTCACTGGTGGGAAGCAACTAAGGAGAACATTAAGAGGTTCTTCATCCTCAAATGTGTTCAGAAAGCAAAACAGTGTCAGAGGAAACTGCGCCAGCTCCAGACAGACTTGCAGGAACTTCTATTGTGCTGTCGAGGGGAGTGGATGTGAGGGAGCAACTCCAAGAGGTGAAGAGCCGGCAAGCTGCGCTCTTTGACTCTGAACACTCGAAGACCAGCTTCAGATCCAGTGTCCTCTTTGTGGATGAGGATGAGACGTGCTCACGCTTCTTCTTCCGAAAAGTTCACAGGGGGAGCTTTGTGATCCACAGCCTTAAGTGAGAGGACGGCTCAGTAACGTCCTTCCAGACGGACAAACTGAGGATCCGCAGATCCTTCTATGTCAATCTGTCTGACAGCAAGACCACAGAGAGCAGGGCCGCTCAAAACCTCCTGTCCCCTATCACGGAGGTGCTAGACGACAGCAAGCGGGAGATGCTGGATCAGCCACTGTCCCTTGAGAGCTAACTGGCTCCACCCGTTCCCTTGGCACAAATAAAACTCCCGGAAGTAACGGGTTACCGGCAGAGCTGCACTCGGGTCTGTGGGACTGATCGGTCCGGACCTGCTGGATGTGTTCAACGCTGTGCTTCCGGCTGGCAGAATGTCAGACTCCATGAGGAAAAGCATCATTAACCTCATCAACAAGCAGAAGGGGGAGAGGGAGGATATCAGGAATTGGAGACCCATTTCACTGTTGAATGTAGACTATAAAATCCTGTCCAAAGCCATCGCCAACAGGGTCAAGCCTGCTCTGGGACAGGTGAACCACCTGGACCAAACCTGTGCTGGACCTGGCAGGAAAATCTCTGACAGCCTTGCGCTGCTCAGGGATACCATCGCCAATGTGCAGGACAGAGGGGTGGATGCCTGCCGAATCAGCTTGGACCAGGCAAAGGCCTTCGACAGGACTTCACAAACGTACATGATGGACGAAAAGCTCCAAAATGGGTTTTGGGAAGGGACACAGGAATGGGATCCAACTGCTCCACACAGATCTCCGAAGTGCAGTGCAAATCAATAGGTGGGAGACAGATAGTTTCCCCATCAGGTCTGGAGTCAGGCAGGTTGTCCACTCTCCCACGTCTTGTTTGTGTGCTCACTGAACCCTTTGACGAATCCATTAGGAAAGACGACCGGACAAGAGGGGTGACGTTGCCGGGCTGTGTGAGCACACAAGCCAAACCCTCCCTCTACATGGACGATGTCGCTGTCTTCTGCTTGGACCCACGGTCAGTTCACAGATTGATTAGCATCGGCGACCAGTTGCAGTTGGCATCGGGGGCCAGCGTCAACTGCAGGATGAAAAAGGCCGTGCTCTTCGGTGACTGGCCCGACCGATCTAACGTCCTCCTCACCGACAGGTCTAACTGCCTGAAGGTGCTGGGGATCTGGTTCGGAGGGGCTGAGGTATTTAACAAGAATTGTCTGGAGCGGATTGGGAAGGTCAAACAGAATTTGGGTCGTGGAAACGGCGTTGTCTGTCAATAACTAGGAGCAACTTGGTCATCAGGTGCGATGTGCTCATAAGGCTGCAGTACCTGGCGCAGCTTTGGCCTGTTCCTCGCTCTTCTGCCTCTGCAATCACCCGTGACGTCTTCCAGGTTATCTGGGGGTCCAAGATGGAGCGACTCCAATGGGTCATGCTGTACAGGTCCTCTGAGAATGAGGGCAAAAGTGTACCCTCACCCTGAAGACCACTTGGTCTGTTGCTGTATCAGTCGGTGTGTGGACCCCAAGTACGTGGGCACCAAGTGTCACTACATGCTGAGGGTCTACCTGTCCCTGGTGCTGCGGAGGATGGGCCCGGCCCCTCTACCGTCCAAAGCCCCAGTCAGCTGGACGTTGCCGCACTACCTGTCCTTTGTGGAAGAGATCTTCCAAGGAAACAACTTTGACCACAAGTCCATCAGACAGTGGTCAGCGTGGAATGTACTGCAGAAACTGCAGGATGGGGACACTATGGATACGGTGGGGTGATTCCCTGAGCAAACGGTCCAAACCACATGACAGAATAGCTCATCGCCAGATCTGACCGACAGGTACCATGACCTCGTTTGAAAGGCGGTGAGAGGAGCCCTCCCAGATAGAACTGATCCCAGATGGATGCAAGTGTCCGTGTCGAGAATCATCCCCAGCAGCTGAATGACAGAGGACTCTCTGATCTGCCTGCTGTTCCCGGGGACACACACAAAGACAGATATCAAGTACTGCTGGAAGGGAATCAGCTCAGTGAAAGACGCCCCTTGGTCTGCCCAAAACCCGTTGGGCTCCCGGCACAGCCAGATGTCCGTAAGGGAACGCTGCCTACTGGCACATGCCCGGCTGCAGGAGTCCGTGTTGAGGGACGCACTGAAGCTCGGTGCAGCCAAAGCTGAGGCTCTGTGGGGAAAGTCCACAGTGTGGGCTCCTTCCCCTACCGCACAGGGAGGGGCAGAGTCACGTGGGGAAGCACCTCGATCAATGAAAGGGGCATCATCTCAGGGAGCTAAAAGTGGGGTAATAGTGCTGTGTTTGTGTGTTTTTCTCTTTAAAGTTTTCACTGCTGAATGGAACGACGAATAACATGAAGTTTTCATTTCAACAGTTTCTTCCTTTGTACATATTTTTTATTAAGAATAAAGTCTATTTATGAAATAAAATAGCCTCCTCTAACCAATGCCGGCCCGTCCCAGAGGATGTTTGCTCGAGGCAGCTCACGTACCAAGAATAAAGGATTTTTCATTCAGAGAGACAAAGCACAGTCTGGAGATGTGTGTTGAGTAATGTAAGGAAACAAAACGATACAAGATTGGGTGGCAAGTAAGAGGTGTTGTTGGGAAAGGGGAGAGAGGGAAAGTAATTCACTCTGGTTCTGCGACCACTGCAGTTCAAATAGAAGCACTCCGAGGATTTATTCCGTCCTGTTCTGACACCCTGTTTGCCAGACGAAATGCGCAGAACGAGAACAAAGTACCTTTCACATCAGGGACACAGGTAATATTTGGTAAACAGCAGAGATGCAAACTGAGCAGCAGATCCAAATGAGAGTGGTTGTTGGAATGGGCCAGGGAGGTGGTAGGGGGAGAGAAACAGAGAGAGTTCCCATGGCAGTTTGTGTGGCTGAATCGTCTGTCTCTGCACAGAAAGCTCTCAATGACTCACTCTTGTCTTTGTGCCCATTGCAGTTCTGATAGAAACACCACTGGTTCATTCTGCCCTGTTCTGATCCTCTGTGTGTAACAGGAAACACACAGAGCGAGAACAAACGACTTCTCACATCAGGGACACAGGTAACATTGGGTGACAGGTCACAGATGGACACATGGAAACGAGAGGGATCACTACAGTGTGTGACGGGGAGGGAGTGGGGAGGGATTGGGGAGGGAGAGACAGAGGAAGGAAGAGACAGTGTGGAGCTGAGGGAGGGACAGAGCCAGAGAGAGAGGCACAGAGTCACAAAGCACAGAAACAGACCCTTCGGCCCACTGACGGGGTGCCGACATTCCAGCGCCCATTGACACTGATCCTACACTGATCCCATGTTCTGGTCCCCACATTCCCATCGACTGCCCCCAGATTCTCCCACCTGCTGCGACACTGGAGGCAATTTTCTGTCCATTCACCTCTCACCCAGTCTGATATGTGGGCAAACAGCAGAGAGGGCTGAGAGAAATCAGACATGAGCTGAGAAATTAGGAAGGCAAAGAGGGGTCACGGAATATCACCGGCAATAGGGTTAAGTTCACGACAAAGACACTTCATAAGTACACTGAGAGCAAACGATCAAGCAGGGAAAGTACAGGGCCCATGAGGGACAAGAGGGGCAACTTGTGTGTGGAGCCAAAAATACAAGTGAGTTCCTCAATGTAAACTTTCCGTCGGTTTTCACACATTGTGGTTGGAGAACCTAACGGAAGGGAAGGTGGAATTCCAGTGCAAGTCTCTATAAATGGAGGAGGAAGTCGATGCCTCAGTGGGCTTAAACCCCCAGGACGGGATGAGATCAAAATCGGATTTATCTGAATCACATTTACTATCACTGACTTCCATGAAGTGAAATGTGTTGTTCTGGGGCAGAAGTACAGAGCAAAGGCAGAAAGTTACTGTAAGTTTCCAAAATCAATAAGGAGAGCAAAAGAAATGGAATAACCGGTAAGTTTCTTTCTGTCTTTGATTTGGTGTTCCCTGTAGTGCAGATCAGTGAGAATGGCTCCAGGGTTCAGCTTGTGAGATGTGGGAGTTCTGCGAGACATCCAATCTCCCTGATGACTACATCTGCACCAGGTGCATCCAGCTGCAGCTCATTACAGACCTGTTAGGGAACTGGAGCTGCAGCTGGATGACCTTCGGCTCCTACGGAATACCGAGGAGTACAGGGACAAGAGCTACAGGGAGGCAGTCACTCCTAAGCTGCAGGAGGCTGGTAGCTGGGTGACTGTCAGGAGAAGGACGGAGAGTAGGTAGGATGTTCAGAGTGCCCCTGTGGCCGTTTCCCTCAATAACAGGTACACTGCTTTGGATAATGTTGTGGTGGACAAACTACCAAGGGAAAGCCTCAGTGACCAGGTCTTTGGCACTGATCCTGTCGTGTGGTGCAGAAGGGAAGGGGGGAGAAGAGGATATCGGTAGTGATAAGGTATTCCATAGTAAGTGGGGTAGACAGCAGGTTCTCTGGTCATGAAAGAGACTCCCAGATGGTATGTTGCCAGCCTGGTGCCAGGGACACGGACGCCTCGAACGTGTCCACAGCATTCTGAAGGGGGAGCGTGAACAGCCAGAGGTCATGGAACATAATGGCACCAATGACCTAGGTAGGAAAAGAGGTGAGGTCCTGAAGAGGGAATATAGGGAGTTAGGTGGGAAGATGAAAAGCAGGATCTCAAGGGTAGTGATCTCTGGATTTCTTCCTGTGCAAGGTGCCAGTGAGGGTAAGAATAGGATGATTTGGCATATGAATGTGTGGCTGAGAAATTGGCGCATGGGGCAGGGTTTCAGATTTGTTGATAAATGGGATCTCTTCTGGGGAAGGTACGACCCGTACAAAAGGGACGCGTTACACCTGAACTGGAGGGCAGATTTGCGGGCAGATTTGCTGGAACTTTTGGGGAGGGTTGAAACCAGTTTGGCAGGGGGATGGGATCCAGAGAGGTAGGTCGGAGCTTGGTTCATTTAGCGTACAAGTAGATGCAGAGTGTAGAAATGGCAAGATTGCAGCCAGTTGGATGGGCCGAAGTGAGTCTAATTTAATGCGAGAAGTATCAGGAACAAGGCTGATGAGCTGAGATCGTTGGTGAGATCGTGGAACTATGATGTGGTGGCCATTACAGAGACTTGGCTGTCGCAAGGACAGGAATGGCTGCTGGATATTCCGGGATTTAGATGCTTCAAAAAGGACAAGGACGGAGGTAAAAGAGGTGGAGAGTGGCTTTACTGATCAGGGACAGTGTCACAGCTGTAGAAAGGGAGGATGTCCTGGAGGAATCGTCCACTGAGTTAGTGTGGGTGGAAGTCAGAAACAGGAAGGGAGCGATCTCTCTCTATTTGGAGTATTCTACAGACCCCCCAGTAGCAGCAGAGATGCCGAGGAGCAGATCAGGAGGCAGATTTTGGAGAGGGGCAGAAATAACAGGGTTGTTGTCATGGGTGATTTCAACTTCCCTAATATTGTTTGTCACCTCCTTAGTGCAAAGGAATAGGTGGAGCGGAGCTTGTTCGGTGTGTACAGGAAGGACACATTATGTCGACAGGTTGACTGAAGGAGAGGCCCTACTGGACCTGGTAGTAGGCAATGAGCCTGATCAGGTTTCAGATCTCTCGGTGGGAGAGCATTTTGATGATAGTGACCATAACTCCTTGACCTTTACTTTAGCCATCGAGAGGGATAGGAGCAGACGATATGGGAATGTATTTAACTGGGGGAGGGGGAATTATGATCCTATTAGGCAGGAACCTGAGTGAAATTCGGAACAGATTTTATTGCAAATACACAGCGGAAATGTGGAGATTGTTTAAGGAATACTTGAATGGGGATCAGGATAGGTTTGTCCCATTGAGGAAGGGTAAGGATGGTAGGATGAAGGAACAGTAGTTGACATGAGATGTAGAATATCTTGTCAAGATGAAGAAAGAAGCTTACCTGAGGATTAGAAAACATGGATCAGACAGGGCTCAGGAGAGTTACAAGGTAGCCAGGAGGGAGCTTAAGAATGGACTTAGGAGAGATAGAATGGGGCATGAGAGGTCCTTGGTGAGTAGGATCAAGTAAAACCCCAAGGAGTTCTGCACATATGTGAAGAATAAGAGGATGACTAGAGCGAGGGTAGGACTGATCAGGCATAAAAGAGGAAACAGGTGCCTGGAGTCAGAAGAGGTAGGGGAGGTCCTTAATGAATGCTTTGCTTCAGTATTCACCAGAGAGAGACCTTCGTTGTAAGGATGGAGTACGACAGACTGATATGCGAGTGCATGTTGACGTGAGGAAAGAGGGTGTGCTGGAACTATTGAAAAACATTAGGATAGATAAGTCACCGGGGCCGGACAAGATATATCCAAGGTTATTACGGGAAACAAGGGAAGAGATTTCAGCGCCTTTGGCGACAATCTTTGTGTCCTCACTGGCCACAGGAGAAGTGCCAGATGATTGAAGGGTGGCAAATGTTGTTCCTTTGTTTAAGAAAGGGAGTAGGGATAACCGTGGGAATTACAGACCCGTGAGTCTAACTTCACTAGTGGGTAAATTACTGGAGAATATTATTAGAGACAGGATTTATGGGGATTTAGAGAAGCATAGGCTGATTAGATACACTCAGCATGGCTTTGTGAGGGGCAGGTCCTGCCTCATGAGCCTGACTGAATTCTTTGAGGATGTGACAAAGCACATTGATGAAGGTAGAGCAGTGGATGTGGTGTACATGGATTTTTGTAAGACGTTTGACGAGGTTCCTCATGGAAGGCTTATTCAGAAAGTCAAGAGACCTGGGATCCAGAGTGAATTAGCTGTGTGGATTCAGAATTGGCTCACCCATAGAAGACAAGAGGGTGGTGGTAGATGGAGTGTATTCTGCCTGGAGGTCAGTGGCCAGTGGTGTTCTGCAGGGATCTGTTCTGGGACCCCTGCTCTTTCTGATTTTTATAAATAACCTGGATGAAGTTGTGGAAGTGTGGGTTAGTAAGTTTGCTGATGATACAAAGGTTGGTGGTGGTGTGGATTGTGTAGAAGGTTGCTGTAGATTACAACAGGATATTGACAGAATGCAGATCTGGGCTGAAGTGGCAAATCGAGTTCAACCCGGGTGGGTATGAAGGGATACACTTCTGGAGATCAAATTCGAAGGCAGAATCCAAGGTTAATGGCAGGACTCTTAGCAGTGTGGAGGAACAGAGGGATCTTGGGGTCCAAGTCCATAGATTCAACAATGTTGCCACGCAGGTCGATCGGGTTGTTAAGAAGGCATATGGAGTGTTGGCCTTCATTAGAGAGGGTATTGAGTTCAAGAGCCGCGAAGTGATGTTGCAGCTCTGGAGAACTCTGTTCAGACCACACTTGTAGTACTGTGTTCAGTTCTGGTCGCCTCATTATAGGAAGGATGTGGGAGCTTTAGAGAGGATGCCGAGGAGACTTGCCAGGATGTTGCCTGGATTAGGAGCATGTCTTATGAGGATAGGCTGAGTGAGCGAGGGCTTTACTCTTTGTAGAGAAGGAAGATGAGTGGTGACTTGATAGAGGTGTACAAGATGATAAGAGGCAAAGATAGAGTGGACAGTCAGAGATTTTTTCCCAGGGCGACAATGGCTAACACGAGGGGCCATAATTTTAAGGTGACTGGAGGAATCTATAAGGGAAATGTCAGGGGTAAGTTTTTTATACAGAAAGTGGTGGGTGCATGGAACGCACTGCCGGAAGAGCTTGTTGGGGTAGATACATCAGAAACATTTAAGAAACTCTTAGATAGACACATGAATGATTGGAAAATAGAGAGCTCTGTGGGAGGGAAGGGTCAGATAGACCTTAGAGCAGTATAAAATGTTGGCATAACATTATGGGCTGAAGGGCCTGCACTGTGTTGTAATGCTACATGTTCCATGTTCTATGTTCTATAACAAGGCAGTTTTGGAGTACAATTGAGAAATTTGATGGCGGAGGGGAAGAAGCTGTTCCTGAATCTTTGAGTGTGGGTCTTCAGGCTCCTGAACCTCCTCCCCGGTGGCAGTATCGAGAAGCGGGCATGTCCCGCGTGGTGACAGCTGCTGTGGGAGACAAGCGAAGAGAATGCTGGGGCTCTGATTGAGACTTTTAAACCTTTGCCGGCCACAAGTGAGGTCCCAGATGACTGGAGCTCAGCAATTGTGGTTCCTCTTTTCAAGGAGAGAAGCTGGGAAAAGCCTGGGAATTACAGACCGAAAGGTCTTCACTTGGGTGAAGGGCGATTTCAGTCACATGAGGCAGGACTTGTCGAAAGTAGATTTAGAGCAGCTGCTGGAGGGGAAAATAACATCCATCCTGTGGGAATCTTCCCAACGGGAGATGCTTAAGGTTCACTGCTGGCTCCTCAGTGTGAATGGGAAGGATGGGGAGGTGAGGGACCCCTGGGTGATGAGGGGTTCGAGGGTTAGGTGAACACAAAGGAGGCATCTGGAGATATCGTTGAGAACAGGGGACAACCTTGAGTGTTGAGGATGTGAGAGGACTTCACAGTGACATCAGGAGAGCTAACAGGGGCCATGGAATATCATTGGCAGACCGTATTGAACAGACCGGGAGATTTTATAAGTATATTCGGAACAAGTGGGGAAGCAGGGCAAGTGTAGACCCCTGAGGGACCAAAGGGACATGCTGTGCGAGGAGCCAGGGGATGTTGGCCAGGTGCTCAATGAAGACTTCCCATCTGTTTTCACCCAGGAGAAGGACGTGGTCGATGGGGGGTTCAGGGAGAGCGATGCGGACATTCTGCAGCATGTCGGCACCAAGGAGGAACAGTTCTGAGATCTCTTGTGCACAAATGTGGATCAATCCCCAGGGCCGGATAAGATGTGTGCCCGACTGCTCGATGAGATGAAGGCGGAGATTGCTGGTATCCTTATGGAGAATTTTGAATCTTCAGCAGCCTCAGGTGAGGTGCCAGATGACGGGAGGATTGCAGATCTTATTCCATTGTTCAAGAAGGGCAGCAGGGATAAGCAAGGTCATTCAATCTTCCATCGGTGGTGGGGAAAGTACTGGAAAATATTCAAAGGGACAGGGTTTATTTGCACTGGGAAAGGTAGAGACTGATTGGAGATGGTCAGCATGGTTTTTATGGGAAATCCTGTCTAACTGATGTCACAGGGTTAACGGAGCACATTGATGAGGGCAGTGCAGTGGTTAATGTCCATATGGACTTCAGTAAGGACTTTGACAAGCTGCCACACGGTGGGCCGGTGCTAAAGGTTCGAGTCCTTGGGGTCCAAGGTAGCCTGGCCTAGTGGATTCAAAGCTGGCTTGGTGATAGGAGCCAGGGGATGATGATAGATCGGTGGTTTTCTGATTGGAAGTCTGTGACCAGTGCTGTAACTCATGGACCAGTGCTGGGACCATGATGTTTGTGTCATCCATGAATGACTTTGATGTGAATGTAGCAGACTTGATCAGTAAGTTTGCCGATGACCTGACAATTGGTGATGGTGTAGGTAGCGAGGAGGGCTGCCTAAGGATACAGCAGGATGGTGATCAACTGGAGAGTTGGGCGGAGCGATGGTCGATGGAATTTCACCCTGACACGTGGAAGGTGATGTGTTGTGGGAGGGCAAATGAGGGCATGACACATACAGTAAAAGGAAGGGCCCGAGGGAGTGTTGGTGAACAGAGGGACCTTGAGGTAGGTCCATAAATCCCCGCAAGTGGCAGCACAGGTCGACAGGCGAGTGAAGAAGGCAGACGGGGAGTTTGACTTCATTAGCCGTGGCGTGGAATGTAAGAGCTGGGATGTCATGTTCCCACTTCATAAACAGTGGTTGGGCCACAGTACAGCTGGGGCATTGTGTGTGGTTCTGGTCACCACACTACAGGAAGGGTGTGGGAGTGCTGGAACGGCTGCAGAGAAGGTTCACCAGGACGTGGCCTGGGTTGGAACGTTTCGCTCACAAGGGGAGACTGGATCGTGGCGGTTGTTTTCCCCGGAGTGGAGGAGGTTGAGGGCCTGATCGAGGGAGAGAAAATATGTGGAATGGTAGAACAGAGAAATGGGCCCTTCTGGCCCTGCTGGTTGGTGCCGACCACAATGCTAATCTACGGTCAACAGAGAGAGCTCGGTGTACAAGTCCACAGTTCCTGCAAAGTGGCAGCTCAGGTCCACAGGGTAGTGAAGGTGTTTGGCACTGGGTACAGGTGCTGGAATGTTATGTTCCAGCTGGACAGAGGTCTGTTAGACCACAGTTCGAGTGTTGTGCAAAGTTCTGGTCACCACACTAAAGGAAGGTGTGATTGATCTGGAGAGGGTGTAGGAATGATTCACGACGTTGTGGCCTGGACTGGAGGGGTTGAGTTGTGAGGAGAGATGTATCGATGGAGGGGGATTTATCCTGTGGACGGTCCCCCTCTCACCCTCCTTGCCCATTAAATTCCTTTATACACAGCCCAGTGTCCAACTCTGACACAGTGTGGTGGTGGGGGTGGGGGGCTGGAGGTGGGATTTATCCTCTGCACATTCCCTCTCACACCCTCACTGCCCATTATATTCCTGTATACACAGCCCAGTGTCCAACACTGACGCAGTGTGGTGGGTGGGCGGTTGGATGGGATTTATCCTGTGGACTGCCCCTCTCACACCCTCACATTACCACCCTGACAGGTGCTGATGAGGACAGGAGGGGTGAGTGGAGGAGAGAAGGGAGTGTCCCACAGTCTGACCGAGATGTGGGCCTGAATTGGCCGTTTGTGTGCTGAATCGTTATCACTCCGTTTCTCAGTGAAGTCCTCTGATCAATCACCGCCCGTCCCTGAGGGTGTTTGCTCGAGGCAGCTCACGTATCAAGAATAAAGGATTTTTAATTCAGAGATACAAAGCACAGTCTGGAGGTGTATGTTGATCAATGTAAGGAAACGAAACTATACAAAATTGGGTGGGAGGGAAGAGGTGTTGCTGGGAAAGGGGAGAGAGGGATAATAATTCACTCTGGATTCTGCGGCCACTGCAGTTCCATTAGAAGCACTCCGAGGGTTAATTCTGTCCTGTTCTGACACCTTGTTTGCAAGAGGAAATGCACAGACCGAGAACAAAGAACCTTTCACATCAGGGATACAGGTAACATTTGGTAAACAGCACAGATGCAAATTGAGCAGCAGATGCAAACCATAGAATCATAGAACAGTTCAGCACAATCCATGCCCTTCGGTCCTCAATGTTGTGCCGACCTCGCCTCAGATGATCTAACCCCTTCCTCCCACATATCCCTCTATTTTAAATTATCCATATGCTTGTCTAACAATCTCTGGAGTTTTACCAATGTACCTGCCTCCACCACCACCCCGGGCAATGCATTCCATGCCCCAACCACTCTCTGCGTGAAAAACCTCCCTCTGATATCTCCCTTGAACTTCCCACCCAGTCCTTTAAAGCCATGCCCTCTAGTATTGAGCATTGGTGCACTAGGAAAGAGGCGCTGGCTGTCTATCTGTTCCTCTTAATAGTTTATACAACTCTATCATGTCTCCTCTCATCCTCCTTCTCTCCAAAGAGTAAAGACCTAGCTCCCTTAGTCTCTCCTCATAATTCAAACTCTGTGAACCAGGCAGCGTCCTAGTAAATCTCCTCTGCACCCTTTCCAATGCTTCCACATCCTTCCTATGATGAGTCGACCAGAACTGGACATAGTACTCTAAGTGTGGTCTAACCAGAGTTTTGTAGAGATGCATCATTACCTCGCGGCTCTTAAACTCGATCCCACGACTTATGAAAGCGAACATCACAGAAGCATTCTTAACCACCCTATCCACCTGTAAGGCAACTTTTAGTGATCCGTTGATATGAACCCCCACATCCCTCTGCTCCTCCACACTGTCCAGAATCCCGCCATTTACCTTGTACTCCGCCGTGGAGTTTGTCCTTCCAAAGTGTACCACCTCACACTTCTCCGGATTGAACTCCATCTGCCACTTACCAGCCCAGCTCTTTATCCTACCAATACCCCATTGCAAGTTTCTACAATCCACCACACTATCCACACGTCCACCAACCTTTGTCTCATCTGCAAACTTGCTAACCCACCCTTTCACCCCCTCATCCAAGTCATTAATAAAAATCACAAAAAGTAGAGGTCCCAGAACTGATCCCTGTGGGACACCACTAGTCACAGCCCTCCAATCCGAGTACACTCCCTCCACCACAACCCTCTGCTTTTTACAGGCAAGCCAATTCTGAATCCACACGGCCAATCGTCCCTGGATCCCATGCCCTCTGACCTTCTGAAGAAGCCTGCCATGTGGAACCTTGTCAAATGCCTTACTAAAATCCATGTGGACCACATCCACTGCACTACCCTCATCAATCTACCTGGTCAGCTCCTCAAAGAACACTATCAGGCTTGTGAGACATGACCTGACCTTCACGAAGCCATGCTACCTGTCCCTAATGAGATTATGATTCTCTAAATGCCCATAGATCCTATCTCTTAGAATCCGTTCTAACAGCTTGCCAACCACATACGTAAGGTTCACTGGTCTATAATTCCATGGACTATCCCTACTACCTTTTTTGAATAAGGGGACAACTTTTACCACCCTCCAATCCTCCGGTACCATTCCCCTAGACAATGGGGAATCAAAGATTCTAGCCAAAGTTTCCGCAACCTCTTCCATCGCTCGCGGAGCAGCCTCCGTCAGGCTCCTGGGACTTATCTGTCCAGATGAGAGTGGTTGTTGGAATGGGGCAGGGAGGTGGTGGGGAGAGGAACAGAGAGAGTTCCCATGGCAACTTGTGTGGCTGAATCATCTGTCTCTGCACAGAAAGCTCTCAATGACTCACTCTTGCCTCTGTGCCCGTTGCAGTTCTGATAGAAACACCACTGGTTCATTATGCCTTGTTCTGATCCTCTGTGTGTAACAGGAAACACACAGAGCGAGAACAAACGATTTCTCACATCAGGGACACAGGTAACATTGGGTGACAGGTCACAGATGGACACATGGAAACGAGAGGGATCAGTACAGTGTGGGACTGGGAGGGAGTGGGGAGGGAGAGACAGAGGAAGGAAGAGACAGTGTGGAGCTGAGAGAGGGAGAGAGACAGACAGGGGGGCACAATGTTACACAGCACGGAAACAGGGCCTTCGGCCCACTGACTAGGTGCAGACCTTCCAGCGCCCATTGACACTGATCCTACACTGATCCAATGTTCTGGTCCCCACATTCCCATCGACTGCCCCCGGAAACTCCCAACTGCTCCGACACTGGAGAAAATTTTCTGTGGTCCATTCACCTCTAACTACGCATGTCTCTGGAATGTGGGAGGTAAAGAGAGCACCTGAAGAACCCCAGCGGGTCGGTCGCTGAGAGAAGTTGGAGGCTCCAGACACAGGTCAGTGGAACCTGGGTCGCTGGTGTTGAGGCAGCAACACTACCCGCTGTGTCACGGTGGTGCCCAACAGACAGACAGTGTCGGTGGCAGTTTGAGGGAACAGACATGATGGTCCCTGTTTCCCAATGTGCACCGTATCGCTCACCCGTCATCTCTGAGCTCATCCGCTCACAGAACGGTCATCCTGCTTTTCCTCCCCCTCCCCAGTCATGTCCCTCCCTGTCTCTGCTGTGCCCTCAGGTACCTCGGTGCCCCTGGGCTCTGTGTTCCTCTCATTCTATCTTCTCAATAACCCACACATTTAATGCCTCCATCTCTTGAAGCTGTGCCTTCAGCTGCCAAAGACCGGGTGCCATCTGCCTGTTCAGATTCCAGGGCACATGGACCGATATCCAGCCCAGACACAGGAAGAGATCATCCTGTGGGAGTCATTTCCAATCTTCTCTGTCCAGTACAGTTGCTGTGTACACGGTCCGGTGTCACTGACAGTGTGGTGGGTGGGGGGTGGATTTATCCTGTGAACGGTCCCTCTCTCACCCTCACTGTCCAGTGTATTCCTCTATTCATAGGGGAGCAAAGTGTACATTAGATTCCAGACGTGGCCTCACTGTACAACTGGTACAATACTTCCCTGTTTCTGAACTCCGACCTCTGCAATAAATGCCAACGGGCCATCTGCCTTCCGAACAACCCGCTTCCGCTTCTGTCTGGCAGAGCTGCCCAGTCCCTGGGCATGGAGCAGTGTAGCTGAACATCCTGCTTCTGTGTGATAACAACAAAAGGATCTCCACCTTCATTGTCCGTCACACTCCCAGCGCACAGTCCACTGCCCGAGACGGAGCTGGCAGGGCTGCCAGAGTTATACAGCACGGACACAGGCCCTTTGGCCCATCAGCTCCACGCCAAACAAGGTGCCGATCTGGGCCTACATTTGACCCATTTCCCTCTGACCCTTTCCTCTCTGTGAACCTGTCCAAGTGTCATTGTAGCCACCTCTGCCCCTTCCTCTGGAAGGTCGTTCCATCTCCCCACCCCTCTGTGTGAAAACGTTGCCCCTCAGGTCCCCTTCAAATCTTTCCCCTCTCACCTTAAACATCGGCCCCCAAGTTTTAGTCTCCCCAACACTGGGCAAAAGACCGTGACCGTCCACCTTATTTCTGCCCCTCCTGAGTTTATAAACCACTGTGCGGTCACCACTCCACCTCCTTCGCTCCAGGGAGAACAGTCTCAGCCTGTCCGCTCTCTCCCTGTAACTCAGTACCTCCAGACCTGGCAACGACCTTGTCCACAGGCTCATCCTGTGCCGACTCCCTCTCTCATACCTGTATCTGCCCTGTTCCAGTGTAAACAGCCCTCTGTTCAATGCAGACCCATCACCCATGCCGTGCATATTGGAGGAAGCTCACACACACAACACTGAGCTCTTCACTGCACATCAACAGATTGCGGTTTTCATATTTTGCAAGTTTTCAACAAACATCATTCCCGGTGTCTCCACCCTGCCCTGGTGTCGTTCACTCGAGAAACCGACGCAGAAGGGAGTTGGCGAGCTGTCGCCGAGCCTAACACCGCTCCCAGCAGAGCGTCGCTGAGAGGGAGGAAGTTTCAGGTGGTTCCACCTCCCTCCGTCTCACACATTGACACCTCATCTGGAGACTGGGTGAGCAGACATCTTGTGTGTGTGTGTGTGTGTGTGTGTGTGTGTGTGTGTGTGTGTGTGTGTGTGTGTGTGTGTGTGTGTGTGTGTGTGTGTGTGTTCAGGGTCTTATTTCTCTCTGGTTTTAATTCTAGGATGTCTCCCGGTGAAATGGGGGTTCTGCTGCTGATCCTGGGTTCTCTGGGTGAGTAATTTCCAGCAGGGGTAAACGACACGCCGTGCACAGTGAGGGGAAGTAGGTTTTATTTATTGTTTGTACAGAGGGGCAGTGACAACGTGTGGATTGACTGCATTGAACTGGGGTAACCAAATACAAGGGACCACAGGAACATTATCAATCAGACACAGGGATTACAACAGGTGTTGAAAGGCTTGACCAGACGCCAGGGAAGCAGCAACAGGCAGGGAGGGAGATGGAGAGACGGAAAAATTTCGGCAGAGGATCCAGCCTTTGACGTTGAGGGAGCAGAAGTCAGGGCTGGAGGTGGAGTGACCCCATTCTGGGAGGCTGGAATTGGTGGAGGGGTATCAGTCTGGAGGAGGTGACAGAGGTAGGAATCGGTGAGGGTCTGTTGAGATGTGAACACAAGGGTGGATGGATTTGAAAGTTGAACAGTGACACAGGGACGGTGGGTGAAGGGGAATTGGGGCAGTTGCAGACACAGGCAGCAGAGTGTGTGGAGAACAGAGGGGAGCTGGTCAGGAGTGGGACGAGGAACCAAGTCTAGAGGTGACAACAGCACAGCTGAGGGTGTGAGTGAGAGAGGGACTGAGGCAGGGACGGAGTCGGTGACGTTACAGAGGGAAGGTCACAATGGGGCAGAGCTGTGTCTGGAAGCACATCAGTGAGCGCAGCAGAGCTGCCAAGGGCTGGTTCAGTCTGAGAGAGGAGCCGGGGGAAGGTGGTCTCAGTGCTCATGGACACAGTTTGAGAAGGGATGGAAGGCAGCTCCAGTGAGCCCGGTTCAAACCTGACCTCTGGAGCTGTCTGTGTGGAGTTTGCACGTTCTCCATGTGACCATGTGGTTCCCCCAGGTTCTCCGATTTCTTCCCACATCCCAAAGACGTATCGGTTGGGAGGTTAACTGTCCGCTGGAAGTTGTCCTCAGTGTTTAGGTGAGGTTAGGTTGTGGGGGAGGTTGACGGGAATGTGGGGAGAATGAAACGGAACAGTGTCGGACTGGTGGAAGGTGTTTGATGCTCAGTGCTGACTCTGTGAGCTGAAGGCCTAGTCCGTTGTGTGACTCTGTACAAGGGCTGTGGAAGGACTGGAACTGACTGGTGCCATTCAGACCGGGCTCTTCTCCATGGAGTGGACACAGCTTTCATTGTCAGTTCCTGTGCAAGTGTGGGAATGTGCAGCACACTCATTCCTGCATCGTGTCCTCACCTGGGGAGGGGAGGGAGGCTTCTTTCTTCAGGATGCATTCTCCTTGGTTCCACAAACAGTCCATGTTCCAACATCCAGTCCTACAGGCTACAGGCTGCCTCACAGCCCAATGGGTGGCGTGATGGAGCTGACAGGCCCAGAGGTCCGGCTTCCATCCTGACCTCGGTCGGTGTCTGTGTACAGGATCTGGAACATGGAACAGTGCAGCACAGGAACTGGCCCTTTAATGGCTGCACCGAACACGATGCCGAATTAGACCAATTCTCCACGGCCTGAACATTGTCCAAGGGATGAAGATGCGCGGGATCCAGGGTGACTGGATCCAATACTTCACTGACTGGAAATGATGTCGTTGTGTCTGCCTCCATCACTGGAGAGGTGAAAGGGGAGCTGGTGGGCAGGTGTCAGAGAGTGAATCAGCTGTCGGGGTACACGGAAGTAAGGAGAGGGGCAATGGGATTGGTGGGATTGCTCCCATAGAAGCTGGCATGTAGTCGAAGGGCCAAACGGTGGTCTCTGTGGTAACCAGTACCTGGTGGGAGAATGGTGAAGCTGAGTTCAGAGCGGTGGGGCTGGGGCCAGCGTTTCTATGGGTCATGTTGTTCTCGGTCAGAGAGTGAATGGGAGATTATTGTTGCTCCGGGCTTGGTGACGGTGGAGGTGGGGTGAGGCTGGTTGTGGGAACAAGAGGCTGGGGGACATGAGATGAAATTCACATTAACACTGAACATCATTCTGTCCCTCAGCAGCAGACTCCGCACTCGGTGATCCGTGTGTAACCCACACCGTACTCGATCAGCCCTGGAGGAGCACGGATTGTTCTGACACTGAGTGCACTGGCCGATGGATGGACGATAGAGATCTTGTGGTGGGATGGTACAGATTTAATAGGTAACGTGCGGGGATAATTCCTGAGGAACTGTAGAATGTGAACAGGGAACAAGGGGTGTGTTAAGGGGAAATGCAGGGAGACAGGGATGACCAGTCACTACAATGCATGGCGAGTAAATACTGGGAAATGGGAGGTCCCACATTGAAGAGGGAGAGAAAAGGGGAAGGTAGAAGGGGAGAGAGAACAATAGGGGCAATTCCCGGTATTGGGGGAATATTGACCAGGGATAGGGTGCAGACAGAATAGGCTTAATTCCCGTTCTTTCTCCGGGTGAATAAACTCCCTCAGTTCAGGAGCTGACTCTCTGATTGATTGTTTCAGTTCCGGCGGACGGAAGATTCCCGAGGTTGTCGTTCCAGTGAATCACTGCTCCGGGGAGAGAGCAGGCTGGATAAACGGTAGGTGCAGAGTTTACAACAGTGGGGCTCAGATATTTCTGGGGAGGGTCAGTCTCACCACCCAGATCCCTTCAGAGGAAGCCAGACTCCCTGAGAAGTGCTGGGGTCAGACTGAACTGGTGCAAAGTTTAGTTCAAATGTTTTTTGTTTAATATTGAAAATGATTTTGATTTTTGTTGCAAATATTTGCATCAAATTTAAATGGGTTTTTGAAAATGTGACCGTCCATATTGTTGATCCTCTCATTAACTTTAACAATTATGGAATATTTTCAGAGCTTTTGATGCTCTGACTGTGAATTTATTACAACCGGTTAGTCTGGGTTCATAGCTGAACGGGGATCAGCTTCACCACCTGTCAGTACACATCAGGGGCAGGGCTTCACCTCCTGTCAGTACACATCAGGGGCGGGGCTTCACCACCTGTCAGTGCACATCAGGGGCGGGGCTTCACCACCTGTCAGTACACATCAGAGCGGGGCTGTGTTCCAGTCTGAAGTCCGGGGACACACAGGACCTCCCCAACAGGAGCCGTCCTCAGGGACCAGGTGCTGCTGCGGGGAGTGTGGGGTGGGCAGGGCGAGGGCAGCAGCTACCCGCTGACTGAGGCCGACCGGACCCTGGATGGGACCCACTGCTTCCCAGTGGTCCCGATTCACATTCCCGCTGTCCTGCGGGACCGGAGACATTTTACAGTGTTTGTAACCCTCATTCCAGGTTCCCATCCCAGTGTGGGAGAGAGGGAGGTGACCAGGACCGTCTGCTTTACTGGGTACCATTTGATCTGCTACTGGAACCTGGAGATCAGGGTGAAAAACTGCTCCAGGTTCTTTGTGTATCAGCTGCAGCCGCCACCCACCAAGTACCTTGTGTATTGTACAGGTAGGTCACCGTTCCCCTGTGACACAGGGGTGTGGGGGGCTGTGGGGATATTCCCGAGTCTCCAACACACACACTGGGCTGATTTTTCCCATCACTGTCCTGCCTGTGGTCAGTGATCACCTCACTGGTATCCAGTCCCCTCGGCCTGAGTGATGCTGCTCAGCCTGACCTGTGACCTTCACCTGAGAAGTGACCTGTGACCCTTCGCAGTCTGACCTGTGACATCCCCCAGGACAGATCCATCCCCTCCCCCCAAGGACAGACCCATCCCCTCCCCCAAGAACACCCATGTCACCCATTCACAACCCCCTCCCCCTTGATACCCCTGTGATCCACCTACACAAGAAGTCATTCCCAGGAACCAGTTCACCTCCACAGGGGCCTTTGGGATGTGGGAATGAACTGGAGCACTTGAGAAAAGGCACAACGTGACGGAGAGAAAGTGCACACTCCACACCGACAGCACCAGAGGTCAGGATGGAAACCTGGTCACTGGAGCTGGGAGGCAGCCGCACTACCCGCTATGCCAGTGTGCCTCAGGGCCACCCAGCTGCCCCTGAACATTGACAGCTCTGGAGGAGCGTGCCTGAGGGTCAGCCTGGCTCACCTTGTCCAGATCCAGTGTTGAGGAATTGGTGCCGCACTGTGTCCGTGTGTCTCCACACTTGGAGACGGAGCAGGGAACGACACTGTCAGTGAGATGGGAACGTCACTGAAATCCCCACATTTAGTCCGGGAAACACTGGTGTCCAAGTGAAACTTGGTGCGTTGTACACAGAGAGGTGGAGGCAGATATGGGTGTTGCACTGTAGAGGGGGGAGGGGGTAGGGAGGGATAGCGGAAGGAGGGGAGGAGGGATCGGGGATGAGGAGGTGGGAGGCAGGGGTGAGGGAAAAGCCCTTGACTCCCACATTTAGAGCAGCGTTCCCCGCTCTGAACTTGCCGTCAGCTTCCCTCTGGGCTGCCTCCACCCCAACCCCTGCACATTATTGGTCACCACCTTCCTCTTCCGGATTCAGTCCCACCAGGGTCCTGAGGAATAACGTTGTGGCTGATTTCCAGTGCAGTGCCGAGCCAGTGCTGCACTGCCGGGGAGGGACGGGAGCGATATTAAACAGTCTATTTCACTGAACACTGAATGTTCCAATTCCAGGTTACCCACTACCCCGGTGTTCCTTTCCCACTTCCAGCAGTCCACCCAGGCTCTACCTCCCTCTCTCCCATCCTCCTTCCCCTCTCGTTACCCAGATATTCCCCTCCCACACGATACCACCTGCCCACCATTCCCCTCTGGTCTGTCTCCACCCGTCACCTACACACCCCTGTACACCGCCCCCACTCACTTCTCTGTACTGGATATCTCTCCTCTGCACTCTCCTCATGCAGGCTCCTGAGCCGAAACCTCGCCCACCCCCTCCCCTCCACAGATGCTGCCTGACCAACTGAACTCCTCCAGCAAGTGATCTGGAGTTGCAGCATCTGCAGTCTCTTGTGTGTGTAACCAGAGCCTGTGTCCGTGTTGTGAGGGACAGGGGTGTCTCTCACTGTGCTAATGCCCAGTAACCATCATTAAAACTCATGATCTATCGGTCTGCATCACATGGGGCTCATTCTGCTCAGGTTGAGCGCTGTATTCCCTGCATTACAACAGCACCCACACCTGTGGGGCAGTTCACTAACACACGACATGTGCCCACAGGGTTTGGATGGCACACTCTGAATGCACACTTTCCTGGACCAGATCCATATGTCCATCCACAAGGAGTCAGTGGGATAGATAGGGAAACAGCGGGGGGAGGTGGAGCCCAGTTTAGAATTGGAGGAATGTTTCTAGCATTTATTTGGGGGATTTTGTCCCTGGTCGGAGAGGGAAGCTGAGGACTGCAATCAGAAACACTGCAGATGCTGGAAATCTGAGACAAAAGCAGGATATGCTGGAAACACTCAGCAGGTTAGGCAGCGTCTGTGGAGAGAGAATCAGAGTTAATGTTTCAGGTTGGAGACCAGAACCGGCAAATCGAGAAAAAAGTTAGTTTTAAGTGGCAGAGAATGTGGAGGGAGGGACAGGACGGAGGGACGGAGAGGGTGGAGGGAGGAATAGGACAGAAGGATGGCCAGAGTGGAGGGACAGACAGGGTGTGGGAGGGACAGGACGGCGGGACGGAGAGCATGGAGTGTTGGAGAGGGCTGAGGAACGGAGAAGATAGAGGGAGGGACAGGACGGAGGACGGACAGGGCAGAGACACGGGGTGGACCGAGGGACGGACAGGGACACGTCCTATCTTCCCCTCTCTGTACTGGTGAATGGACTCTCCCGTTATACGTCTCCCACACCTGCCATGTGCTTCCATCTCTTCCTTCATGACCCCCTCAATGTCCCTCGTCATCTAGGGTTCCCTGATCCCGCCCTGCTTATGCTTCACCCTTACAGGAAGATGTTGGCCCTGAAGTGTCACTGTCACCTGTTGGAAAGGTTCCCACTTGTTGGATGTTGCTTCACGCACAGGCAGCTGCACCCAATCTACTCACTCCAGGTCGTTTCTGATTGGTCGGCCTTCCCTCAGTGCAGCTTCCCGACCAAGCTCCACCCTCTCCATCACCACTTGACTCGTAAAGAATTGTCACACAGTTCCGAGATGGTACAGCACAGAAACAGCCCTTCTGGCCCACCCAGTCCATGGCACCATTATGTCTATCCCTGCAGATCCCGTTTGCCTGCATGAGGCCTGTATCCCTCTTCACGTTTCCGACCCAACCATCTGTCCAAATGCCTTTTAAATGAATGAGCATGGAGGCGGCTTGGTCGGTAAAATTACAGGTGAGACAGAAATTGGTGGTGTGGTGGAGAGTGAGGGAGGTTGTCTCAGGTTACAACCGGCTCCTGATAAACTGGGCCAGTGGGCCGATGAATCGCAGATAGAGTTTAATTCAGATAAATGCGAGCTGTTGCACTTTGGTGAAGCAAAACAGGGCCGGACATTCACAGTGAATGGTTGGGGCCTGAGGAGTGCTGTGGAACAGAGAGACCGACGGGTGCAGATACATCGTTCCCTGAAAGTGGTGCCACAGGTAGACAGGGTGGTGAAGAAGGTGCTCGGCAAACCTGCCTTCATCGGTCAGAATGTTGAGCACAGGAGTTGGGATGTCATGTTACAGCTGGATAATACGTGGGAAAGGCCACATTGGGAGTGGTGCGTACAGTTCCACACGGAACATAGAACAGTGCAGCACAGTGCAGGCCCTTCGGCCTACCATGTTGTGCTCACCTATTTAAACTGATTCCATGATCGACCTCAGCCTTCCCTCCTACAGCCCAGAAACCTCCATTTCTGTTCCATTTATGTGCCTGTCTGAGAGACTTGCAAATGTCCTGAATGCATCAGCCTCTTCCTCCACCCCCCAGCAGTTCTTTCCAGTCACCCACCACTCTATGTGTAAACTACCTCCCTCTGAAATCTCCCTGCAACCTTCCTCCACTCACCTTGAACCGGTGTCCTCTGATATTGGCCATTGCCGCCCTGGGGAAAAGGCACTGGCTGTCCAGTCTATCTATGCCCCTCATAATATTATCCACCTCTGTCAAGTCGCCTCTCTCCCTGCGTCCCTCCAAAGAGAAAAGCCCGAGCTCACTCAACCTTTCCTCATAAGAAATGTTCTCTAATCCAGGCAGCATCCTGGTAAATCTCCTCTGCACCCTCTCCAAAGCTTCCACATCCTTCCAATAATGAGCGACCAGAACTGAACACAATCCTCCAAGTGTGGTCGAACTAGAGTTTTATAGAGCTGCAACATTACCTCGCGGCTGCTGAACTCAATCCCCAGACAAATGAAGACCAGCTCACCGTACACCTTCTGAACTAGCCCATCAACTTGTGCAGCATCTCTGAGGGATCTACGAACGTGGACTCCAAGATCCCTCTGTTGCTGCACACTGTTCCGGTCGTCCTGCTACAGGAAGTGGGTCAGTAAACTGGAAAGGCTGCAAACAGGATTTATCAGGATGTCATCGGGAATGGAGGGCTTGGGTTGTAAGGAGAGACTTGACAGGTTGGGCCTGTTGTCCCTGGAATGAAGGATGCTGAGGGGTGACCTTATGGAGGTTTATAAACAGATGAGGTGCATAGAAATGCGGATGGTCACAGTCCTTTCCCCAGGGTCGGTGAATGTTAAACTTGGGGGCAGAGGTAGAATGTGAGAGGGCAAAGATTTAAAGGGGATCTGAGGGGCAACGTTTTCACACAGAGAGCGGTGGGGAGATGGACTTGCTGCCAGAGGAAGGGGCAGAGGTGGGTACAATCGTGACACCAAAAGACATTTAGACAGGTACATGGACAGGAAAGATTCAGAGGGATGAGGGCTCAACACAGGCAAATGGGACCAGCTCAGGTCAGCACCTTGGTCAGCACGGATGTGATGGGCCGAAAGTCCTGATTCTCTGATGTAGAACTCTCTGACTTTGAGCGTGAATCAGCTGTTGGGGTACACGGAGTTAAGGAGAGGGCAATGTGACTGGTGGGCCTGCACCCCTGGAAGCTGGCATGTAGTCGATGGGCCGAAATGTGGTCTTTGTGGTAACCAGTGCCTGGTGGGAGAGTGGTGAAGCTGAGTTCAGAGCAGTTCAGAAGCGTCCAGCATTTATCTGGGTCATGTTGTTCAAGGTCAGACCGTCAATGGGAGGTTATTGGTGCTCCGGGCTTGATGACGGTGGAGGTGGGGTGAGGCTGGTTCGGGGAACAAGAGGCTGGGGGACATGAGCTGAACTTCACATTAACACTGAACATCATTCTGTCCATCAGCCGCAGACTCCTCACTCGGTGATCCGTGTGCAACCCACACAGTCCTGGATCAGCCCTGGAGGAGCAAGGATTGTTCCGACACTGAGTGCACCGGCCGATGGATCGACGATAGAGATCTTGCGGTGGGATGGTACAGATTTAACAGGTAATGTGAGGGGATATAAGTGAGAAATGCATCAGTGAAGGAGAATGTGTAGCTTGTTCTGCTGCTGCCTCTCAGCTCCCGGGACCCGGGTTTGGGGTCTGTGTGGAGTTTGCATGCTCTCTCCGTGACTGTAGGGACAGGGTGCAGACAGAATGGGCACAATTCCCGGTCTTTCTCCAGGTGAATAAACTCCCTCAGTTCAGGGCCTGACTCTCTGATTGTTGTTTCAGTTCCGGCGGACGGAATATTCCCGAGACTGTCGTTCCAGTGAATCACTGCTCCGGGGAGAGAGCAGGCTGGTTAAACGGTAGGTTCAGAGTATACAACAGTGGGGCTCATATATTTCTGGGGAGTGTCAGTCTGACCACCCAGATCCCTTCAGAGGAACACAGACTCCCTGAGAGGTGTCACCACACTCACTCAGACTGCACTCCGGACCCGGATCCTCATGGAGTCGGCGGAGCGCTGGTTCCTGGAGTTTGCCGGGAGTTGGGCTGCGGTTCCACCCGCTGACCCCGCTCCACATTAGACCCGGCACAGTTTTAGCAGCTCCACTCATTTTAGTGGTGGAGAGGGTTCCAGGGAGCTGGTCACATCTCAGGTCCCCACAGTTCGTGAGTTGCTGGCAGTGGTTAAATAGACCCAACATTTAGCTTAAACGTGGAGCGTTTGGGTTTAATTTTAAATCTGCTTTGGGATTTCTGGTGGTTCAAATTATTCTCATCATTTCTAATCTCCAGTGTTTGAAATGATCGATCCTGTTCATTTCTATATCTCCGGCGAAATGTCATTCGCTCTGGAGATGATTCAAAATTTGTCAATGTCTGAATATCTGTGAAAATCATCTGGGGCGGGGCTTCACCACCTCTTAGTCCACATCGGGGGGAGGGGGGGCTTCACCTCATGTCAGTCCACATCAGGGGCGGGGCTTCACCACCTGTCAGTGCACATCAAGAGTGGGGCTTCACTACCTGTCAGTACACGTCAGAGGCGGGGCTTCACCACCTGTCAGTACACATCAGGGGCGGGGCCTGTGTTCCAGTCTGAAGCGTGGGGACCCCCAGGACTTCCCCAACAGGAGCCGTCCTCAGGTATCAGGTGCTGCTGCGGGGAGTGTGGGGTGAGCAGGGCGAGGGCTATAGCTCCCCGCTGACTGTGGCAGGACCGGACCCTGGGATGTGACCCACTGCTTCCCGGTGACCCGATTCACATTCCCGCTGTCCTGTGGGACCGGGGCCATTTTACAGTGTTTGTAACTCTCATTCCAGGTGCCCATCCCAGTGTGGGAGAGGGGGAGGTGACCAGGACCGTCTGCTTCACCTGGGACGGAAACAACTGCGACAGCGTGCAGTCAATCAGGGTGAAAAACTGCTCCGGTTACTTTGTGTATCAGCTGAAGCCACCATCCTACAGTCACTCTGTGTATTGCACAGGTAGGTCACCGTTCCCCAGTGACACAGGGGTAGGTGGGTTGCACCCTGCTCTGACTACACCAGCCGTCTGACCCTCCACATCTGAGTCCCACACTGGGTAAACCGGGATCTCTCCCAACAACAGGACCTCGGACCTCAGCCTGAAGCTCTCCCCCGGGATTGGATCTCAGCTTCGGGCTCAGTGGCTCCTCTTCCCGCCCCACTCACCAGTGTGAGGGTCGTGGGTTTGAAAGTCTGGGGTTGGGGGACTGTAGAGACGGTTTGTACTGCCTGTGGGTTCCTGACAGTGGAAGGTGGAGAGAACACAACCTGCCGGAGGCACTCAGCGGGTCGGGCAGCGTCTGTGGTGACTGAGGGATGGGGGAGGAATGGGGGATGGTTGGGGTCGGCGCCCTGTATCAGTCGTGGTGAGGAAGAGGGACAGTTTGATGGGAATAGTTGAGGGAACTGATTGGGATGAAGTGTGTGAGGTTGGGGAGATGGAGTTAGTGCGCGGAGGTGGTGTGTGAGAGTGGGGGAACGGAATGGGTGAGGGGTAAGTGGGATGACGGGGGTGAAGGGGCAATGAACCTGGGATGTCAGGGAAGAGAGGTCGGGGACTGGGTGAGTGATGTTTGCAGCAAAGGTTGGGCTCTATCCCTTTGTGCAGCCTGGACCCACACAGTGAGCCGAGCGTTTCCTTCTCTCCCTCAGCGGCAAGGTATCCTGTACATAGTTCACGTTTACAATTCACTGTCAGACTCGGCAGCAGGAAGAATTGGTCAGGGATCCAGAGCGGAACTCCCTGCTCCAGGCCAGGATTTCCAGCTCAGCTGTCCCGTTTGGGAATCGCTCTAATTACCCATTCGTCATCACCCTGTCCCATTCCTGAAATCCCTGCAAACTGACAGAGTGGGGTGGGGAGGGGTGGAGATGGGGATGTGGTGGGAGCTACTGAGGGCAGAGGGAGTCAGTGCCTGAGGAGTGTCAGCAACACACAAAACGCTGAAGGAACTCAGCGGGTCAGGCAGCATCTATGGAGGGAAATGGACAGTTGGTGCTTCAGGTCGAGACCCTTCATTTGGACTAAAAGATGGAGGGGAGATGTTCAGTACAGAGAGGTGGGGGGAAGTGAAGGCAAGAGCTGGCAGGTGATGCCGGTGAGGGGGGTGATAGGCAGATGGGGGAGGGGAGAGTGGGAAAGGCGACAGAGGCTGGGAGGTGAGAGGTGGGAGTGACAGAGGGCTGAAGATGATGGAATCTGACAGGAGAGGAAGGTGGAGCCTGGAGTAAAGGGAGGGAGGTGGGGAGGGGAGATGGGAGGGGAACCTGTGGGAGGGGTGTGTGGTTGATGGGTAGATGGAGAGGGTGGAGAAGGGGAAAGATTCAGGGTGAGGGGAGTGGGGGTGGGTGTGGGAGGAATTGTGTCGATCAGGATGAGTGAGGAAAGGGACAGAGGGGGAGCAGGTTACCTGAAGTCGGAAGTTCAGTGTCGGTGCCGTCGGGTTGTAGACGGCCCAGGGGGAAGATGAGGTGCTGTTCCTCCGGTTTGGGATCAGCCTCATCCTGGCTGTGGAGGTCGCCGAGGACAGACATGTGGGTGTGGAAATGGGGAGGTGCATTAAAATGGCTGCCCACGGGGAGATCCCGGCTGGTCCAGCAGACGGAGCGAAGGATCAGGGCGAAGCGATGCCCCAGTCTGCGTCCTGTCTCACCGATGTAGAGGAGTCCGCACCGGGAGCACCGGATGCAATCAATAATGCCGGGGATTTGCATTTAAAAGACAACCTCACCTGGAAGGCCTCTTTAGGGCCCTGAACGGTGGTGAGGGAGGAGGTGTAGGGGCTGGTGTAACACTTCCTGCGGTTACAGGGGAGAGTGCCTGGGGAGGGAGGGATGAGCAGACCAGAGAATCACGGAGAGAGTCATCCCTGCGGAAAGCAGAAAGGGGAGGGAAAGATGTGGTTGGTGGTGGGATCACGTTGTAGATGCTGGAAGTTGCAACGGCTGCTGGGGTGGGAGCTGAGGACCAGGGGAACTCTGTCCCTGTTCTGTCTGGGGGAGGATGGGGGAAGAACAGAGGTGCGGAAAACAGAGGAGATGTGGCTGAGGGCTCCATCAGTAACCGTGGGGGGAAACGCCGTTTCCTGAGAAAGGAGGACATCTGGGGTTCCCTGGAGTGGAAGGGCTCATCTCGAGAACATATGTGGCAGAGACGGAGGGACTGAGGAGAGGGAATGGAGTCCTTCCCAGTGACAGGGTGGGAGGTGTGGGCGAGGTAACTGTGGGAGTCTGTGGGTTTGCAGAAGAAGTGGGAGGATAATCTGTTTCCTGAGACGGAGACAGAGAAAACAGGAAAGGAGAGAGCGGTGTCGGTGACGGACCAGGTGAATTTGAGGGTGGGGTGTAAAATTGTGGCGTTCCGCATGGGAGCAGGAAGTGGAACCGATGCCGCGGTCGATCTGGCAGAGAAAGAGTTGGGGGGCAGTGCCAGCGTAGGTTTGGCACATGGAGCTCTCCGAGTAGCCAAGGAAAAGACAGGCGCAGCTGGGGCCCTGGCGAGCGTCCATGGCTGCACCTTGGTCTTGGCAAAGTGCGAGCAGCAAAAAGAGAAGTTGTTGAGGGTGAGCACCAGTTGTGCCAGGCGGAGGACGGTCGTGGTGGAGGGGATCGGGTTGGCTCTGTGTCCCAGGAAGAAACGGAGAGCCCCGAGGCCTTCCTCATGGGGGATGGAAGTGCACTGGCACTGGACGTCCATGATGAAGATGAGGCGGTGGGGGCCAGGTAACTGAAAGTTGTAGAAGTGGTGGAGAACAGGTGAGGTGTCTCGGATGTAGGTGGGAAGGGAGCGGACCAGTGGGGACAAGATGGAGGTTTGAGGAGATGAGTTCTGTGGGGCAGGAGCAGGCAGAAACACTGGGAATATCGGGGCAGTTCTGTTTGTGAATCTTGCGTAGGAGGTAGAAAGGTGCAGTGCGGGAGTGGGGGAAGGACAGGCTGCAGGCTGCGGACCAGAGATCTCCGGAGGTGATGAGGTCGGTGACGGTCAGGGGGACAGTGGGCTGATGATGGTCGATGGGGTCCTGGACCAGCGGAAGTTAAGAGGAGGTGTCCGAGAGCTGTCGTGTGGTCTCTGCAAAGTACCCACTACAACTTGTCTGTGGGTTTGGTGGTGAGGGTGGGATCGGTACAGAGAGAGTGGGGAACTGTGCGTTCAGAGGGGGTGAGGTCGTAGCGAGTGGGGAACATGGAGAAGACAAGTAGCTGAAGTCCCATCGACAGTAGTAATTAAAAGGTCGACAGAGAGCAATTGGCCAGAGGGGGTTTGCAGGAGGAGGACGAGGAGGTTTGATGTGGGAGATCAGTGGGGGCGGGGGGGGGGGGTGCGTGGAATCCTTGCCAATGAAATAGGCAGCGATGCGGAGGCGGAGGAAAAAGAACTCGGCGCCATGGCTGGGTCATGCCAGACCGAGGAAACGGGGAGGGTGGAACATTTTTTCTGGGTCTGAGGGGCCCTTTCTGTGGTGTTGCCCAGTTCATGTACTTCAAAACGTTGTTGTTCAGCCTCATGTTACGGTTTGGTGGGGGGGGGGGGGGGTCACTCCACAGGAAGAGGTTGTTGTAATTCGCCAAACACTACAGTGTCCGCAGCTCGAAAGGGTTTGGTACCTGGCGGAAGAGTGGTGAAGCTGAGGTCATAGCGGTGGGGCTGGGTCCAGCGTTTATCTGGTCATGTTGTTCTCGGTCAGGGAGTCAATGGGAGATTATTGGTGCTCCGGGCTTGGTGACGGTGGAGGTGGGGTGAGGCTGGTTGTGGGAACAAGAGGCTGGGGGACATGATCTGAACTTCACATTAACACTGAACATCATTCTGTCCCTCAGCCACAGACTCCGCACTCGGTGATCCGCGTGTAACCCACACCGTCCTGGATCAGCCCTGGAGGAGCACAGATTGTTCCGGCACTGAGTGCACCGGCCGATGGATGGATGATGGAGATCTTGTGGTGGGATGGTACAGATTTAACAGGTAACGTGCGGGGATAATTCCTGAGGAATTGGAGAATGTGAACAGGAGAACAAGGGGTGTGTGAAGGGGAAAAGCAGGGAGACCGGGATCATCAGTCACTACAATGCATGGGGAGTAAATACAGGGAAAGGGGGGATCCCAGATTGTAGAGAGAGAGAAAAGGGGAAGGTAGAAGGGGAGAGAGAACCACAGGGGCATTCCCGGGATGGGGGAAATATTAACCAGGGACAGGGTGCGGACAGAATGGGCCCAATACCGGGTCTTTCCCCGGGTGAATAAACTCCCTCAGTTCAGGGGCTGACTCTCTGATTGTTGTTTCAGTTCCGGCGGACGGAAGATTGCCGAGACTGTCGTTCCAGTGAATCACTGCTCCGCGGAGAAATCAGGCTGGTTAAACGGTAGGATCAGAGTTTACAACAGTGGGGCTCAGTTATTTCCGGGGAGGGTCAGCCTGACCACCCAAATCCCTTAAGAGGAACTGAAACTCCCTGCGGGGTGTCAGACTGCGCTCAGACTCACTCAGACTGCGCTCTGGCCCCGAATCCTGATGGAGTCGGCGGAGCGCTGGTTCCTGGAGTTTGCCGGGAGTTGGGCTGCAGATCCACCCGCTGACCCTGCTCCACATTAGACCCGGCACAGTTTCAGCAGCTCCAATAATTTCAGTGGTGGAGAGGGTCCCAGGGAGCTGGTTACGTCTCAGGGCCCCACAGTTCATCAGTAAGTGGCAGCGGTTAAATAGACCCAACATTCAGCTCAGAATCGATGAGTAATACAGCATTGGAACAGGGCCTTCGGCCCATCCCATCCATGCCCACCAGGATGTCTCATTAGTCCCGTTACCACGTGTTTGGCCCATCTCCCGCTAACCCTTCCCACCCCACGTACTGACAGAGGCCGCGGTTTGTGTCCTTCACTGGATTCGTTGTCAAAACGCCAGCCCCGAGATCTCACCTTCCAGCCTTATTAGGGGCGCGGCTTCACCACCTGTCAGTGCACATCAGGGGCGGGGCTTCACCAACTGTCAGCACACATCATGGGCGGGGCTTCACCACCTGTCAGTACACATCAGGGGCGGGGCCTGTTCTTGTCTGAAGCCCGGGGTCCCCCAGGACTTCCCCAACAGGAGCCGTCCTCAGGGACCAGGTGCTGCTCTGGGGAGTGTGGGGTGGGCAGGGCGAGGGCAGCAGCTCCCCGCTGACTGAGGTCGGACCGGACACTGGGTTGTGACCCACTGCTTACCAGTGTCCCGATTCATAATCCCGCTGTCCCGTGGGACCGGGGACATTTTACTTTGTTTGTAACCCTCTTTCCAGGTGCCCATCCCAGTGTGGGAGAGGGGGAGGTGACCAGGACCGTCTGCTTCACCTGGGGCGGAAACACTTGCTTCTGGAACCGCGAGATCAGGGTGAAAAACTGCCCCGGTTACTTTGTGTATCGGCTGAAGCCGTCACCCTACGGTCACTCTGTGTATTGTACAGGTAAGTCACAGTTCCCCAGGGACACAGGGGAGGGGGGAAGGACTGCCCCCTGCTATGGCCACACCAGCGTCTGGGAGTGCAGAGACGGGAGGAGGGAGAGAGGCCGAGAAGGAGCAGAGAGAGGGGCTGGAGGGAGCCCGGAGGGGGAGGAGGGAAAGCTTTGAGGAGGGTGAGCGGAAAGCGGCAAGTGTGGAGAGAGGTGATGAGGGAGACTGGAGATTGGGCAGGAGGGGATAGGAGGGAGTGGGAGAGCTGAGGGGAGGTAGGACTGGTGGGAGGGAAGCCTGAGGGGGAGAGGGGAGTGTTGGAGAGAGGTCTGTGGGGGCTGAGGTCTGAGGGTTGGAGGGGTGGAGGGAGGTTGGGGAGAGGAGAGGGGTTGGGAGGAGGGGACAGAGTAGGGATGGAGTAGGGAAATGGAGGGATATGAAATGGGGAAGGAGGGAGATATGTGTGAGAGGAGAGGAGGGAGGGGAAGAGGGAGGTGAAAGGAGGAGGGAGATGGAGGGGGAAGAGGGGACGACGGGATTGTTGGTGGGAGTTCTATGGGGGTGGAGATCGGTGGGTATGGAGGGGAGGAGTGAAGCCGGAGACGGGGTGGAGAGGGGAGGAGGGGGAAACGAGAGGGAGGAGAAAGGGGAGGGCAGTAATGAGACGGAGGGGGAAGGGAGGGTAGGAATGATGGACGGGGAGTACGGAAAGAGAGGGGGACCGTGTCTCCCTCCTCCCTTTCCACTGTTCCCCTCTCTTTCCGAGGGGAGAGGGAGGTGGGAGATGGAGGGAGATGGGGAGGGGAGGAGGGAGGCGGAGGGGAAAGGAGGAGATGATTAAAACGGCGGGGACAGGAGGGTAGGAATGAAGGATGGGGAGGAATTGAAGGACAGGAGGGAGACGGAGGGGGAAGGGAGTGGGGGAGTGAGATGGGGAAGGGGAGGGGAGGGGAGGGCGGCGGAGTGGGAGGGGGAGGGGAGGAGGGAGACGGAGTGGGAGAGAGGAGGGAAGGAGGTAGCAGAGGGGGAGGGGAGCAGGGAGGCAGGGGGATGTGAGGGGAGGAGGGAGGCGGAGGGGGAGGGAGGGGAGGAGAGGAGGGAGGCAGAGGGGGAGAAGGGAGGGGGAGGCCCAGGGACACAGTGAGTGTATCAGTGTGACATGTCGGACACAGGTGAGTGTGACGGAGAGTTGTTGGTGAAAGCACAGACGGGGTTCAGTCGTTCTCTGCGGCTAATTCCATCCCAACGAGCTGATCGACTGTTCCCGCTTCTGCACCCACCCCGTGTCTCCTCTTGTTACAGATTCAGCAGTCCCCCCACCTCAGGAACACAGGGAATCAACACACCAACCCAGGGGGGATTTGTCCTCAATCCCGGCACCAGCTCCGAGCTCAGGTACCAGTTGTAGGGAGCGTTGGAACGGGCGTTTCTCCCAAATCTCCGACCGTGGGGAGTGGGATGGACGGACCAGAGGGAATGGGGACACTGGGGAGAGGGGAGAGGGGAGGAGGTACAGGGTGGAGGAGGGAGAGGGCAGATAATGGAGGTGGGGCAGAGGTGAGGAGTGAGGGCGGTGTGAGGGGAGAAGGGATGGGAGGGAGGAGGAGGGAGAGGCGAGGAGAGAGGGTGAGATGGGAAAGTGGACAAATGGGAGAGGGTGGGGCTGGGAGAGAGGGGGACAAGGGATGGCAGGGAGAGGGAGAGGTGAGAGCAGAGAGAGGGGCGAGAACGGATGGCCGGGAGGGGGAAGGAGTGATAAGAGAGGAGGGTGAGAGGCGGAGGGAGAGGGGAGATGGGGAGCAGCGAGACTGTACGGGGGAGGAGGGAGAACAATGAGAGGGGAGGATGGAAAGTGGAGGGAGGAGGTGGGATGGAGAGACGGAAGCTGGAGGGGAGAGGGGAGGGGAGGAGGTAGGGGGAGAGAGGAGGGAAGGAGTGAGGCTGGAGGGGGCAGGAGAGGAGCAAGGAGGAGAGGGTAAGGGAGGATTGAGGCTGGAGGGGGAGAGGGGAGAGGAGGAGGAAGTGGGAGAACGGGGAGAGAGTCGGAGGGAACAAGTGAGTGTATCAGTGGGACAGGTCAGTGACAGGTGAGTGTGATGGAGAATCGACAGTCGGACACAAGTCGGGAACCCCAGGGAACAACGAGTGGAGAACCTGGTCCGCGTTTGACCACCACCCCAGCAGGGTCTGCAAGCTCAGGTCTCAGTGGTGGGAGCATTGAAGGGAACCCTGCTCCCCAGGTTCACTCCCTGAAATCCATCCCGGCCTGGACTGAGGGCAGTGACCTGGGGTGACGGAGGTTTGGGAGGGAGAGTTGGTGGTGGGAGAGCGGCGGATGTTGGTTTCTCCACAGACCCAGTCCTCCATTCCCTGAACTCCTGTCCCTGCCCGTTGACCTCTCTCGTGTCTCTGTTACTTTATTCCAGACCCGGAGAAATCCACAAGGGAACAGGACAAAGGATCACCAACTGGAGACCCCACCCAGGAACCGTCCTCTATCCCATCGGCAGACACGTCCTCAGGTACCAGGACCTGTGTCAGTCCCTCTCCCTCTGAGAGATGGAACCTCTGGCGGACCCATTCACCTGTTGGACGTGCAGTGCAGTGGGGGGTGAATGTCGGTTCCATTGATCCCCCTTTCCTCGGTACCAAACATCAGCAGTGTCGGAGAACTCTGCAAGGGGTGGTGTCCATTTCCTCAGTGAACAACCCACGCCTGGTACTGAGGCTGATTCACGGGGCTGGGAGAGATGGGTAGTCAGTCAGCACTCGGGGACTGAGGGCTGGGGCTGGGTGGGTGAGGGCAGTGAAGTGGTGGGTGGGTGGGTTTGGAGTGACCTTCAGGCAGGGGACATAACACTGGGTATAAATGATGGGGGGATAGATGGGGGAGACTGACGTTCCACCTCACAGAGAGGACACAGATCTGGGGTGAGGGGTAGAGATTTAGAGAGGATGTGAGGGGGACCTTCTCCACCCAGAGACGGGCGAGTACCTGGAACACAGTGCCGCAGAGAGGGCTGGGAGCAGAGTCACTGACAACATGTGGGAAGCGGTTTCACTGCCCGTCTCCCGTGTCTGTTCATTTATTCCAGATCGCCAGACTTCCGGAGGTGAAGGACACGCAGGGTCATCAACGAGAGAGTCCCCCCAGGGACCGCGCTCTGCCCCACGGGGGGAGACACACTCAGGTACCAGTTCCTGTGTCAATCTCTAGAGGTAGGAATGGGTGTCCGTGTAAGTGTATGGGGTGGTAGGGAGATACCTGGGGGTCGGGAAAGATGTGTGGTGTGGGAGGGGTTCTCGGGGAGCAGCGACCGTGTACTGGGTGAACATTCCTGAGTTGGTCAGTGACACCCCCAGGGACGTGGGTCCGGTGTCACATCCACACTCACCCCAGCGACACGGGAGCACAGTCTGCTTTGTCTACCCTCCCAGTGAACACACACACAGCCGTCCGCAAGAGGACTGCACGCAAGTGTTGGCAGATCCTCACTGGGGTCTAACCGGTCTCCTGGTGTTAGCAGTGACTGAGTGTAACGTCAGTGCAGACTCCAGCACAGACAGAGTCTGGGAGAACCGCTGGCCACAAGTGTCTCGTGAGCTGCCTGTGTCTGCTGACCCCCGGCGTGGAGAGGGTGGGTGTCCTGAGGTAGGGGAGGTTCTGGGCTGTGAGGAAATGTCTCACCAGGTGGTAGTGTGCGAAGCTCTGGACAGAGGGCTGCAGATATCCGTCCTCTCCATCTCCCCTCAGTGTCCCAGGGACACTCTCCCCGTCTGTATGAGATGGAGTCTCCTGGACTGCCCCCGGAAACTGAGCTCGGACTCATTGCAGTGAGGGCGAGAACACTGGCATCTCCCTCTACCCAGGGACGGTGAAGCCCTCCTCCAGGAATAGTCTGCCACATGAACGTCAGTGCTGACCCTGTCACTGTAGGAGCCCGGTGGGTGTTTGCAGAGAATCCCCGGGCCCCAGTCTCAGCCTTCACTCTCGCACCACTGACGTTCAGTTTGGTTCGTTCGTCCTGAGGCTGGGCTGAACCACAGAAACATGTCATCTGACAAAGGGTCTTCAACTTTCAACGTCATGTCCCCTTCCACTGGTGCTGTACGTCTCCCGCCGCCCTCTCCCCCCTCCCCCCCTCTCTCCCCCTCACTCTCTCCCCCTCCCTCTCTCCCCACTCTCTCTCCCCCCTCTGTCCCCCCTTCCCCCTCTTCCCCCTCTCTCCCCCTCCCCCTCCTCCACTCTCTGTTCCGTCTCTCCACCCTCCCTTTGTTCCAACCTGTCCCCACACTCACTCCCCCGCACTGCCCCCTCTCTCGCCAGTATCTCGGCCCTTCTGTCTCTACCCGCTCTCTCCCCAATCTCTCACTTCTCTCTCTCCCGGTCTCCCCATTTTTCTCCCCTCTCCACTCCCTCTCTCCTCTCGGCCCCCTCCCCAACTCGCTCTCTCTCCCCTCACTCCCTGCCCCCTCCCGCCCTCACCCCCTCTCACACTCCCTCACCACCCCCTCGCTCCATCCTCTCTCCCCATCTCTCTTCTCATCTCTCTCCCCCTTCTCCCCCCTCTCCCCCTCTCCCCCTCCCCCTTCTCAACCCTCCACCTCACCCCTCTCTTCCCCTCTTCCCCTCACTCCACACCCTCTTCCCCTCTCTCACTTCCTACTCTCCACCCCATCTATCTCCCCCTCTCTGTCCCCCTCTCCACCAGTCCTCTCCCCTCACCACCCCTCTTCCCCTACACCCCTCTTCCCCTCCCCGTCTCCACCACTCCTTCTCTCCCCTCTACACACCATCTCGCCTCTCTTCACCCCTCTCCCCCACACCCCCTCTCTTCCGTCCCCCTTTCCGCTCTACTGACCCTACCTCCTCTCTCCCCCTCACCCCCCACTCTACCTTCTCACTCCCCCACCTCTTGCCCTCACCCGCTCTCCTCCCTCTCTCACACACCCTCCCCTCCTGCCACCCACCCTCAACTTTCTTCACCGTCTCTCCCTCTCTCACACCCACCACTCACAGCCCCCCCACAACCCCCACAGCCCCTCTCTCACACCCTCTCCCTCATCCCCTCCCTTTCACACCCGCTCTCTCACACCCCCTCCTTCTCTCACCTCCTCGCACTGCCCACCTCTCTCACACCCTCTCTCTCAGCCCCCTCTCTCCACCCCTCTCACCACCCCCCAACACCCCCTCTCACTGCCCACCCCTCTGACCCCCTCTCTCACCCCCTCTCTCACCACCCACCCCTCTCTCGCCCTCTTTTCCCCCTTTCACTGCATGCCCTCACTCCTCCCCTCTCCATCCCCTACTCTATCCCCTCCTTCTCCCATTCCTCTCTACCCCTTCTCTGCCCCCTCTGCCACTCCCCCTCTCTCCCCACCTCTCTCAACCCCGTCTCACTGTCCACACTCTCTCCCGATCCCCCTCCCCTCATCCCTCTCTCTCTCATCCCTACCCCACTTCTCTCTCCCCTTCTCTCTACCCCATCCCCCTCACTCTTCCCTCCCTACCCCTCCCACCCGCTCTCTCTCTATCCTTTCTCTCCACTACTACCCCATCTTTCCCCTTCTACCCCCACGTCCCCTTTCACCTCTCTCACCCCCGTCTCCTTCCCCTCTCTCTATACCCCTTCTCTCTACTCCCCATTTCTCCCCCTCTCAATCACCTCTCTTTAAACCCTTTTCTTTCTCCCCCTCTCTCTTCCCCCCCCCTTTCTACACCGCTCCCTCTCTCTGTCTCACCCCACACCCCACTGGAGGGTGGCTAATATTATCCCCTTATATAAGAAGGGCCACAAGGACAAGCCAGGGAACCACAGGCCTGGGAGCTGAACGTCAGTGGTGCGGATGTTACTAGAGGGGATTCTGAGGGACAGATCTCCCTGCATTTGAAAAGGCACGGACTGATGAGAGAAATGGAGGGAACATCTCCGGACAGAAACCCCTGCCAGGGCCCCAGCAATTCGTTCCCTTGCTTCCCACTATGTCCCAGGACCCACGGGACAGTTCCCCAGCGATGTGGCCTCCTGTCTGTGCCTCAGGAGTGTGAGAACAGAGAGAGCTCGAGGTACAGGTACATCGTTCCCTGCATGTGGCAACACAGGTGGACGGTGGTGAAGAAGGCATGTGGCACGCTGGCCTTAGTCGGACAGGGCTCTGAATACAGGGCTTGGCAGGTCTTGTTACATCTGTGTAGAGTGCTGGTGAGACGGCCCCTGGAGTATTGTGTGCAGTTCTGGTCACCGTGCTGTGAGGAGGGTGCGACTGAGCTGGAGAGGGTGCAGGAAAGATTCACAGGGATGTTCCCGGGACGGCAGGGTTTGAGTTATAAGGAGAGAGCGGACAGGCTGGGACTGTTCTCCCTGGAGGGACGGAGGCTGAGGGGTGACCTTATGGAAGTTTATAAACCCATGAGGGTCACAGAGAAGGTGGACGGTCAAAGTCGGCTTCGCAGGGTTGGAGAGAATAAAACCAGAGGCACGGGTTTAAGGTGAGAGGGGAGAGATTTAAAGGGGACCTGAGGGGCAACTTTCTCACGCAGAGGGTGGTGGGTGTGTGGAACGAGCTGCCAGAGGAAGTGGCAGAGGTGGGGACACTTAGAACACTGAAAAGACATTTGAACAGGTTGATGGAGAGGAAAGGTTCAGAGGGACGTGGGCCAAACGTGGGGAACTGGCACCAGCCCAGGACGGCAACTTGGTCGGCACGGACGATGGGCAGGAGGGCCTGTGTCCCTGCTGTATAATTCCGTCTGTCTCTCCCTCCCTCCCTCTCCCTCCCTCCCTCTGACTCTCCTTCTCTCTCCCTCCCTCACTCTCACTCTCTCCCCCCTCCTTTCCCTCTCTCTCCCTCCCTCCCTCCCTCCTGCCACCAGATAGTGAGAAGAGAACACGGGAGAGGGTTGTCCCGGTGAGGGGGGAGGGACGGAGGTGTTTGGGACATGGGGAATGGAGGGCCCATGAGAAGGGAGAGAGAGGGGGACGTGTGCTGTGAGCAGGGATGGAGCTGAATGTGACCCGTTTGTTGTCCACGGGCTGTTGTGTTCAGGTGACGGGCACCAGTGGATTCAGGTGAAGGTGACATCGAGCGGAGACATGACTGAGGAGGAAGTGATGGAAGCCACTCGGGAAAAGGTGAGGGACGGAAGTGTTCGGGGAGGGAGAGTAGGGAGGGATGAGGGGTGGGGAGATCCCCCCTCACTGTGGGTCAGAGGGTGTACGGAGTGGGGGAGGGAGGGAAGGAGGGACGGGGTGATGGGGAGATCTCCCCTCACTGTCTGTCCCAACTGTGGGTCAGGGAGTGTACGGCGTGAGGGAGGGAGGGAAGGGGGTGGGGGATATCCCCCCTCACTGTCTGTCCTCATGGAGGGGCGATTCTCTTACCCTCCCCTTTCCTTTCCCTCTCTGCCCCTCACCTGTCCTCTTCCTCCCCACTCCCTGCCTCCCCTCTCTATCCCCCGTCGCTGCCCTTCTCCCCCTCCCCATCTAATCTGTCTCCCCCACTCTTCCCTCACCATTCTCTCACCCAGTCTGTCCCCACTCTCTACCCCGTTTCCATCCCCCGACACCTCCTCCTCTCTCTCCATATCCCCACATCCCCCTTTCGCCCCTATTCCCCGTCCTTGCCCTTTCCCCCTCTCCCCCACCCCTCTGTCCCCATCCAGCATCAACCCCTCTCCGCCCCTCTTCACCGCTCACCACTCCCCATTCCCTCCTCCCCGTCTCCCTCCCCCTCCCAGCCCAGCCCCTCCCTCTCCCTCCCCCACTGTCCCTGCCTCCCCACTGCTTCTCTCTCTCACCCTGCCTCTCCCACAGAACCCACTCACACCTCTCTCCTGACCCCACTCTCCGCAGTGACTCACGGTTGTCCTTCTCTGGGTTGCAGCTCCGGGAGGTGTTTGGTGACCCCGACCCACAGCTGGAGCTGCAGCAGTGTTCGGAAGGCCCTTCGGAGGACTGAGGGGGACCCACCCCTCGCCCGTCCCAGCACGGACCCTCACTGCGTCCGCCTCGCACTGGCCTCAATTCTGTCCACAAAGGGTTAATGCTGCTCAGCCCTGGGCTGTTGCTGCCCTGCTCTGATTCTCCGTCTGCTGCAGGCGCTGAGCCTTTGGTCTCGTTCCCACGGTGAAGTCCGATCCCATCACTGAGTCGTGAGCCCGGCACTGCAGGACTGAGAGTGACCCCACACACTGGCCTGTTGCCGGGGGTGGGGGGGCAGATCTCCCACTTGGTGGGGAGATCCATCACACACCTCCAACAGTGTCCGGTTACTGTAAACATTGATGACACCCACACCCCTCACTACAGGACCCCTCTGGTCTCCAGAGTTCAGTGTGATGGTATCCTGAGGAAGACACACACACACACACACACACACACACACACACACACACACACACACACACACACACACACACACACACTTACCCATAAACACTCCTGACCACTGAACAATACATTAAACCTTACACACTCTCCATCTCTCTCTCACACTCTGTGTGTGTGTGTGTCCGTGTGTCTTTCTCAGACACAGACACACACGGACGTGCGCACAATCGTCTTTCACACACAGATACACACACATGCACTCTATATCTCTCACTCTCACACACACTCTCACAGACACACACTGTCTCAGACACAATCTCTCTCACACACACACTGTCTCACACAATCTCTCTCTCATACACACACTCTCTGTCTCTCAAGCACATTCACACTCACACACACATATAAACACACTGTCTCTCTCTCAGACGCACTCTCTCTCTCTCTCTTTCTCACACAAACACACACACACACAATATTTTTCCCAGTGATGGGGAGTTTGTCACACACACACACACACACACACACACACACACACACACACACACACACACACACACACACACACACACACACACACACAATATATTTTCCAGGGTAGGGGAGTCCAACACTTGAGGGCAGAGGTTTGAGGTGAGGTGGGGGAGAAGGAAAGGGAGCCGAGCCACGCTTGTACCGCAGGTGGGATGGAGAGGCGGAGGGAGGGGGAGCTCAGTCTGCAAGGGGTTAAAGGGCTGACGACTGAGACAGTCGGCACTCGCCTCAGTTCCTGAATATTATGTGTCTGTAACGGTGACGGGTTGTATCGCGATTGCTTGATGTGTGCTCAATAAACCTGCAACTGCCTGCCGGAAGGGTCTGAGACATGTCTTCTGTTTGACGTTCTGTAGTTCCAACAGTGCAGAAAGGTGAGAGTTGCCGCAGTTTGCTGGGGAGAACACAGTGAGGGTGGGACGGGTGGAACAGAGACAGGAGTCGGTGACGTGAGGGGAGAGAGGGAGGGAATGGAACGGGTGGGGAGGGCCTGAGGTTGGCCGGGTGCTGCCACAGTACCAGAATGGTCACGGTGGACTTCCCTGGAAACAGGGGGGATGTGGGATGAGGGTGAGATGATTAGGGACATTCCAGGAAAGGACGGAGCGGATTCTCCAGGGGAAGGTCTCGTTTGTGACGACAGATTCAGTTGCACAGATTAAAATTCAGGAAGACTGCTTCAGTGTTCACCCCAGCAGCCACTGGCAGAAGGCAGGTTCTCACACTGACCCTGTGTGGGGGCGATGGGACTGGGCTCCAGATCCTCCCCCTCCCTGTGAAGCTGCTGCTCAACGCTCTGACTCTCTGGTCCGGCATCTGCAAGGGGCTGAGGGATCAGAGCAAGCGGGAGAACTCAGTGAGCCAGTGACGGAGAGCAGGAGTTCCCTGGTTTTAATCCCCCCTCACTTCCACTGTGTGCATCTTTCTGTGCCCACTGGTGAGTTACCAGACCTCTGGATGGAAAGAGTGACAGAATGAACCCATCCAATAAAAAGATTCAAGTGCTCTGAAAGCACAGAGAAAATGGAACAGCACAGGAACAGGCCCTTCGGCCCACCCTGTCTGTGACTCCTGGTCGACAAGCCTCCCGTCCCTGCTTGAATGTCTCTGACACGTTGCTGTTGTATCTGCATCCACCACCGCCCATGGCTGCAAGTTCCAGCTCCGTCCCTCCCCCGGTGGATAAAAAAAAATGTCTCGTAAATCTCCTTTAAGCTTTCCCCTCTCACATTAAGCCTATGCCCTCGAGTATTTGACATTCCCACCCTGGGTAACAGACTGACTATCTACCAAATCTATACCTCTCGTAACTTTACATCAAGTGCCCCGCAGCCTCCGTCACTCCAGTGAAAACAACCCAGGTTTGTCTAACCTCTCCTTATAGCTGGTACTCTCTGATCCAGGCAGCATCCTGGTGAACCTCTCCTGCACCTTCTCCAAAGTCCCCACATCTTTCCTGTAACGGGGAGACCAGAACTGCACACAGTGCTCCAAGTGTGGCCGAACCAAATTTTTATACAGTTGCAAAGTGACTTCCCGACTTTTATATTCATTGCCCTGTCTGATGAAGGCAAGTATGCCGTCTGCCTTCTTTCCCACCCGATCCACTTGTGTGGCCACTTTCAGGGAGCTGTGGCCTTGGATCCCAGGATCCCTCTGTACCTCAATGCTCCTGAGGGTCCTGTCATGAACTGTACACTTCCCCTTACGTTTGACATCCCGAAGTGCATCACCTCACACTTCTCCGGATTAAACTGCATCTGCCATTTGTCCGCTCACATTCCCAACTGATCTACGTCCCGCCGCAGCCTTTGACAACTTCCCTCACTGTCCACAACTCTGCCAACTTCGGTGTCGGCTGCAGACTGACTCGTCAGCCCACCGACACTTACATCCAATCGTTTGTATGTCCCACGGATAACAGATGTCAGTCCGAGGGGACAGGGCTTCAGTTCAGAGCGGCAGAGAGATTCCCTGCAGTGGGGAGTCTCTGCCCGTCAGAGGAAGGGAGGGCGACGTGGCAACAAAAGGTAGATTGTTATCTAAATGGAGGGAGTTTGCAAATGGATGGATCCAGTCCCGGGAGACTGAGGTGTCCGTGTGCATGAGACTCTCGGTCAGTTATCAGGAAGGTGCAGAAATCGTGCAGGAAGCAAGTGCCCTTACGGCAAGTATTGCGCGGAGCTGGTGTGTCCAGCTGGGGCTGTGGATCCTGCAGGCAGTGCTTCCAGAAGGCGGCATCCGTCACTAAGGACCCTCACCACCCGGGACATGCACTCTTCACGTTCCTACCATCGGGGAGGAGGTACAGGAGCCTTAAGACCCACATTCAATGTTTCAGAAACAGCTTCCCCCACCTTTACCCTCCCTGTCAGAGCAGCTGGGATAACAGTCAGGGCAGTGACCTGCTCCTCCTGCAGGATGTGGGGGCTCAGGGAGACTGCCAGTGTCCCTGAGGACTTCACCGGTAGGAAGTGCACCCAGCTGCAGCTCCTGACTGACTGTGTGAAGGAACTGGAGCCATATTTGGACGGACTTAGGGTCGTCCAGGGTGCTGACACCATCAGAGACAAGAGCCTCATTGAGGTGATCACACCTAAGGTACAGGCTGAAGATCGTTGGATGACCACCAGGAAAAGGGAGAGGTCTCCCTGTGTCCATTCCCCTCAGCAGCAAGTGTTCCCCTTTGGTTACTGCTGGGGGTAAGACCTGTGAGGGCACAGCATCAGTAGCCAGGTCAGTGGCACTGTGTCCGGCTCTGCGGCTCAGTGGGGAAAGGTAAAGTCAGGCAGAGCAATCGTGACGGGAGACTCAATAGTTCGGGGACAGACAGGAGATTGTGTGGCCGTGAAAGAGACGCCAGGATGGTGTGGTCCCTCCCGGGTGCCTGGGTCGAGGATGTCTCGGAGAGGCTGCAGAATATACTCAAGTGGGAGCGTGAGCAGCCAGAGGTGGTGGTGCACATTGGCACCAACGACACAGGTAGGAAGGGGGAAGAGGTCCTGCGCAGTGAGTACAGGGAGTTAGGAAGGAGGCTGAAGAGCAGGACCACAGAGGGAGTAATCTCTGGATTACCCCCGGTGTCACGTGCTGGTCAGGACAGGAATAGGGAGACAGAACCACTGAATGTGTGGCTGAGGAACTGGTACAAGGGGCAGGGTTTCAGGTTATTGGATCATTGGAAACTTTTCTGGGGCAGGAGCAACCTGTACAAGAGGGCTGGGTTGCACCTTAACTGCAGTCCATCGAGTCTGCTCCATGAGCTACACTAAAACTATTCCCATCTTGCCCCAATTTACGAACTTGTCCCGGAATCCCTTGATATATTGACTAATTAGATACCTATCTATCTCCTCCTTAAACGGCCCCAATGATCGGGCCTCCACTGCTGTACGTGGCAAGGAATTCCACAGTCTCACCATCCTCTGGATAAAGAAATTTCTCCTAATCTCTGTTTTAAACCGGTACCCTCTAATTCTAAGACTGTGCCCTCTAGTCCTGGACTCAGCCACCAAGGAAAACAGCTTGGCCACATCTACTCTGTCCAGTCCTTTCAACATTCTAAATGTCTCTATGAGGTCCCCTCTCATTCGTCTGTACTCCAGTGAGTACAGTCCAAGAGCTGACAAACGCTCATCGTCTGTCAGCCCTTTCACTCCGGGAATCATCCTCGTCAATCTCCTCTGAACCCTATCCAACATCAGCACATCCTTCCTAAGATATGGGGCCCAAATCTGCACACAGTATTTCAAATGAGGCCTCACTAGTGGCCCGTAGAGCCTTCCTTACTTCCATCAATACTTCCTTACTTTTGTACACAACACCTCTAGAAATGAATGCCAACATAGCATTCGCTTCCTTGCCACCGATCCGACCTGGTGGGTAACCTTTAGGGTATCCTGCACGAGTACCCCCAAGTCCCTTTGTACTTCTGTACTTTGAATTTTCTCCCCTTCTAGATAATAATCTGCCCGTTTATTTCTGTTTCCAAAGCGTACAACTGCACATTTCTCGACATTGAATCTCATCTGCCATTTCCTTGACCTTTCTCCTAAACTATCTAGGTCTCTCTGCAAACTTTCTGTCACCTCAATACTCCCTACTCCTCCACCTATCTTGGTGTCATCCGCAAACTTAGCCACAAAACCAATTATTGCATCATCCAAATCATTAATGTCCAAAGTAAAAAGAAACGGCCCCAACACCGACCCCTGCGGAACACCACTAGTAAGCGGTAGCCAACCAGAACAGGATCCCTGTGTTGCCATCCTTTGCTTCCTGCCAACCAGCCAATGCTCCACCCGTTCCAATATCCTACCTGTAATTCCATGACCTCTCATCTTATTAATCAGCCTCCTGTGCGGCACCTTGTCGAAGGCCTTTTGAAAGACTAAATACACAACACCTACTGCCTCTCCCTTATCCACGCTACCTGAGATTTCCTCAAAAAACTCTAATAGTTTGGTCAGGCAGGATATTCCTTTCACGAAACCATGCTGGCTTGGACCTATCTTGCCTTGCACCTCTAGGTATTTCATAACCTCATCCTTGAGGATCGATTCCAATCACTTTACCACCACTGACGTCAGACAAATAGGTCTGTAATTTCCTTTATGCTGCCTCCCACCTTTCTTATACAGCGGTCATCCGGAACCATGCCAGAGTCTATTGATTCCTGGAAAATTATCACCAATGCCTCCGCAATCTCTGAAGACACCTCCTTCAGAACGCGGGTATGCACCTCATCCAGTCCGGGAGACTTATCTGTCTTTAGTCCATTTTGCTTCCTCAGCACCTTCTCTCTAGTAATCTTAACTGAACGCAGTTCTATCCCCTGAGACCCCTGACTATCCGGTATATTGCTGATGTCCTCCACAGTGAAACCCGATGCAAAATACTCATTTAGTTCCTCTGCCATCTCTTTATCATCCATTAGAATCTCTCCTGAAACGTTTTCGATTGGTCCTATATCAACCCCTGTCTCTCTTTTACTCAAGTGTTTGTATTTTATTGTTAGGAGTATTATGGATAAGGGTGATGAACTTAGAGCATGGATCAGTACATGGGACTATGATGTTGTGGCCGTTACGGAGACTTGGTTCAGAGAGGGACAGAAATGAGTGCTGGATGTTCCAGTGTTTCGATGGTTTAGAAGAGGCACGGAAGGGGTAAAAGAGGGGGAGGAATTGCAGTACTAATCAGGGACAGTATCACAGCTGCACTCAGAGGGGGCAGAACTGAGGGCTCGTCCACTGATTCTGCATGGGTAGAACTCAAAAATAAGAAAGGTGCAATCACTGGCGGGATGATACGACTGACGCCCAGTAGCCACCGGGACATTGAGGACCAGATATGCAGGCAGATTGGGGAAGGTGTAAAAAACAACGGGGTTGTTGTCGTGGATGGCTTCAACTTTCTCAATATAGAGTCACAGAGTCATCCAGCACAGAAACAGGCTCTTCAGCCCTACTCCTCCATGCTGGCCGTGCTTCCCAGCGAGCTGGCCCCATCTGCCTTTGTTTCGCCCAGAGCCCTCCTATCCATGGACATATCTAGATGGCTTTTAAACATTGCCAATGTGCCCACCTCAACAACTGTTTCCGGCAGCTCAGTCCTGATACGCACCACCCTTTGTGTGAATAAGCTGCCCCTGATCTCCCTTTCAAATCTCTCGTCTCGGACCTTAAACATGTACCCTCTTGTTTTTAGCATCCCCTCCCTGGGGCAAATACTATGTGCTTTCACCCTGTCTATGCCCCTCTTGACCTTGTACACCTCTATCAAGTCACCCCTCAATCTCCTACGTTCCAGGGAATAAAGCCCTCATCTACACACCCTCTCCTTTTAACTCAGGCTCCGAGTCCAGGCAGCATCCTGGGAAATCTTTTCTGCCCTCTTTCTAGTTTAATAACATCTTTCCTGTAACAGGGCGACCAGAGCTGTGGACAATCCTCCGAGTGAGGCCTCACCAATGTCCTATATAACTGCAACGTGACTTCCCAACTCCTGTACTCAGTGCCCTGACTGATGAGGCCAGCGTGCCAAACGCCTTCTTCACCACCCTGTCTACCTGTGACGCCACGTTCAGCAAACTATGCACATGAACTCCTAAGTCCCTCTGTTCCACAACACTCCCCAGGGCCCGACCATTCACTGTACAATTCCTACCTTGGTTTGACCTCCCAAAAGCAGCAGCTCACGCTTGTCTGGATTAAAAGCCATTTACCAATCCTCAGCTCACATACCCAGCTGATCAAGATCCGCCTGTAAGTTTTCATAACCTTCCGCAATATCTACAGATCACCAATTTTAGTATCATTTGCAAACTTACTGACCTTGCCTTGTAGATTCACATCCAAATCGCTTATAGAAATTACAAACAACCAAGTTCCCAGCACCGATCATAGTGGTACACCACTGACACAGGACTCCAGTCCGAGAAACAACCCTCGACCACCACCACCCTCTGCTTCCCACCACTGAGTCAATGGCGAATCCAGTCCGCTGTCTCCCCCTGCATCCCGTGCGATTGAACCTTCCAGACCAGCCCGTCATGAGGGACCTGGTCAAAGAGCACCCCAAACCCTCCTGTAGACGGGTCAAAGGGTCTGAGTGACTTATTCTGCCAGTCTCTGTCACGGCAGGGAAGGTGAGCTGTTTCCTGTGATCCTGAGACAAAGTAAGTTCCCCAGCTGGTGCCCTTTGCCAACGCAGGAACTACTGACAGTCACGCCTGACCGTCTCCGTTACACAGAGAGCGACAGGACGAGGATAAGGACTGATGTTTCCCGCGATGGGCCGGCAGGGGAGGGGGCAGCAACCATCAACAACACAGCCGTGTCTTTAAACACGGGAGGGGAAGTCGTCGAGTGGGGAAGTGTATCCAAGAAGAGGAGGCTGTTGAATGAGTAGAGCGGGACACAGTAGAGGAGGGAACGAAAGGGCTCCGTGAGGAGGTGGCCCACCTTAAGTAGAAGGTCGTTCAACTTCAGGACAAAGTTCCAAGGACAGAGGGCCGTGGATCTGGTGCACATGAACCAGTCTCTGTCGCAGTGTGAAAACTGGTTTAAGAAAAGAGGAAGTGAGAACAAGAAGCCCAAGTAGCTGAGGGCGAAGTGGAAGGATTGAGGAAACAACGCAGTGACTTCAAACCAGCCCTGAATGTGCCCCAGAAATCAGCACAAGGTAAGCAAAGTAACCCTGGAGATCACACCGAGTGTCCACAGAAGGTAGGACAGCTGCAGGAGCAGCTCATTGGTCAGCGAGGAGGAAGATGTGCTCTGGGATGTGAAACAGGGCAGGAAGGTGGTGATGGAGGGAGATACCAGGGGACTCAGCGAATGAAGCGGCCAGATACGGTCACTGTGATGACGGGAATCCTCCTCCCGAGGGTCCCCCGACAACACACAGCAAACAGAGCCGGTGCTGCCATCTGCACCACTGCACTCTCCCCCACCCCAAGTTACAGCTAGGGAGGGGGGAGCCGGGGCAGGAAATCAAACCCTGAACATAACAGACACCGCCTCCTCGGGGTATTGCAGCTGAGGGGAAGGGCCAAGGATATTGGGGCACGTGTGCCCGTGGCTGATCCTCGGGAGCTGTTCCAGGCAACATCACCAGAGAGCAGGACACGGTCTGGATGATGCCGAGGACAGGAAAAGGATGAGAATGTGTTTGTATCCGAACATACACTCAGCTTTGCCAGAAGCACAGTGACAGGGTGGGGGAATAAGTGAGGAGTTAAAGAATGTGGTACTGACGTGACGGGAATTCACAGAGAGACCCGTGGACAGACTAACCAAACGTTCCCAATGGTGGACACCCCACCGCATTTGTGCCCTGTCTATGGGCGGTGTTCCAAGGGGTACATGGATCAGCATCCAATCGGGACCATTGCGGACCAGACCCACAAACAGATGGTTCACAACGTTGGTGTCTCCCAGAATCGACGGGTGTAGAAAGGCATTGGAACGGTGTGATCCCATTGACCGACACAATCTGAGGCCTGGGGACTGAGGGCCATGGTCAGAGCATGGGAGAATGAGACACGGAGACCACCCGCAGCCTCCGGTTGGAGCGGGTTGTCCATTAAAGGTCAGGCGACTGCCTGGAGAAACGAGGGAGGGGTCCCACCCCAAAGGTCTCCCCACCGCCCTGTCAAGTGTCAAGGATGGGCAGAGACCGGGGAAATGGAGTCGTATGGGGAACGGGGAGAACTGAAGGTGGAATAACTCAATGTTCCAACTGTGGCCGGGAGGGGTAATTTCAGAGAGGATGTCCAAAGCCGAGACGAGGGAGAGCAGAACAAGACCATGAGGGAGCAGACGGCAGAGATGGCAGCTGTAATGGGTGTGGTGAGCCACCCACAACGTTTGCCGCCCGGGTCGCTCACACGCTCTGACCCGCTGCACCTTTGTGCCTGCCTTACACAACGTTTGTCTCTGTGGGAAGCCGGAGGGGCTGTTTCAGCGGACGGAAAGCCCCTGCCACCTGCCGCATCACTGCGGGACATGTTTGAAGAAGGAAGGGCAAGGAATGTGGAGCCACAGGTGAAAGCTCAGAACGATCCCGAGGGGAGGAGGAAGGCTGACGAGTTAGTAACACACGGTGCTGTGAAGGGACAGGGGTGGCAGCCCCGGGGTGGGGATATCGGAAGGCAGAAGGAGCAACAGGTTAAGGCGATGGATTTAACGGAGGAGCAAAAGAAAGACAAGGAATGACCGAACCGGATGGAAGGAGCAGGTCAGACGTGTACAGAGAGCACCAGGGACGGAGTGGGCCTGTGGGAAGGGACGTCTGTGGCTCTGGAGGAGGGACAAAACCAACTGATCATCTGCTACAGTGACCCATGAGGGCACAAGTGTACAGAAAGTGCCCTGGAGAGGAGAAAGGAGGTGTGCTGGCGGCCCACGGTGGAGGACGGTGGGGAACACTGTGTCAGGAACTGTGTCTGCACAATGTCATCCCGACAAAACTGTGAAGAAAGGGCCCCGACACCCCAGGCCAATGGCAGGGTCGGGGACCGATTCGCAGACAGATGATGTGGGACCCCACCACCCACCCTAGAAGATACAGGTATATTCTGGTGGGAGTGCACACTTCTACCAAGTGGATGCGAGCTGTTCTGACTTGGACAAATACGGCCCAAACCACCGCAAACAACTCATTGGGAAGAGGATATCCTGGCCGGGATTACCCTGGAGGATGGAGTCGAACAAAGGCGCACACTTCACAACCCAGCGAACGCAAAGCTGTTGTCGGGATTAGACAGAGGTTTCACACACCCTGCACAGTACAGTCCAGTGGAAATGTGGAACCGATGGATCGAACGCTGATAAACACGATGGTCCAATTGGTGCAAGAACAGGGAACGGGGTGGCCAGTCGTTCCGCCCCTCTTACTGATGATGGGAAGGACCACAGCGACACCTTCAACATGTTTCAGCCCCGAGAGCCTCATGGCCGGGAGGGAGATGAGAGGAGCGGAGGGGTTGTTAGGATTAGAGTTGTCAGAACCCGAGGTAGACGGGATTGTGTGAGAAAGGCGGGTCCAGCAGTGAGTGGAGACAGTGAGGGAGGCCAGTCATGTGTCAGCTCATCAACTGGGGAAGAAACATCAGCAAAGTCAGGCCGACTTTGACTCAGAGACCAGCCCGGACGAATTCAGCCAAGGGCAGAGAGCCGTGATTGGAACACACCGATCCACTTCATTTTACCTCCAAAGTTTCCAAAGCCCGCCGAAGTTCTCCACAAAGCAAACCCGTTGGTGCACAAGGTGCTGGTAAAAGCAGGTGGGACCAGATCAACCAGGCAACGCTGATGGGGGAGAAACGAGAAAGTAATCACTGTCAGCACCGAACAGTCGGCGTCCGTGATGTCCCCGATCTGGGAGATCTGTGGATCGGACGGCTGTTCATAGGAAATGGGCACAGAACCGGGCAACGGGCGCCTCTCATTTCCCCAAACCTGAGGCTCAGGGAGGGAGCTTCTGCCAAAGACACAGGGCAAAGGAGAAGGGAAGATGCCCCGTTGCTTGCCTCTGCTGTCCTGGAACGAAGGTGGGTAAAAGGAAATGGGCGGCTTGAGTGCAAAGACAACTGGGAGCCTGGACTGGATGATCCAAGGGAAGGGAAGTTTGGACTTAAAGTAACGTCAGGGAAGGAACGGGAAATAAAAGCAGAAATGTCATTTCTGTTTTCCAAGGTGAACTCAACGTGTTTTTCATTGCGACGGAATGAGCTGTGACCGGGGCTGTGGTCGGACTCGTTCCAGAACCACGACAATGACGAATGAGCCGGCAACGGTCTCGACACTGGGAGAATATCCTGTGATCAAAAACAACTTTTCTCAGCCGATCCGGGGAACTCGGGGAACAAGGGGGAATGGGGACTCGAACTTGTGTTCTGTGTGGCTGGATGATTGGACGTGAGTGGACAAAACCCCTGGTATCTTGGAGGGGACAAAGGTCCAGATCTCACGTAATAACATTCTGGAGGTGACATTATCCCTGATCCCGAGGGGAGGGTCATTGGTCAGTTGTGAGGCGCGGTTATTGAGAGACCATCAGGTAACGATGGCCACGGTAAGGTCACCGTTCTGTGGGATCACACGTGTGAATATCGAGTGAGGCAGTGACTGCCACAAGATAAGGGAAGAGATTTCTTTATTGGTCACATGTACATCGAAACACACAGTGAAAAACGTCTTTTTACGTTGCCAGCAATGTTCCGGGGGCAGCCCGCAAGTGGCGCCACGCTTCCGGCGCAAACATAGTATGTCCACAACTTCCTACCCGTACTTCTTTGGAATGTGGCAGGAAACCGGTGCACCCGGAGGAAACCCACGCAGAAACGCTGTCATAGCGTTACGCTAACTGCTACACTACGGTGGGAATGGGGTGGTTACACGGAGCGTTATCCGAAAGTTGCTTAGGTCGTTTTTAGCTGTACACAGTAGGACACGGGGTTGGGGGTGTGTGGTGTGGGGTGGGGCGGAGAGTGAAAAGACCATTAATAGGCGTGGGAAGAGTTGCTGTCAGGGCCAGGACCCTTCATGACTTTCAGTCTCCATGAAAATGTACTGCCCCACAGCCTCAAGTAACTGAGACCACACCATAACGTCAGTGAGTGAGACCCAACAGCATACAGTGGGGGTGGGACTGGGGTTAGAGATGGCGGAACCTATTGACCCATCTTCTTGGGAGACAACCAAGCGAGGGTGAGGTGAAATCGGTCAAACATCGGAAAAGATGACAATTGGAATTATTGGGAGCAGGTGATGTGTCGGGGGCGGGGACAAGGGTCAATCCCTGAGACACAGCAGGATTAGAAACCCAGATCCAGTGTTGGGACAGAAATGGAAACATTGCAGTTGGATCTGATGCGAAAGGGGACAAGAATGGAGGATTTCATGTGTAGAAGCAGCGGAAACACCAGAGACCAACCACGGCGGAAGCGGCTGACCCCAGGTGGGAAATGTGGAGATCAGGTCGGGACCAAGAGGAAAGCCAGGCCAGCGTGAATCCTGTTCGTTGTTCAGGGAGGGTCAGAGACACCTCGTGGTTGTGCGCACAGACATTGAGTTGTGTGTGTCTGGCACTTTTGTTGTTAACTGAAGCAACAATGGTCGTTGTCCCTGTGCCGAACCGACCATTGTTGTTCCGGGTGGTTACAAGCAACACATCAGAGTACAGGAAGGAGATAGAGAGCCTGGTGACATGGCGTCAAGACAACAACCTTTCCCTCAATGTCAGCAAAACAAAAGAGCTGGTCATTGGCTTCAGGAAATGGGGTGGTGCATTTACATCTGTTTACATCAATGGTGCTGAGGTCAAGAGGGTTGAGAACTGCAATTTCCTTGGTGTGAACATCACCAACATAGCCTGTCCTGGTCCAGCCACATAGAGGCCACGGCCAAGAAAGCTCACCAGTACCTCGACTTCCACAGGAGGCTAAGGAAATTCGGCATGTTCCCCATTGAGCATCACCATTTTTATCGATGCACCATCGAAAGCATCCTATCCGAATGCATCACGGCTTCATACGGCAACTGCTCTGCCCAGGACCGCAAGCAACTGGAGAGAGTTGTGGACACAGCTCAGCACATCACAGAAACCAGCCTCTCCTCCATAGACTCTGTCCAAACTTCTCACTGCCCAGGTAAAGCAGACAGCATAATCAAAGACCCCACTCACTGCGGACATTCCCTCTTCTCCCGCCTTCCATCGGGCATAAGATAGAAAGCCTGAAAGCACGTACCACCTGGGCTCAAGGACAGCTTCTAGCCTGCTGTTATAAGACTATTGAATGGTCCGTATGACAATGAGGCGGACTCTTGACCTCACAATCTACCTCGTTATGACCTACCAACATTGTCTGCCTGCACTGCACTTTCTCCGTAAATGTTACACTGTACTCTGAATTCTGCTATTGTTTTACCCTGTATGTTCTCAATGCACCGTGTAATGGATTGACCTGTACGAATGGGTGTGTGAGACAAGTTTTTGACTGTACCTCTGTACAAGTGACAATTCTAAACCAATTCCAATTCCAACAGTGGAGGCAGGTACAAGGTCACTTGGAAGAAACTGAGAGCAGGGAAGTGTTTGGATTACAAGACAGAGCTGGCAGTAGCAGAGGTAAACGAGTGGAGGTTGGAATATAGCTTCAGTGCAGGAGATCTTGAATGGGAGTATTGAAACAATGGGAATGAAACTAGATATCAGATATATAAGATGTAAGATCTCTTTAGCAGTCGCATGGACAATGGAACAATGGACAACACTGAGTGTGTTACGAGAAAAGGTTGCTATTTGGTGAATGTCTCTTTAAGGCACCTGGAGAGAGAGAGAGAGAGAGAGAGAAAGAGAGAGAGAGAGAGACAGAGAGAGAGAGAGAGACTGACTGCTGGTCTCCGTATCAATGGACGAAGAACAGTAGCTATGTCTGTCACTACAATGCACGTATGGATTTTTGGAGCAAACAAGTGGAGTCCACTTTGTCATAAATCTGTACTGGAAAACACTGTACTGTGGGTGGCCATGTATCGAATGCCTTCGGGGTGGCTGATACTTCGGAACAAAGCAGTGGAGATCATTGGAGAATCAGGTGTCTTCTGGGTTCCTTCGTTGAACATGTGGATTTCGTAATTTCTCTCTAAATTCTCTCTACATTTTCTCTTCAGTAGGTGGTTTTGCAAAAGCCTTTGCTCATGTTTCACCTGATGACTTGCTGAACTGAACTTTGAGAACTATTCCAAGACTTGGAGTTTGGGAATTTGCCGCGCACACACTTTGAGTTTATTAGTTTTGGGGGTTAATGTTTAACATCTAATGGTTTTACTCTTCTTATTATCACAAGTAGTTCTCAATAAAACAGTTTCGAACACATACATGACCGGTGTGTTTCTATTGTTGCTGGTACATCACAGCGTGCGTGTAGTGTCTCTGGAGGTTGTTTATCGGAAGGATGAAAACTTTAGCAGTGGAAACGCGGCAGCGTGGTGTCTCCAAGGTTCACACAGTGACCGCAGTCTGTTGCCTGACCCAACATCATGACCAAGGGTAAAACGTGATCTTTTACCCCTTGCATTTAACCATGTTTTTGGGGTAAATGGAATGACTTAGAAGCTTTTCTGAAAGGATCGCCTCAGCTAACTAAAAAACTGAGTTAAATTGCAAAAGATCTGTCGCGAAAGGAGGTGAAAATGCTTCATGATCGGGAGAATAATAGAACCATAGAACGATGGAAAACTATAGCACAGAAAACAGGCCATTTGACCCTTCTAGTCTGTGCTGAAACATTATTCTGCTAGTCCCATTTACCTGCCCCCAGCCCATACCCCTTCAGACCTCTCTCGTCCATGTATCTATCCAATTTACTCTTAAAAGTTAAGAGAGAGCCCGCATTTACCACATCAGATGGCAGCCCATTCCACACTCCCACCACTCTGAGTGAAGAAGTTCCCTCTAATGTTCCCCTTAAACCTTTCCCCTTTCACCCTAAAGCAATGTCCTCTCGTACTTATCTCTCCTAATCTAGGTGGAAAGAGCCTACTTGCATTAACCCTGTCTATGCCCCTCATCATTTTGTAAACTTCTATCATATCTCCCCTCATTCTTCTTCTTTCCAAGGAACAAAGTCCTAACATGCTCAATCTTTCTTTATAATTCAACTCCTGAAGACCCGCAACATTCTTGTAAATCTCTGCACTCTTTCAATATTACTGACATCCTTCCTGTAGTTCGGTGACCAGAACTGCACACAATATTCTAAATTTGGTCTTACCAATGACTTATACAACCTCACCAAAACACCCCAACTCCTATACTCAATACTTTGATTTATAAATGCAAGGTTCCGAAGGGACAGTTTACACCTGAACTGGAAGGCAACTAACACAATTGCGGGTAGGATTGCTAGTGCTGCTCCGATGGGTTTAAAATAGATTTGCAGGGGACGGGAACCAGAGTGTTAGAGAAGAAAGTGAGGAGGAAACTGATCATGCGAGGTCTGCAGGTATAGACAGAAATCAAAGGTTTGTACATGATAGTAATGTTCTCAGGTGCATCTATTTCAATGCAAGGAGTATTGTAGGTAAAGCGGATGAGCTTCGGGCGTGGATTGGCATGTGGGATTACGATGTTATTGTTATTAGTGATACTTGGTTGCAGGAGGGGCAGGACTTGCAGCTTGATGTTCCGGGCTTCCGTTGTTTCAGACGTGATAGAGGGGGAGGGATGAAAGGGGGAGGAGTGACATTACTGGTCAGGGAACAGACCACGGCTGTGCGTAGACAGGACAGCCCCGAGTGCTCGTCTACAGAAGCCATATGGGTGAAGTTGAGGAACAGGAAAGGTGTGGCCACACTAACAGGGTTGTATTATAGTCCGCCCAATAGTGAGAGAGAATTGGAGGAACAAATCTGTAGGGAGATAGCAGACCGATGTAAGAAACAGGAAGGTGTAATAGTAGGGGATTTTAACTTTCCACATATTGACTGGGTCTCCAACACTGCGGAAGGTTTGGATAGCTTGGAATTTGTCAAATGTGTTCAGGAAAGTTTTCTAAATCAATATATAGAGGTACGAACGAGAAAGAATGCAATACTTGATCTCCTATTAGGGAACCAGGCAGGTCAGGTGACAGAAGTATGTGTAGGTGAGCATTTTGGGTCCAGTGACCATAAGGCAATTAGTTTCAAGGTAATTATGGATCAGGATAGGTCTGGACCTCGAGTGGAGGTTCCAAATTGGAGAAAGGCCAATTTTGTGGAAATGAGAAAGGATCTAGGTAGGGTGGATTGGGATAAGTTATTTTCTGGCAAGGATGTGCTCAGTAAATGGAAAGCCTTCAAATACGAAATTTTGAGAGTGCAGAGTTTGTGTTTTCCTGTCAGGATTAAAGGCAAGGGTAACAAGCACAGGGAACATTGGTTTTCAAGGGATATTGGTGAGCTGGTTAAGAAAAAGAGAGAGGTGTATGCAGGTATAGGCAACTAGGAACGGATGAGGTATTTGAAGAGTACAGGAAATGTAAGAAAATACTAAACAAGGAAATCAGGAAGGCAAAAAGAAGACATGAGGCTGCTTTGGCAGATTATGTGAAGGTGAACCCAAATGGTTTCTACAGGTATATTAAGAGCAAAAGGATAGTAAGAGACGGAATTGGCCCCATAGAAGATCAGAGTGGTCATATATGAGTGGAGCCTCAGGAGATGGGGGAAGTCTCAAACAGGTTTTTTACATCAGTATTTACTCAGGAAACTGGCATCGTGGATATGGAAGGAAGGGAAATGAGCACTAGTGTCATGGAACATATAGAGATTAAAAAGGAGGAGGTGCTTGATGCTTTACAACGAATAAAGGTAGATAAATCCCAAGGGCCTGACAAGATATTTCCTCGGACCTTGAGAGAGACTAGTGTAGAAATTGCAGGGGCCCTGGCAGATATATTTAAAATGTCCTTTGCCACGGGTGCGTGTCAGAGGACTGGAGGATAGCTCATATTGTTCCATTGTTTAAGAAAGGCTCGAAGAGTAAACCAGGTAATTACAGGCCAGTGAGCCTGATATCAGGAGTGGGTAAATTATTGGAAGGTGTTGTGAGAGATAGGACAGCCAAAGGTTGATTAAGGATAGTCAGCGTGGCTTTGTGCGTGGTAGATCGTGTTGAACGAATCTTGTGGAGTTTTTTGAGGAGGTCACTGAGAAAGTAGATGAAGGTAAGGCTGTGGATGTTGTCTGCGTGGACTTTAGTAAGGCCTTTGACAAGGTCCCACATGGGAGATTAGTTCAGAAGGTTCAGTCAATGGGTATCCATGGTAAGGTTGTAAACTGGATTCGAAATTGGCTGAGTGGGAGAAGACAGAGAGTGGTTGTAGATGGTTGTTTCTCAGATTGGAGGCCTGTGACTAGTGGTGTACCTCAGGGATCTGTGTTGGGCCATTGCTGTTTGATGTATACATCTATGATCTAGACGATAATGTCGTAAATTGGATTAGTAAATTTGCGGATGACACTAAGATTGGAAGTGTAGTGGACAGTGAGGAAGGCTTTCAAAGATTTCAGAGGGATCTGGACCAAATGGGAAAATGGTCCAGAAAATGGTGGGACTAACTAGGGAAAAAAAAGGTAGTCATATGGAGGACATGGTGGTGTTCTGCAGCTGTTTCATGTGGGAACTCGTGGACCTTGCTGCGGTCCAAGATGGCCACAGCTGCAGTAAGTGCTTGAAGCTGGACGAACTTCGGCTCAGAGTTGATGAGCTGGAGTCTCAGCTACAAACACTGCGCAGCATAAGGGAGGGGGAGAGTTATGTAGACACGGTGCATCAGGTAACAGTCACCACCCCCCCCCCCTTAGGGTAGGTACATCTGAGGTGCAGGAGGCAGATAGAATGGTGACGGTCAGGGGAGGGAAGAGGAAGAAGAAGTCAGGCAGTCAGGCAGGACAGAGAGCCCCGGAGGCTGTTCCCCTCAGTAACAGGTTTTCTGCCTTGGAAGCTGTTGAGGGGGATGACCTGCAGGGGCCTAGCTGCAGTTACTAGGTCTCTGGCACTGGGACTGGTACTGCTGCTCAGAAGGGAAGGGTGGAAAAGAGACATGCGGTATTGATAGGGGACTCGATAGTCAGGGAAACAGACAGGAGGTTGTGTGGCAGTGAGCATGAATCCCGGATGGTATGTTGCCTCCCAGGTGCCAGGGTCCGGGATGTCACTGATCGGGTCCACAGAATTCTTGAGTGGGAGGGAGAGCAGCCAGAAGTTGTGGTCCATATTGGCACCAATGACAGAAGTAGGAAGGGGGATGAGGTCCTGAAGAGTAAGTTCAGGGAGCTAGGCAGAAAATTGAGGAACAGGACCTCAAGGGTAGCAATCTCATGATTGCTGCCAGTGCCACGTGATAGTGAAGGTAGGAATAGGAGGAGGTGGCAGATAAATGTGTGGCTGAGAAGTTGGTGCAGGAGGGAGGGTTTTAGATTTCTGGATCATTGGGATCTCTTCTCGGGAAGGTGGGACCTGTACAGAGAGGACGGTTACACACGAACCAGAAGGGGGCCAATATCCTTGCGGCGATATTTACTAGGGTGGTACAGGAGGGTTTAAACTAGTTTGTGACGGGGAAGGGAACCGGAGGAATAGGTCAGAGGTAAAAGGGAATGGGGAAAAGTTAGATCAAACAGGTAGAGAGGCTTTGGGGAAGGAGAAGCAGAATACAGGCTGTAAAAGTAGTAAGGTAGATGGACTGAAGTGTGTTTACTTAAATGCAAGAAGTGTCAGGAATAAGGGGGATGAACTGAGGGCTTGGATAAGTATGGGGGACTGTGATATCGTGGCTATTGCTGAGACGTGGCTGACGTCAGGGGAGGAGTGGATATTGAATATTCCTGGTTTTCGGTGTTTTAAGAGGGATAGGGAAGGGGGGGAGAAGAGGGGGAGGGGTGGCGATACTGGTCAGGGACACTGTTACGGCTGTCGAAAAGACGGATGTTGGAGAAGGATCATCTCTAGATTCCGTATGGGTAGAGTTAAGGAACAAGAAAGGAGCAGTTACTCTACTAGGAGTATTCTACAGGCCCCCCGGTAGCAGTAGAGATATAGAGGAGCAGATTGGCAGGCAGTGTTTGGAGAGAAGCAGAAATAACAGGGTTATTATAATGGGAGACTTCAACTTCCCAAATATAGACTGGAACCTGCTTAGTGCCAAAGGTTTAGATGGGACAGAATTTGTTAAGTGTGTCCAGGAGGGATTCCTGACGCATTATGTTGACAGGCCCACTAGAGGGAATGCCATGTTAGATCTAGTTTTAGGAAATGAACCGGGACAGGTGAAGGATCTATTGGTGGGTGAGCATTTGGGGGACAGTGACCATTGCTCCATAACCTTTAAAATTGTCATGGACAGGGACAGGTGCAGAGAGGACAAGAAGTTTTTCAATTGGGGAAGGGCTAACTACGAGGCTATAAGGAGAGAACTTGGGAGTGTAAATTGGGATGTCCTTTTTGAAGGAAAATGTTCCATGGGGATGTGGTCGATGTTCAGGGATCTTATGCAGGATGTTAGGGATAAATATGTCCCGGTGAGGCAGAGAAGTAATGGCAGGGTGAAGGAACCGTGGGTGACGAGAGAGGTGAATCGACTTGTTAGGGAGAAGAAGGTAGCATACGTGAGGTATAAGAAGCAAGGTTCAGACAGGGCCCGTGAGGAATATAGGGTAGCGAGGAAGGAACTTAAGAAAGGGCTGAGGAGAGCTAGAAGGGGACATGAAAAGGCTTTGGCTAGTAGGGTTAAGGAAAATCCCAAGGCCTTTTTAAAGTACGGGAAGGGTAGGAGGATGGCTAGGGTGAAGGTAGGTCCGATTAAGGACAAAAGTGGGAGAATTTGCCTGGAGGCGGCGGAAGTGGGAGAAGTTCTCAATGAGTACTTCTCTTCGGTATTCACCAGGGAGAGGGGTCTTGATGATGCGGAAGGGAGTGCTGGTAGGGGTAATGTTCTCGAGGTTGTTGATATCAAGAGAGAGGACGTGTTGAAGTTGTTAAATAATATTAACACAGATAAATCTCCGGGGCCTGACGGGATTTTCCCCAGACTGCTTCGAGAGGCTAGTGAGGAGATTGCTGAACCGCTGGTAAGGATCTTTGAGTCCTCGTTGTCTACGGGGGTGGTGCTGGAGGATTGGAGGGTTGCGAATGTGGTCCCCTTGTTCAGAAAAGGTCATAAGGATAGGCCAGAGAATTATAGACCGGTGAGTCTCACGTCTGTGGTGGGTAAGCTGTTAGAAAGGATTCTAAGGGATAGGATTTATGAACACCTTGAGAATCATGGACTGATTAGGGACAGCCAGCATGGCTTTGTGAAGGGAAGATCTTGCCTCATAAGCCTGATGGAGTTCTTTGAGGAGGTGACTAGGAAGATTGATGCGGGTAGTGCGGTGGATGTGGTCGACATGGATTTTAGTAAGGCGTTTGATAAGGTTCCTCATGGTAGGCTTCTTCAGAAGGTCAGAGGCCAAGGGATCCAAGGAAGCTTGGCTGTGTGGATTAGGAATTGGCTTGCATGTAGAAAGCAGAGGGTTGTGGTGGAAGGAGTGCCCTCGGATTGGAAGGCAGTGACTAGTGGTGTCCCGCAGGGATCGGTTCTGGGACCTCTACTTTTTGTGATATTTATAGATGACTTAGATGAGGGGGTGGAGGGCTCGGTTAGTAAGTTTGCGGACGACACTAAGATAGGCGGTGTTGTGGATAGTGTGGAGGGCTGTCGGAGCTTACAGAGGGATATTGATAGGATGCAGAGCTGGGCAGATGGAGTTCAATCCGGAGAAGTGTGAGGTGGTACACTTTGGAAGGACAAACTCCAGGGCAGAGTACAGGGTAAACGGCAAGGTACTTGGCAATGTGGAGGAGCAGAGGGATCTGGGGGTTCATATTCACAGTTCATTGAAAGTTGCCTCACAGGTGGAAAGAGCAGTTAAGAAGGCCAATGGGATGTTGGCTTTCATAAGTCGCGGGATTGAGTTTAAGAGCCGCGAGGTGATGATGCATCATTACAAAACTCCAGTTAGGCCACACTTAGAGTACTGTGTTCAGTTCTGGTCGATAATTATAGGAAGGATGTGGAGGCGTTGGAGATGGTGCAGAGGAGATTTACCAGGATGCTGCCTGGATTGGAGAGTATTGAATATGAGGAGAGGCTTAAGGTGCCAGGGCTTTATTCACTGGAAAGGAGGAGGATGAGAGGAGACATGATAGAGGTATATAAAATATTGAGAGGAATAGATAGAGTAGACAGTCAGCGCCTCCTTCCCAGGGCACCGATGCTCAAGACGAGAGGTCATGGCTTTAAGGTTATGGGAGGGAGGTTCAGGGGAGATGTCAGAGGGAGTTTGTTCACCCAAAGAGTGGTTGGTGCATGGAATGCACTGCCTGGGGTGGTGGTGGAGGCAGATACATTGAACAGGTTCAAGGGCTTGTTGGATAGGCATATGGAGGAAAGTGAGATAGAGGGAAATGGGGGAGAAAGGGGTTAGGTAGTGTGAGGATGGTCTGATGGACGGCATGACACGGTGGGCCGAAGGGCCTGTTTTGTGCTGTATGGTTCTATGTTTCTATGGTAAAATGGCAGATGGAATTTAATGCAGACAAGTGTGAGGTGTTACATTGTGGAAGGACAAATCAAGGGAGGACATACACAGTAAATGGTAGGGCACTGAGGAGTGCGGAGGAACAAAGGGATCTGGGAGTTCAGGTACATAATTCCCTGAAAGTAGAGTCACAGGTAGACAGGGTTGTAAAAAAGGCTTTTGGCATCCTGTCATTTATAAATCAAAGTATTGAGTATAGGAGTTGGAATGTTTTGGTGAGGTTGTATAAGTCATTGGTGAGACCAATGGTCTCCGAACTACAGGAAGGATGTCTGTAAGTTTGAAAGAGTGCAGAGGAGATTTACAAGAATGTTGCCGGGTCTTCAGGAATTGAGTTACAGGGAAAGACTGAGCATTTTAGGACTTTATTACTTGGAGCGCAGAAGAATGAGGGGAGATATGCTATAAGTTTACAAAATGATCAGGGGCACAGACAGAGTTAATGCAAGGAGGCTCTTTCCACCTAGATTAGTAGAGATAAGTACGAGAGGACATGGCTTTAGGGTGAAAGGGGAAAGGTTTAAGGGGAACATTAGAGGGAAGTTCTTCACTCAAAGAGTGGTGGGAGTGTGGAATGGGCTGCCATCTGATGTGGTAAATGCGGGCTCTCTCTTAACTTTTTAGAGTAAATTGGATAGTTGCATGGACGAGAGAGGTCTGAAGGGGTATGGGCTGGAGGGAAGGTAAATAGGACTAACAGAATAATGTTTCGGCACAGACTAGAAGGGCCAAATGGCCTGTTTTCTGTGCTGTAGTTTTCAATGGTTTTCTATTGCTTTTCTGTCGATTTCCCCAGTGAACCCACGTCTGGGTCTGAGGCTGCTTCATGGGGCTGGGGGAGATGGGTTGTCAGTCAGCACTCGGGGACTGAGGGCTGGAGCTGGGTGGGTGAGGGCAGTTCAGTGGTGGGTGTGTGGGTTTGGAGTGACCTTCAGGCAGGGGACGTAACACTGGGTATACATGATGGGGGGATAGATTGGGGAGACTGATACTTCCCCTCACAGAGGTGAAATAAAACTCGAGGACACACATCTGGGGTGAGGGGGAGAGATTTAGAGCGGATGTGAGGGGGACCTCCTTCACTCAGAGAGGGGAGAGTACCTGGAACACAGTGCCGCAGAGAAGGCTGGGAGCAGAGTCACTGACAACATGTGGGAAGCGGTTTCACTGCCCATCTCCCGTGTCTGTTCATTTATTCCAGATCGCCAGACTTCCGGAGGTGAAGGACACGCAGGGTCATCAACGAGAGAGTCCCCCCAGCAACCGCCCTCTGCCCAGGAAGGGAGACACCCTCAGGTACCAGATCTTCTGTCTTGTGACCGTTAGTCATAATTGGTGCCCAGTGTCCCCATGTGTTGTCCACACTCCGTATTCAGGGGGAGACCAGGTCCCAGTGTTGGGGAAACCTCCCCAAACCCTTCGTGTTCCCTGTGGGGGTCTCACAGTCCCTCACTGTCTGAGGGTCTGTACATCTACCCCTCTTTGGGCCCGCCCCCACACTGACACTGAGGGTCTGTACATCTCCTCCTTGGGCCCACCCCCACCCTGAACCTGGGGGTTTGAAAATCTCCCCCCTCCCTGGGTCCAACCCCACGCTCACTCTCACGGACAGATGGGAGGAGGGAGAACTGAGGGAAGGAGCAGTGAGGGTGTAGTGGGAGAAGGGAGCGGAGGAGGGAGATTGGGTGGGGACAGTGGATGGAGGAGGAGGGAGGGCGTAGGGCAGAGTGAGGAGTTGTGGTTGATTGAGGGCGGGAGGGGAGTTGAAGGGGAGAGGGGGTGAGGAGGACTCGGGGGTTTGAGTGGGTAGGGGAGGGTGTTGGGGAGGGGAGTGGGGCGGAGAAGATGGGAGGAGAGAGTAGTGGGAGTGGAGGGTGTAGAGGCGTGGGAGGAGAGGGAGGGGGAAGAGGTGGGGATGTTGAGGGAGTGGCGGAGTGTAGAGTGGGAGTGGAGTGGAAGGGAGGCGGAGGAGGGGAGGATGGAGAGTGGGTGGGGAGTGAAGGGGTGGAGCGAGGGGGCAAAAGGGAGATTGGGGAGAACGGAGGAGGGAGAGTGTGTAACGAGAGCAGATATGGAGGAGGGAGGGAGAGTGGGGAGGGGAGCCGGGAGAATGGGGAGGGAGATGGAGGGGACATCGGAGTGAAGAAGGGAGGCTGGAGGGGGAATAGGGAGAGGAGGACTTGGGAGGGGAGGAGGGAGATGGAGAACAGAAAGGAGACAGGGGAAGGGGACGGGAGGAAGGAGATGGAGGGGAGGGGATGGGAGGAGGGACACAGAGGGGATGTAAACAGAGGGTGTAGTGGAGGAGGGAGGTTGGAACTGGAGAGGGAAGGGCAGGAGGGAGATGGAGGGATCCAGCGAAAGTATCAGTACGACAGGTCAGAGACAGGTGAGTGTGATGGAGAATCGACAGTCGGACACAAGTCGGGAACTCCAGGGAACAACAAGTGGAGAACCTGGTCCGGGTTTGACCACACCCCAGCAGGGTCTGCAAGCTCAGGTCTCAGTGGTGGGAGCATTGAAGGGGACCCTGCTCCCCAGGTTGACTCCCTGACATCCATCCCGACTCGGACTGAGGGCAGTGACCTGGGGTGATGGTGGTTTGGGAGGGAGAGTTGGTGGAGGGAGAGCGGCTGATGTTGGTTTCTCCACAGACCCAGTCCTCCATTCCCTGAACTCCTGTCCCACCCTGTTGACCAGTGACCGTGTTTCCCAGTGTTGCGGAAACCTCCCCAAATCCATAGTGCTCCTTGGGGTGGTCTCACAGTCCTTCCCTCTCTGTCTGAGGGTATGCACATCTCGCCCTCCCTGATTCCACCCCCACCCTGACTATGGTCGTCTGTACATCTCCCCGTCGTTGTGTCAGCCTCCACCCTAACACTGAGGGTCTGTACATCTCCCCCTCCCTGGGTCCACCCCCGCCCTGACTCTGGGGATCTTTACATCTCCCCCCGCCCATGGAGCCTGTGCCCTGGATTGACCCCCCCATCCCTGGGTGGGGCTGTGTCCCTGATGTCCCTGCCCCCACCCCCGATGCCCACACTTCCCCCGTGCCCGTGGCTGCCCCTGAGCTCAGGTGGTGGGCTGACTGACGCCGTCTCTCCACCTTCCAGCACCGGGGCTGCCCACAGACGAGGAGTGTGAGGAGCTGGGCAGGGAGGCGGCCGTGCTGTACTTTGGGGACCGCCCGGTGGGATCGGCCGAGGAGCAGGAGATCACTCGCTGGGTGAGGGCCGTTCCTAGTCTGGGGGGGTGGTCTGGTTACCATGGTCACCCCGCGGTGTCAGATGTGGGGTTTCTGGTTACAGTGGTTATCCCTGGTGCTTTGTGTGAGGGGGTCTTGTTTCTATGGTCACCCCATGGTGCCTGGTGTGGGAGGGTCTGGTTACCGTGATTATCCCGCGGTGTCTGGCGTGGGGGGGTCTGGTTACTGTGGTCACCCTGTGGGGCCTGGTATGTGGGCGTCTGGGTACCATGGTTACCCTCTGGTGCCTGCGTTGGGTGGAGTCTGGGTACCGTGGTTACCGCCCCGTGACTGGTGTGGCTGGTCTGGTTACCATGGATACCCCGAGGTGCCTGGTGTGGGGCGGGAGTCTCCTGGTTGGCGTTATCTGCTGGGATGGGGGGGGATGGACCCTGCGGGTTGGGGGGCATCCCTGGGGTCGGGGGATAGACCCTGTGGGTGGGAGCAGACTACCCTGGGTAGGGTGAACGGTCCCTGCCGTGAGAGGGGTCTCTCTAACCCACACCGGACACTGACCCTGGGACACTGCCCCCTGACCCTGTCCCCAACCACTCCCCCCACACTGACCCTGGGACACTCCCCCCATACTGCCCGCCCACTCCCCTGGTCCACAGGTGCGGCAGGTGCTGAGAGAGAAGCTCCCCTGCACGTATCTCCGTCCCCAAGGCACGGGGCAAAGCACCGGGAAGGACCAGAAGAAGGAAGGGAACTGAGCCGGAGCAGCCCGGATCAGGAACACCCAACACCTCACGTGATCGGCTCCCCACCCACACCCACCCACACACAGGGGCAGTAGTCTGTCCCCTAAAACACCACGCACTGCAGCACCTCACCAAGGCTCCTTCGGCTGCACCTTCCAAACCCACCACCTCTGCCAGCTGGAAGGACAGGGACACCACCGCCTGCACGTTGCCCTCCAAGCCTCACACCGTCCTGACTTGGAAATATCTCGCCGTTCCCTCACTCTCGCTGTGTCCAAGTCCTGGAACACCCACCCTGACACCTTGTGGGTCCACCCACACCTCAAGGTCTGCAGTGGTTCAGGGTCAAGTCATCACCTCCTCAGGGACAACTGTCGATGGACAATTAATGCTGCTCAGCCTGCGAAGCCCACGTCCCCGGAACATACACCTCCCCAGGGTGATGGAGGGAGACTATGGCCGGGTGTGGGAAGGAGGGGGTGGGGGTTGTAGTGCGGGGTATGTGGTGGTGGGTGCGTGGTGGGAATGTGGGGAGACAGGGTGGGGGAACACACTGGGCAGTGTGGGGCAGTGGGGATCCAAGCTCCATCTGTCTGTGTAATATCTGCATGAACAGCCACTTGCTGGTCGTGTGTAGTTGTTGCTGAACAAACCGCGCTATCATTCTGTCAATTCCAGCTTCAAAGATTTGTACATAAGACGTGATCTCAAGTAACGCCGGGCTGAATGGGTGAAAGACCCTTCCTGTTGCTGCGAAATATCTCGGGGGTTGTTTGGTACACCTGCTGGTGACCCTTGTTGATGGGAATGTATCTCTCTTCTCCTTAGGCTGTGACGTTATGGGAAGGAACAGCGTAAAAGCACAAGGTCAATGCGGGCATATTGACGGGGCAATGGGTGTGGGGGGACCAGTCCCCACTCACACTCTGGGAGACAGAACCATAACACCCTCCAGTTCTGAGCCTTGCTTTACATTTTCTTCAGTCCAGGGGAACAGGTTGGGTGCAGTCAGCAATCCGCACCGGCTTCTGCTGAGGAAGTTTCTGCTCCCTCTCCCGTCGGCAAGTCTCACTGCTGCTGTCGGTGTGGGAGGAATGTGGGCAATTCTCAGCAGCTGCCTCTGCAGGAGGTCAGGTACAATGAGACGGAGAGACAGGCTGCAGTGGGAGCACAAATCATGGGTTTAAAAACCGTGGTTTGTTCGTCTTATGTGGGTGCCCTTGTGGGCAAGGTTTCCTACATTGTGTTGTTACGGGACAGGCAGAGGAGAAAGCAGTTCCCACGTCAGGAACAGTTCACAGCTGGGACTGAGGAAGGGAAGGGATGTTGCCTCACTCCCAGGGCTGTTCACAGAGGGATTTGAGAACACTGGTGGTGCTTGAGAGGAAGAGTTTGGCTGCTTTCTCTGGGAAATGTGGCCACCACATGGGAGGTAAAGTCAAAGTGGAGTTTGTTGAAATCTGCACAGGTCCATGTGTGCACAGGGGCAGAGAGAACCCACGTCAGCAGCATCACAGGCACAGAGGGTCGGGTCAGCGGTATTCACAAGAAAAACATAATAAACATAAATAATGCACAATTTTGACAAGAACACGATTTGAAAAAAATCAATTCGTGGTACAGCAGGGAAACAGGCCCTTGAACCCAACTGGTCCATGGTGACCACGGTGCCCATCTGAGCCCGTCCCAAAGACATAGATGTGGGGTGAGGTGCCAGAGATTCAGAGGGAGTGTGAGGGGGACCTTCCTCACCCAGAGAGGGGGGAGTACCTGGAACACAGTGAACATAGAAGAACATACAACAGTACAGCACAGAACATGCCCTTCGGCCCACAATGTTGTGCCGACACAGCTAATCCCTCCTACCTACAAAATGCCCACATCCCTCCATTTTCCTCTCATTGATGTGCCCATCCAAGCCCCAATGAATGTGCCTCCAGCGCCCTATCAGGCAACGCATTACAGGCATCCTTCACCCTCTCAGTAAAAAACTTACCCCTCACATCTCTTCTGAACCTACCCCCTCTCACCTTAAGTGCATGCTCTCTGCTATTGGATTGCTCAATAATGGGAAAAAGATATTGCTTGCCCACCCTATCTATGTCCCTCATAATTTTATACACATCCAACAGATCACCCTCCAGCCTCCGCCGCTCCAGGGAAAAGAGCCAAAGTTTGTCCAGCCTCTCCTGATAGGATGTGCCTTCTAATCCAGGCAGCATCTGAATAAACCTCCTCTGCACCCTCTCTGAAGCCTCAATATCCTTCCTATAGCGAGGTGACCAGAATTGCACACAATACTGTAACTGCAGCCAAACCAGAGTTCTGTAGAGATGTATCATAACTTCTTGACTCCTCTGCTCAGTACCTCAATTAATGAAAGCAAGCATTCCATCAGCCTTCTTAACCACCCTATCTACCCGTGTAATCACTGAGGGTCTTGCTCTTAAGGGTGTACTGCCTCGTGACATTAGTCCTACCAAGGTGCAACACCTCACATTTATCCGGGTTTAAATTCTATCTGCCATTTCTCTGCCCACATCTGCAGCTGATCTATATCCTGCTGTATCCATCACCAGTCTTATACACTATTCACAACTCCACCAATCTGGTTTCATCTGCAAACTTACTAACCCACCCATCAACATATTCATCCAGATCATTTATGTACATCACAAACTGCAGAGGTCCCAGCACAGATCCCTGCGGAATACCACTACTCACAGGCCTCCAGCCCGAATAAGTCCCTTCAACCACCACCCTCTGTTTTCTATGAGCAAGACAGTTCTGGATCCACACAGCCAATTCTCCACTGACTCCATGCATCCAAACTTTCTTGATTAAGCGATTATGTGGGACCTTGTGAAATGCCTTCCTGAGGTCCATATAGATGATATCCACAGCTGTGCCTTCATTAATCTCTCTCGCCGCCATGTCAAAAAACTCAACCAGGTTAGTGAGACACGACCTGCCCCACACAAAGCCATGCTGGGTTTCCTTAATCAAGTCACTGGATTCCAGATGCTCGTATATCCTGTGTCTTAAGAATTTTCTCCAGCGATTTCCCGACGACTGATGTGAGACTCACCAGCCCACAGTTCCCCGGATTTTCCCTTGTTCCTTTCTTAAATAGAGGAACAACATCAGCCACTCGCCAGTCCTCCGGACCTCACACGTGGTCAAAGAGGATGCAAGGATACTGGTCAAGGCTCCAGTAATTTTCTTTCTCACCTCCCTCAGTAACCTGGGGTATTTCCCATCGGGCCCTGGGGACTTATCCACCTCGATACTGTTTAGGAGACCTAACACTACTTCCTCCTTGACTTCTAAATGCCCTAACGTGTTTACACCCTCAGTTCCAATTTCTGCATCCTGCATGTCCCTTTCCTGCAAAATACTAAAGAGAAATACTCATTCAGAACCTCACCCACATCCTCTGCACCCAAACATAGATTCCATTCTTTATCCTTAAGTGGTCCTACCCTTCCCTCGTTATCCTCTTATTCCTGACATAGGTATAGAATGCCCTTGGATCCTCCTTAATCCTACTTGCTAAGGACTTTTCATGGCCCCTCCTGGCTTTCCTAATTCCTTTCTTGAGTTCATTTCTAGCTTGTTTATAGTCCAACACGTGCTCTGTCTGATCCTGACTTCCAAAGCTCTTCATACTTGTCCTTTTTCTTCTTGACTAAGTTCACCACTTCTCTGGACATCCAAGGCTCCCTTATTTTGCCATTCATGTCCTTCCTTCTAATCAGGACAGACCTACACGTTCCTCATGTTCGACATGGACTTGCCAGCAAAAAGGTGGTCCCAGTTTACTCCACCTAGTTCCTGCATTATGCCTTCATAATTAGCCCTGCTATAATTTAAAACCCTCCCGGCTAGCCCAATACCTATCCTTATATCTAGCTATCCTGATTATTTAATGAGCTGTGGTCACTGTTCCCCAATTGTTCACCCACTGACAGGTGCATCACCTGCCCAGGCTCATTTCCCAACACCCAGATATCCAGAATAGCCTCTCCCCTTGTTGGACTGTCAACATATTGATTTAGGACCCCTCCTGGATACACCTAACAAATTCTGCCCCATCTAACCCCCTTGCACTAAAAAGTTCCCAATTTATATCAGGAAAGTTGAAGTCTCCCATGACCACAACCCTGTAATTTTTACACATTTCCCTAATCTGTTTGCATATCCGTTGCTCAGTGTCCCGGTGGCTATTGGGAGGTCTATAGTACACCCCCAAGAAAGTGATTGCACCCTTCCTATTCCTGAGTTCTACCCATTTGGACTCTGTATCCGAGCCTCCGTTATGTCTCCCCGGAGTGCAGCTGATATATTATCTCTAATTAGTATTGCGACTCCTCCCCCTCTTTTACCCTCCTCTCTATTCTTCCTGAAACTCCGAAACCCTGGTACATCGATCACCCATTCCTGACCCTCCATCAACCAAGTCTCTGTAATGGCCACAACATCATAGTTCCACATACTGATTAATGCTCTAGGTTCATCACTCCTGCCCATAATACTCTGAGCATTGAAGTACAAACACTTCAAACCATTCGTCCCATCACATCTGTTATCAGGAATCTGCCTAATACTACCTTCCCTGACATCAGCCCTCCTGCCCGTTCCCTCACTTACTGACCTGTTGTTCCAGTTCCCATCCCCTGTGAAGTGAGTTTAAACCTTCCCCAGGAACATTAGGAAACCTCCCGGCCAGCATATTGGTTCCCCTCCAATCCAGGAAGGGAACCGGCACTTCCCGCATCACCCTTCCCCAGAAAAGGTTCCGATGATCCAAGAACCTGAAATCCTGGCCCCTGCACCATCTCCCCAGCCATTCCTTTGTCTGTGCTCTTGTCCTGTTCCTTCCTTCACCATCCCGTGGCACCGGGAGTAATCTGAAGATAACTACCTTGGAGGTCCTGCTCTTCAGCCTCCTTCCTAACTCCCTATACTCACTGCGCAGTACCTCTTCCCCTCTCCTGCCAATGTCTTTGGTACCAATATGCACCACGACCTCTGGCTGTTCACACTCCCCCTTAAGAATATTCTGCAACCACTCTGAGATATCCGGGACCCTGGCACCCTGGAGGCATCACAAAATCCTGGAGTCTCTTCGGTGGCCACAGAGTCTTCTATCTATACCCCGAACTATCGAGTCCCCTCTGACTATCGGTCTGCCTGACTTCTCCCTTCCCTTCTGAGCCGCAGAGCTGACCACAGTGCTACTGGCCTGGCTGCTGTCGCCTTGCCCAGATAGGTCATCCCCCTCAGCAGTACCCAAAGGGGTAAACATGTTGCTGAGAGGAATGGCCACAGGGGACCCTGCACTGACCTCCTATTCCCCCGCCCTCTCTCGGTGCTCACCCATCCACTACCTGAATCCTGCCCTCTGGGTGTGACCACCTGCTCAAACGTCCTGACTATGATTCGCTCAGTGTCCCGGATGATCCTCAGTTAATCCACCTCCAGCTGCTGAATCCGGTCTTCCAGGAGCTGAAGTTGGCTGCACTTCCCGCATCAGGGAGCCCATCAAGTTCCATGAATTCCTACATCCCACAGGAGGAACATTTTAATGCTGTATCTGCCATCCTGCCCACACTGTACTCAGGGAATCTGAGACCAAAGCAGCAATAAAGAAGGACAAACTTACCCTTCTCACCCGTTCTTTGGCCTCGGTCTCTTCACATCAAAGCCCCTTGAGTCAAAGACTCTAATTCCCACTCTGACTCTCGCCCGCTACAACGATAGCCACTCTGCTAGACTCTACCACTCTTTTATGGTGAAAGAACCAAAGCAAGGAGAGAGAAAAAACTCACTGGGTCAGGTGACGGACCCGGAGTGTCTGTGGGTCTGTAACCCAGTGACAGCGAACAGGGGGCGTCTGTAGGTCTGTAACCCAGTACAGGGTACAGGGAGTGTCTGTGGGTCTGTAACCCAGTGACGGTACATGGAGCGTCTGTGGGTCTGTAACCCAGTGACAGGGTACAGGGAGTGTCTGTAGGTCTGTCACCCAGTGAATGTGTACAGGTGGTGTCTGTGGGTCTGTCACCCAGTGACAGGGTACAGGGGGCGACTGTGGGTCTGTAAGCCAGTGACAGGGTAAAGGGGGTGTCTGTGGGTCCGTAACCCAGTGACAGGGTACAGGCAGTGCATGTGCTTGTGAGTGTGTTGGTGTCTGTTTGCCGCAACAGAGTTTTATAAGGAATGAAGTCCAGCAGGTATCATGGGTTCAGCGGCACAGAGTGGGAGCTGGCAGAATTCAAACCCTCTGGGGTTAACTATGTGCTGCTATATTGGTGTCTTTCCCTTGCATTTTGTTTAACATGAGACTTGGTGTGGAAGTCAAGGTCAATGTCGTGTTTGTTGTCATCTGCACAAGTCCATGTGTGCACAGGGGCAATGAACAACTTGCAGCAGCGTCACAGGCACAGAGCAGCAGATCAGCAGCATTCACAAGAAAAACATCAATTAAACATAAAATATACACAATTTTTACAAGAAAGAGCTCAATTAGAACAAAAAATAACAAAGACCATTTCAGTGCAAAATGGTCAGAGAGCTGAGTGTTGTGAAGTTGTAGTGATTCGGTGTGCCGCTTGGTTCAAGAACAGGATAGTTGAAGGGAAGTCACTGTCCCTGAACCTGGTGGTGTGGGGACTTCAGGCTTCTGTACCTCCTGGCCGATGGTAGCTGCGAGAAGTTGGCACGGCCCAGATGGTGGCGAAGCAGCGCCTCCTGTTGGTACTCCCGATGGTGGGGAGGGATGTGCCCGTGATGTATTGGGCAGAGTCCTGTGTTCTCTGCAGCTTCTTACATTCCTGCGCAATCGAATTGCCGTCCCACACCGTGATGCAACCAGTCAGGATACTCTCAGCAGCACTTGTGTCGAAGTTTGTCAGAGTGTTCGGTGACAAGCTGAACTCCCTTAACATCCTAAGAAAATAAAGACACTGGGGCGCTTTCCTTGTGAGGTCTTTGGGGGAGGGGTTAGACCCAGACACACATGTGGGGACGCCACCTATCGAGGTCAAACAACAGCAGGCCCAGAACCCTGACGCCGCAGCCAGCACTCAACACTGACTCCCACCATCCCGAACCCCTTCACCCCCGGGTAGAAGCAGAGCCTCTGTCTGAGCTGCCCTCACTCACAGGCGTGGGCGGGAAAGCAGAATTTTGACGAAAGCTGGAAGAAATGGTTGAAATCCGGCAGATGCTCCCCAAAGGCACAGATGTGTTGGTGAAAGCTGAATACCGGAGGAATCTGTGGGACCAGATCCCCAGGGGGTGGGGATGGGACCTGGGGGACCAGTGGGAGAGCCAGTAATGAGCAGAGATATCACAACTGTCCGGGAGAAGTGAGGCAGTGATTGGGGAGGTGAGAGTAACTGGGGAGGGAGAATGGCCGTGGCTCCCAGACCGGACGAACCCCATGGATCATGTGGAGCGTAACTATCGGACACATGAGGAATACTCAGGGAAACAGTCCTGGCCAGGTTGGCCCAGTCTTCCTGGAAATGCTGAGGGAAGGGTTGAGCTCTGCCCACCAGGAGGTTTCAGACTTGGGGGTCGCTATGGGATAGACCTACACCGCAGTAGTATCAGGGGCGGGGATCTAGAGCGGAAGAGAGGGAAGAACGGTCGCAGGGTGGCGGTAGTGAACGGAGCTGCTGTGGGGACACAGAGAACTTGCTTTGTGTGCCAGCGACGGGGACACTCAGCGAGGGACAGCCGCACTGGACATCGAAGGGGAAAGGACGTTACAGCTGTGTTCTGTCAGGCCGTGGTTGGAGACGGTGCCCAAACAAGGGAGGAAGGTGTGTGGATCACCCACCAAAACAGGCAGAAACCACAGCAGGACCCCCTCTGTCATAACCGACTGCCGAGCAGAAAACCAGAGCTGGTGAGGACACATCCAGCTCAGACAAACAGCTGGCGGCCTCCCCCATTTTCAAGACTGGACACCCACGGATGTACACACTAGGTTTATTAGGGGGCCAGCAATGCCTCATGTTATGGACACAGGGGCATCAGGATCGGTCGCTGATCTCCCCCTGCCCGCGGCCAGAGAGACGATTCACAATCCCGGTGCAGGGGCAGAGACAGAGCAGAGAGAAGTGAGCCTCAGGTACCTGAGGTAGAAGGAGTGCAGCTTCCAGTGGGTGTGTGGGTGTGTGGGTGTGCTCAAACAGTGAGGGCCCTGTCCTGGGGACAGACACACTCAGTCAAGCCCACGCTGTTATGGACTCAAGGAAGGGATGGGTTACATGGACAAGTCAGGGGCAGGGAACAGACCCAACCCTTCGCGTACACAACACAGCCCACAGAGACACAGCAGGCCCGAGCAGGGAATGGAGACAGGACGGTGTGTGTGGATTCTGTCCAGGGTTCCCAGGGATAAGGGCCAAACACAGACAGCAACTGTTGGAAGCAGTGCGGCTGCCAAACACCTTGGTACGTCACCGAAGACTCTTGCAAATTTCTACAGGTGTACGGTGGGGAGCATTCTGACTGCATCGCTGCCTGGTATGGAGGCTCCAATGTGCAGGATGCAAAGAGGCTGCAGAGCGTTGTAGACTCAACCAGCTCCATCACAGGCACAACCCTGCCCACCATCGAGCATATCTTCAAGAGGCGGTGCCTCAAGAAGGCGGCGCCTCAAGAAGGCGGCATCCATCACTAAGGCCCTCAATGTGTAGTAATTTGTATCTTGCCTTGTACTGTTGCGGAAAACTACAAACCTCATGACATAGGTCAGTGAAACGAAACCTGATTCCGATTTTACCTGCAGACGGAGCAGTGATCCAGGGTAAGTCTCACTAGAAAGGGGAAAGTCAGGAGCAGGAAGGGAATGAGTGGGCAGGTCTCAGGGTAAAAAGGGCAGGAGAGGGCAGAAATCACCGGTGTTGGGAAAGGAACCACTGACGCCGAGTTAGTGAGATTGTGTGGAGAGGTGGAGGCAGAGTGTAAGGGGAAGGGGAAGGGGAGAAGAGAGGGAGCGAAGGAGGGAGCAGATGGGAGCTGGGCTCATGGGGAGGCAGGAGTCACTGCGGCCTCTGTGTGTATGAGGCAGATACCGCTCAAGTTCCATCACGGGTAATGCGTCAGGGAAGGCACAGCATGATCCCACCCCTCCGGCAGGCCTGGTGGTGGCCAGGGATGGGCAGAGATGTGGAGAAATTCTGTGGGCAACGGACCATTTGTGGTCAGCCTCACACAGGCAGGGCCATGAAGGTGCAGCTGGTGAACCGGCCGCGGGCACTGGGACCCAGGGGGGAACATCCCGATGGAGCATGGGACCCCTGGCAGAGAGTTGGGGGGAAGCTACTGCCTGGTGACCATGGGTCACTTCACCGGTGGGGAGAGGCTTTCCTAACAGGACACTGGACCGCATGCATGGCGGGAGGGATCTCACCTCAGGACACCCTCCCCAGGTGGGGAATCCAGCCCAGGTGTACTTGGATCAGGGAGCATACTTCACAGGGAAAGTGAGCAATGAAATGTGCACGCTGTTAGGGATCCGACAACGGTTTCATGTGCACCCAACCCCCAGAGCTATGGGATGGGAGAGAGGATGAACCGCACAGTCAGAACTCCCTCAGCTATGGCCAGAGCGGGGATGGCAGAGACGTGAGCTGTCGTACTGCCAGCACTCCCGATGGGACAGCCAGCGACCCCAAACCGCATCCTGGGTCTTAGCCCCATGAATTACTGACAGGCTGGGCAATGGGTCCCTTCTGGGGTGATTATAGGTTGTGGGGAACTTGGAAGCCAGGGGGATGAAATGACCCAGTGTGTAACAACTAGTAATGGAAACACCTCCCTGCTCTCAGTGGCGGCCTGTTCTTTCAAAGTGACCTTCCAGTCACCTCCACTGTTGGCCCATTTCCCCACCATCCCTTCCCAGTCTGTCTGACACTTGAACTGACCAGATTACAAACTTTTCCAATGTTCTTACAATTCCCAAGATTCCTTCTTCAGACTGTAATATTGGGTATTTAAGGATCAACATGACGGTGTTACCCAGAGGATGGAGGACGTGGAAATGAGTGACATTTTCAGAAGGTGGCCGTGTGGAACATTTCCAATATAACACGTGGAAGTGAGCAGTTACAGGAAAGGTGAGAACAGTCTGCTGAATGGAACTGAAGGTGAACATAAAAGTGAAATGTGTTTTAAACACTGCCTCCCACATCGGTGTGTGGTGGTGCAGCAGGTGGTGCTACTACCTCCCAGCTCCAGGGTCCGATCCCTACATTGGGCACGGTCTGTGTGTACTCTGCACATTCTCTCTCACTGTGTGTCCTTCCTCTGCGCACTCTGATACTCCCACATCCCAGTGACGTGCCGGGTCTGGGAAATTACCACGGAGTTTAAGTTAATGGCAGAAGGAGTCAAAGGGGAGTTGGTGGGTGGGTGTGAGGCAGAATAAGTTGTAGAGTGCCGAGAAATAGGGAGGAGGGAATGGGACTCATTGGATCGTCCCCTGAGAGCTGACCTGGCCTCAATGGACCAGCTGGCATCCTTCTGTGATGTTAAGTACACAACAAGGTGATTAATTCGGGGAGGCAGAAATAGTCTCTCTTTAATCAGAGAATACAATGAAGACCATCGACGTTGATATAACCGACCCAAGGTTTAAAAGGCGGATCCACAGAACTCCAGGACTGGGTATTTATTCCAAGGCATTAATGTGGAGCAGGGGTGGGATTTTTGGGAAGCTGTTGAACAAAGAGTGCTGGGAATACAGCACTGGACTGGAAGAAAGATCATTCTGCACTGGGCTTGGTTAAAGCAGTGCAGTAACCTGAGGATAACCTGTGCACAGGAAACCTTTGAAATAGGAGTCACTGCAGATTGGGGAAGGTTGAGATTCAGTTTAACTGCTGGGGATTTGGGAGGACAACAGTCTCAGGATTGGATGGTGCAGCAGAGAGATAATCCTCAGTGAGATGCCCACAGGGCTGTTGTTGGGACTGCACTGGTTTATACCAATTGCACAAACTCTGCGGCCAACACAAAGTGCCTGAGTTGTGTGGACGTCACGGAATCAGTGCTGGAGCAGGAAAAGCGAGTTGGATCTGAGGAATGGAGGCAAGTGTTGAACTAGCGGAGGGGGAGGGGATGCGGAGGTTTCCAACACTAGACTGCAGTCAGCATCAAGCACGGACCAACCTTTTTTAAGAAGATCACTATCATCCCGGTACAGAAGAAAAGCAAGGTAACATGCCTCAATAACAACTGACCAGTGGCTCTGACATCCACCATCATGAAGTGCTTTGAGAGGTTGGTCATGGCTCACATCAACTCCAGCCTACCTGACAATCCTGAACCACTGCAATTCACCTTCCGCCGAAACAGGTCTACAGCAGACGCCATCTCCCTGGCCCTACACTCAGCTCTGGAGCACCCGGACAGAAAAGACTATTGTTTTTTGATTACAGCTCTGCCTTCAATACAATAATCCCAACCAAACTCATCACCAAACTACAAGACCTGTGACTCAACACCTCCCTCTGTAACTGGATCCTTGACTCCCTGACCTACAGACCGCAATCAGTGAGGATAGGCAGCAATACCTCCGGCACGATTATTCTCAACACTGGTGCCCCACAAGGCTGCGTCCTCAGCCCTCTACTCTACTCCCTATACACTCATGACTGTGTGGCCAGATTCTGCTCTAACTCCATCTACAAGTTTGCAGATGATACCACCGTTGTAGGCCGTATCTCAAACACCCTTCAGCCCCTACACCCCTCCCTGTTTCTGAAACCCCCTCCAGCCGCTACACCACTCCCCCACTCTGTTATCCCCTCCATCACCTGCACCTCTCCCTCTCTGTAACACCCCCCAGCCCCTACACCCCTTCCCGTCTCTGTAACACCCTTCAGCCCCTACACCCCTCCCCACCTCTGTAACTCCGTCCAGCCCCTACACCCCTCCTCGTCTCTGTAATCCCAACCTGCCCCAACACCCCTCCCTGCCTCGATAACCCCCTCCAGCACCTAAAACCCTCCCTGTCTGCAAACCCGCCAAGTTCCTCCTGTACCTTGTCTGTTGCTCCAGACTCCAGCATCCGCATGTCTGTGTCTCCACTGGAGGGACTCGATAGTTCGAGCGGTGTCTGTTGGGGCAGAGGGACACTCGACGTTTCGGGGTCGAGAACCCTGTGTCAGGACGGAGAGTGTAGATGGTGGGAGGTAGTCGGTGTGAGGAGGTGGTGGGGGGGGGAGCTGAAGGAAGGGGCTGTGCATGATGGTCCCGGTGTGGGTCTGACCCTGGGATACGGAGACGGGAACTGTGCACGGTTCCCCCAGTGTGTGTCTGACCCAGGGAGACGCCGAAAGGAACTGTGCACAGTGCTCCCTGTGTGGATCAGACCCAGGGATACGGAGATGGGAACTGTCCATTGTCCTCCCGGCGTGGGTCTGACCAAGGGATACGGAGACAGGAAATATGCACGGTGCCCCCAGTGTGAGTCTGACCCAGTGATATGGAGACGGAATTGTGCATGGTGGTCCCGGTGTGGGTATGACCCAGGGATACGGAGATGGGAAATGTACATGGTGGTCCCGATGTCGGTCTGACCCAGGGATACGGAGACAGGGACTATGCACGGTGCCCCCAGTGTGAGTCTGACCCAGGGATATGGAGACGGGAACTGTGCACGGTGCTCCTGGTGTGTGTCTGCCCCAGGCATACGGAGACGGGAACTGTGCACGGTCCTCCCGGTGTGGGTCTGACCCAGGGATACAGAGACAGGAACTATGCACGGTGCCCCCAGTGTGAGTCTGGCCCAGAGATATGGAGCTGGAAATCTGCACGGTGCCCCTCGTGTGTGTTCGCCCCAGCGATACGGAGATGGGAGCTGTGCACGGTGCTCCCAGTTTGGTTCTGACCCAGGGATACGGAGATGGGAACTGTGCACGGTGCTCCCGGTGTGGGTATGACCCAGGGATACGGAGACGGTAACTCTGCACGATGCTTCCGGCGTGGGTCTGACCCAGAGATACGGAGATGGGAACTGTGCACGGTGGCCCCGTTGTGGGTCTGGCCCAGGGATACAGAGACTGGAACTATGCACGGTGCCCCCAGTGTGAGTCTGACCCAGGGATACGGAGACGGGAACTGTGCACGGTGCTCCCAGTGTGGGTCTGACCCAGGGATACGGAGACGGGAACAGTGCACGGTGCTCCCGCTGTGTGTCTGATCCAGGGATACGGAGTCGAGAACCGTGCACGGTGCTGCCGGTGTGGGTGTCCCCCAGCGATACGGGGACGGGAACTGTGCACAGTGCTCCCCGTATAGATCTGACTCAAGGATATGGAGGTTGGAACCATACACAATGTTCTCAGAAGCACAGGTCTGGGATGGGTCTGGGAGCTGACGTTGCCTCTCAGTCGTACAAGGGTTGATAAGGAAAATTGGGTGAATTTATTAATACACAATGAGGTAATCCTGAAGTAAAGTCAGGCTGTGTTAATGCTCACTGGCCTTCCTTGTAGCAGGAACAGCCTGGTGTCAGAATGTATCAATGCAGCCATCAGGAAAGTGTGCAGTAAAGGCAGGCTTGTCAGTCTAATCAGTGCAGGGGTGAGGGAGTTCCCGTATGAAGAGGAATTAATTGTTTGGATGAGTGGAAGGGTGGGGGTTATAGTTGGAGGACCCTCAGAATTGTGGAGAGTGGAGGCTGGGTCACCGGGGGAGACGGACAGAGCCTTGTCGAGGTGCTGAATGGATTTTTCCAGCTATTAATTCCCACGGAGATTTGTGTTGGTGGAAAACACACCAAAGGGCAACTCCTGCAATGACACAGCTTGATCCTCAGGCGCTTGAATGACAGAGATGCCTGGGTCCTTGAACCGATGGTGCTGGTTCTTCTGAAGCTTTCTGCAGTGGGACAAGAATAGAGGGAGTTCACTCTGTGTCTGACCCCCAGAATGTGAAGGGACGGTGTAGAGGGAGTTCACTCTGTGACTCACCCCTGGAGTGTGTGATGGGACGGTGTAGAAGGAGCTTCATCAGCACATCCTTCCTAAGATGCGGGGCCCAAAACTGCGCACAGTATTCCAAATGAGGCCTCACTAGCGCCGCGTAGAGCCTCATCAACACGTCCTTACTTTTATACACTATACCTCTCGAGATGAATGCCAACATAGCATTCGCTTTCTTAACCACCGATCCAACCTGGTGGTTAACTTTTAAGGTATCTTGTACGAGTACCCCCAAGTCCCTTTGTACTACCGCACTATCAATCTTCTCTCCTTCTAGATAATAATCTACCCGCTTATTTCTACTTCCAAAGTGTACAACTGCACATTTCTCAACATTGAATCTCATCTGCCATTTCCTTGCCCATTCTCCTAAACTGTCTAGGTCCCTCTGCATTCTTTCTATTTCCTCTATGCTCCCTACTCCTCCACTTATCTTGGTGTCATCCGCAAACTTAGCCACACAACCATTTATTCAATCATCCAAATCATTGATGTACAAGGTAAAAAGGAGAGGCACCAACACCGACTCTGTTTCTGACCCCCAGAATGTGAAGGGACGGTGTAAAGGGAGCTTCACTCTGTTTCTGACCCCTTTTTAAAAAACAAATCCTTTATTACAAAACACAATCTACAATACTACAAAACTACAACAAATAGAGCCAATAACAGTGACTGAACACAGTCACTTACACATCTAAACTAAATTAAAGTATCTCCATCCTCACCAAGGATGGCAGTTATCCCCCCCACCCCACACGGTGCCCAACGGTCCCGGAACACCTCCATGGTACCCGTGGACACCACATATTCCCTCTCCACAGCTACCGGGGCACGAACATAACCTAGGAACATGTCGAGGCAGTCCGCCCAGGCAGCACTTTCCGCTACCTGCTTCCTGGACCCACGGATAGCCACCTTCGTTAGCCCCAGGAGCAAGTTTACCAGGATATCCACAGCCCTCCTTTCCCCCTCCTTACTGGATGACCACATATAAACAAGTGGGAGCTAAAGTGCTGCCAGAAGGCAAGGAGCAGCCCCTGCAAATGTGCAAAAAGGGGCTGCAACCTCACACACTCCATGTACATGTGGTACACGGTCTCCGCCAGCCCACAGACGTGACAGTCACCTGGGCGATCCGTGCACAAACTGAGAAACTTTTTACAGGGCACCATCCTGTGCAGCAGCCTCCACCCCAGGTCCCCGATAAACATGGGAAGTACACCGCTGTAAAGGGACTTCCACAGGGGAACCCCCTCGCTCCCAGGTGGAATAACCGACTGCCACGGTGTGTCGGGATGGTGGACAAGGGCTAGGAAGTGGAGGGTGTGGAGCAGCAGCCTATACAGGTACCTCCTACCTGCATCCCGGAAGGGTGCAACGGGTGTCGATGTAAGGCGGCTCATGTTGTGTGGGGCTGGCTCCCGGAAAAGATTCCAGGGCCTGGGCCCGACGAGCAGCTCCAGCTAAGTAGCCGGAGTCACTCCACACAACCGAGCCGCACCGACACCCGATGATGCAGAGCAGGGGTGATCTGTGCTCTCATCCGGGTCACCGCCCTCCGCCAGCGGAGGGGGCTCCTCGCCAGAGGCAACCATGTTCCAGGCTCTCAGCAGGTCCTGATAGAAGCTGGGAAGCCTCCGCAGAGCAGCACGGCTGATTCCCACCGGCGGTAGCCGCGTCACCTCATGAAGGCAGCTGCCCCGCCGGAGAAGGTACGTCACCAGCACGTTCTACCTGGGAGGATGCTCAGCGTACAGGAACCTCTGTAGGGTGCTGAGGCGGAGAGACGCCAGCCGTGCACGTACACACACCAGCGACTGTCCGCCCTCCTCCAACGGGATACGCAGGACAGCTGCAGAGACCCAGTGTTTCCTATGGCCCCAGAAGAACTTCACTATCTTCCCCTGCATTCTCGTGGCAAAGGCTGAGGGTGGGGGTCAAGGTAACCATCTGGTACCACAACATGGAGGCCACCAGGTGGTTTATGACCACCACCCTGCTTCGATAGGAAAACAGCCTGAGGAGGCCTGACAAGCGCCGAGCCGGGCCATGACTTTCGTCTCCAGGTCCTGCCAGTTTGGCAGCCAGGTCTCCCCAGAGGGACTCAGGTAGACTCCCAGGTAGAGGAGATGTGTGGTACTCCACACAAATGGAGTCTTCTCCTCCGGCAGGGAGTCCATCTGCCACTGACCCACTAAGAGTCCAGAACCTTTCGCCCAGTTGATCCTGGCAGAGGACACTGCCGAGAAAACCTCCTGGCACTCGCGCATCCTCCATAGGTCGACGGGGTCTATCATCGTCAGAAGTACGTCGTCGGCGTAGGCCGAGAGGATGACCTCCATGTCCGGCTCGCGCAGAACCAGACCCGTCAACTTCCTCCAAAGGAGACACAGGAATGGTTCGACACAAATGGTGTACAACTGGCCAGACATGGGGCATCCTTGACGTACTCCTCTCCGAAAGGGAATAGGTGCCGTTTAATGAACCGTTGGCCTTGACCATGCACGCTGTGGCAGAGTACAAAAGCTCGACCCGGGCCATAAAGTGTGGTCCGAGCCCGAACGCCCACAGAGTGCCCTCCAGGAAACCGTGATCCACCCGGTCAAATGCCTTCTCCTTGTCAAGGGAGAGAAAAGCTGCCAGGGACCCAGTCTCCTGGATCAGGTGGATCAGGTCCCAAACCAGGTGGACATTGTCCTGAATGGACTGGCCTGGGACCGTGTAGGACTGGTCCAGATGTATGATCCGTCGCAGCACAGAACCGAGACGGTTGGCCATGGCCCAGGCGAAGACCTTGTAGTCCGTGCACAAGAGAGCGACCGGCCGCCAGTTCTTCAACAGGCTGAGGTCTCCCTTCTTGGGAAACCGGATCACGACAGCTCTCCGGGTCGAAAGGGGCATCTTCCCAGTGGCCAAGCTTTCCCCCAGGACGAGGATGTAATCATCGCCCAGGACATCCCAGAATGCCTGAAGGAACTTGACCGTCAAGCCATCGAGGCCAGGGGACTTTTCCATCCAGAGCTGCTGAAGAGCCACAGACAGTTTGTCCCGAGTCAGGGGAGCGTCTAGCCACTACGCCGCCTCCGGTCCAACAATCGGCAACCCCTTCCAAACCACACTGCACGTGTCTACACTGGACGGGTCCGGCGAGAACAAATCCCCGTAAAAAGAACAGATTTCCTTGGTGATCCCAGCAGGATCAGTGATGGAGGAGCCATCAGCAGCTAGTAAAGCGGACTCCCCGCCTCTTCTCCAACGAGAAGAAGAAGGGTGAGCCACGGTCCAAATCGTGCAGCATTTGGATCCGTGCCCTCACGTACGCGCCTCGGGACCGCTCAAGCTGCACTGACTCAGTGCATCCTTCTTCTCCTGGTAGTCCTGCCACAGGCTCTGGTCCCCAGGGGTCAGACTGAGACAGGACTCCAAGTCGAGCAGCTCTCTCTCAAGTTGCCCGATCTCAGATTCCTGCCCCTTGGTCGAGGCCCCAGTGTACTCCTGACATAGAAACCGGATGTGGGCTTTGCCCACAACCCACCATAGCCTGAGGGAGCAGAAGTCCTCCCGTCTCTACCTCCAGGCAATCCAGAAAGCTCTGAATGAATCCCGGAATCGACCGTCCTCCAGCAGCCGGTTATTAAAGTGTCAGGACGCAGACCTCACCTGCGTGTGCAGCAGAGCGAAATCTGCCCACACGAAGTGGTCGTCTGAACACGGCACCGGCCGCATGGAGGCCGCTGAGACATGGGAGACCTACGCCCGGGAAATGTACACTCTGTCTATGCGAGAGCCTCCCCCTCTAGACCTCCTCGAGAAGGCACCAGAGTCAGCGTGAAGGTTCTGCCAGGTGTCCACCAAGCCAAAGGAGCCCATGACCTCCTTCAAGGTCTTCGCCAACGTCGGGTCGATCTGGAGGCCAGACCGGTCCTCCCCCTCGAGGGTGCAGTTGAAATCTCTCCCGAGGATGAAGCAGTCCCCAGGGTCAATGGAGCTGAGCAAGGTGGACACCTGACGGAACAGGCCCGTCTGCAGCACCCCACGCCTGGGAGCATACCCGTTGATAAAGTGTAGCGGCACACCGTCCAGGCACACGGCAAGGTGGAGCAGGCGGCCGGAAACAACATCCCGAACTGTCACGATTTCCGGTTGGAAACCAGGAACCAACAGAATCGCCACCCCACTGGAGGTGGAGTTGAGGTGACTCATGTCGACCCCTCCCTGCCACTCCAGGAGCCAGGTGGAATCATCTCCTGGGATGGTGTGGGTTTCCTGCAGGAGACTCACCGCATATCTCCCTTCCTTGAGGACAGAGACAGTATGGAACCTACAGAGAGAACCCCTGCTGCCGTTCACATTAAGGCTTGCTATGGTGTATCTCATGACAGGAGCACACTAGGCCTTGGCACCCTTCCCCTTCCCGGTGGGAGCGGAGCCGCTCTTCACCCTGCAAGCCCCAGAAATAACGCAACCGCTCTTTTCCTTGAAGGCACGAGGAGTGCCAGAGCCCCCTGGTGACCCCCCACCCATCGAAGGAGTGTGACCACCTCAAGCCCTAAAGTCTCTCTTTAGGTCATCCAGGCAGGTATTCAGCTGGCGCCTATTGTTCCCAGTCACCCGCTTCCCCTTCTGTTGAAGGGCGACATGCAGTGACTTAACCGGCCTCGGTAGGCTGTCCCAGTGTAGGGAGGCTAATTTAGGACGATGCTTCGCACCTTCGGAGGTCAGAATAAACTCTTGGTTCTCTTTCACAGGGATCAATGGGGACCTATCTTGAGGGGTGAGGATATCCATGTTGTCACTTTCAAACGATTCCCCTTCGAACCCCTCACTGCATGCAGAGTCATCAGTGTCCTCCCCGTGTGAACCAGCAAACCCCAGCTCACCTGTCCCGCACTGTGCAGCGAGAACCTCAGCCCCACCCACCGACTCCACCACTGCCTCAGTCCTATCACTAGGAACAGCTGGAAAGGGTCTGTCCCCCACACATCTGGGGAACCATGGCACAATAGTGCCATCACAATGGGAACATCCCTCGCCCCAGGAGCCGGGCTCGAGGAGGACCCCGATGACTCGAGTGCCAGAGGTCCGCCTGAAGCCAGATCCTGAGTGAGGGAGGGGCTGGTTTACACCGCACCATTTATTCCATTTATTCCAACCCCTAAGGAGACTCTTTCCACTAAATCCTGGGTGGGGGGTTCCAGGGCTGTCTCAGCCACCTTGCACGGGGCAACGCCACCACCGGCAGTGGAGATGTCCTCCCGCACTATGTCACTGGGGCCGTTCCCTTCCCCACCCACCACAGGAGGGTCACCAGGGCACGAGGCCACAGCTGGCGAATCAGGCTGGGGCTTAAGATCTACGTTGAGTCCCTCTCCCTCTGATGACCTGCTCATCTGCTCCCTCAGCCCAACCAGGAGAAAGACTCCTTCTCTTTAGGCCGGAGGAACACACGGACGTAGGGACCACCGGTTCTCCGGTAGCCCCAATTTCCACACCCCAGCCACCTGCACACTCCCCACAGGACCCGTCTGACCCTCAGGTCATGTGGGATCCCCGGTACGAGGCGCAGGGCAAGGCGTGAGTTCTGCGTCCCCAGGAGTTTGCTTCTGGAGATGCTTGATCTTGTTCCGCACCTTCCTGGTCTGTGTCGGCTCCTCCCCGTTCGGCCCCACACTACCCGCGGTCTCGGGCTCTCCCACCTGATCCACAGGGGAAGGGGAGGGGGAGGGGGAACAGTTGTGCCAGAGGTGGAAACGTTGGGCCGGGAATTGGGACAGTCCCTCCGAATGAGCCCCAACTCCCCACACGCATGGCACCACGGCCGCTCGGAGCTCCAGTATACCTGGTAGCTGGCCCCTTCATACTACACAGTGAACCGACCCTCAACGTCCTCCTCCCGGGCCAACTGCATAAACAGCGGAGGTTCCGCGCTTACGTTTATGCCGTACGGCAGTGATGTCAGACAGTATATGTCCTAAGGCGGCAAGATGGGGAAGAAGGGCCTCATTGGGAATGAAGGGCCTGACATGTCCAAGGACAATCCGCTGTGTGGGAGAGGTCACCAGCTCCAGCTGCAGGAGAGTTTTGTCCACAGTGAGCCCCCTACTGAGGGCCCGATGTACCAGGTCGTCGGTCCATAGATAGAACACCGCCTTCCCGAACTCCTTCTCGGAGGCACACCAACCAAGTCCTCCATAGCCTCCGAAACCGCTTCCAAGGTTAGTCCAGGGGGCAAAACGCATTCCACCCCTCGCTTGAGTTCCACTGCCCAAAACAGGGCGTCGTCCGAGGAGGCCGTGTCTCTTGCATAGCCCCTTGGAGTCCATGGCTCTCCGGTGTCTTGACTGGCTGGTGGCAACCCAGTCCGAAATAGAAACAAACGACTAGAAGGAGAGCTGCCAAAGTCAAGGTAGTAGTACCCACCGATAAAGTCACTGGAAGTAAGTGGTGTCTTTAGATGGAACAGTTCGCAACTTCTCGCCGCTCCCCCAGGTCTTACTGCGTCAGCAGATACTGTCAGTCTGGCTGCCTCGATGTTGTGGGACTCCACAAAAAGCTGGAAAATATCACTGGCAGCTCCTGAGTAGCCTCTTCTAAACAGACAGTGAGATGGAAGGAATATTTCCTTGTTGTAGGAGTTGGAAACAGCCCACACTCGACGGCTCTTTCTTGGCAAGACGCCAGCTACTTCCAACGTCCGAGAAATTCGAAGGAAGCAAAAGGCTGAGACGTCCGAGGAATACCCCTACTCCCACTACGACAGGGGCATACGATGAGGCAGGAGGGTGGGGGGGGGGGGGTGTGGGGGGTGGTTCCCCTGATTACCGTTAGAAAAACAAAATGAATATTCCCTCCCACCGTAGGAATAAAACAGCTTCTGGCAAAATGCCAGTCGCTGTAACAAGAACTGCGTAGTCAGCAGATGCCAAACAATACACAACCTAAATATAGATAACCTTCAACAGAAGTTCTCACAGTGGAACAACCACTCACAGAGGTCCTTCTACGCCTCCTCTGATGATGTTGGACAACTTTATCCGCAGGTTTTCGTTCGGTATCTCCCAGCTCGATCAGAACAGCTCCACTCCGTGTCTGATCCCCAGTGTGTGTGTGATGGGGCGGTGTAGAGGGAGCTTCACTCTGTCTCTAACCCCAGTGTGTGATGGGACAGTGTAAAGGAAGCTTCACTCTGTGTCTGACCCCCATAGTTTGTGATGGGGCACTGTAGAGGGAGTTCACTCTTTGTCCGACCCCCAGTGTGTGATGGACGGTGCAGAGGGAGCTTCACTCTGTGTCTGACCCACAGAGTGTGTGATGAGGCACTGTAGAGGGAGTTCACTCTGTGTCTAACCCCCAGTGTGTGATGGGACGGTGTAGAGGTAGCTTCACATTGTGTCTTACCCCTGGAGTGTGTGGTGGGACGGTGTAATGGGAGTTCACTCTGTGTCTGACCCCCAGAATGTGATGGGACGGTGTAGAGGGAGCTTCACTCTGTGTCTGACCCCTGGAGTGTGTGATGGGACGGTGTAGAGGGAGCTTCACACTATGTCTGACCCCGGGGGTGTGTGATGGGACGGTGTGGATGGAGGTTGAGTTACTGATTCTGCTTTCTGACTTTCTGAGCCCCAGTCCCCTTGTACTCCTGCCTCACTCCCCACTGTAATATCAGCCGTCCCCTCCACGGCTGCCCCTCCCTTCTCTCACTCACCATTCTGGGATGTTCAGGTGCCTTCCCCACACCCTCACCCCCTGATGTACATCAGACTGCACCCATTGACTCCACCAGCTGCCAGTAATTCACCTGCTCTGTACAACTGGTTTGTACATTCAGGTAAAGGGCTGGAACCTCGAACCTCTCTGGGTCACTCGCTCTTCTTCGCTGCTCCCTCCCCACTCCTCTCTCCCCACTCCCTCTCCCGTTCCCCACTCCTCTCTCCCCACTCCCTCTCCCGTTCCCCCTCCTCTCACCCCACTCCCTCTCCCGTTCCCCCTCCTCTTCCCACTCCCTCTCGCGTTCCCCCTCCTCTCTCCCCACTCCCTCTCCCGTTCCCCACTCCTCTCTCCCCACTCCCTCTCCCGTTCCCCACTCACCTCTCCGCACTCCCTCTCCCGTTCCCCCTCCTCTCTCCCCACTCCCTCTCCCGTTCCCCCTCCTCTTCCCACTCCCTCTCCCGTTCCCCTCCTCTCTCCCCACTCCCTCTCTTCCGTTCCCCACTCCTCTCTCCCCACTCCTTCTCCCGTTCCCCCCTCCTCTTCCCACTCCCTCTCCCGTTCCCCCTCCTCTCTCCCCACTCCCTCTCCCGTTCCCCCTCCTCTCCCCACTCCCTCTCCTGCTCCCCTCCTCTCTCCGCACTCTCTCTCCCGTTCCCCCTCCTCTCTCCCCACTCTCTGCTTTCCGCAATGCCGTTTCCATATTTACTCTCCGAGTTTCTGACTTTCTCCTCTCCCGTTCTCTCGCTGCTTTCTCCTCTCCATCCCCCGTTCCCTCACTGTTCTCCCTTCACTGTCCCTACCTCTCCCGTTGCCCCAATATCTCCGGCCACTCACAGAGCCACTCGCTGCTTCACCTCTGCCATGTACTGAAGAAGTGAATTAATGAAGCAATGGACCGCTTGGTGTCCCCACTGAATTCTGACGACAGAGGGAGAGCCCAGGACCTGACCACTGGCACCTCTCCTCCATCTCACTCACAGGTGACGTGTCTGCTTCACAATTCTTTGCTGAGCTTGAACCAAACTCGCTCCTTCCCGTCGCTGGTTCCCACCAACTGACACCTGGCACCCATCTCCCCGTTGTCATGGTTTCCCTTCCGATGCCGTGTGGAATCTCCTCCGAGGAAATTTAAGTTCAGTTCGAATTCCAGAATTTGGAAAACAGCAACAGATCACCGTGGTAACGGTGAGCAGGGAACAAGCGGATTGTGGTAAAATCCTGTCGGGTTCAGTCCTGTCCGTCAGGGGAGGAGATCTCTGGTCCACATTCTGTCCAGCCCATGGGTGACTCCAGACCCAATATTTCTTGGGCACCCTCTGAAATGGCCCAGCAGGTCACTCAGTGACACCGTTCCAGCAACATCCAGACAGGAACCTTGGAAAATTGTTCACAACACACTCACTGTCTCAGCAGCCACCAAGTTCAAGTTTATTGTCAGAGACGTCCATCCCTGGGGGATAAATCCCGTGAAAATTCACGTCTTGCAGCAGCAGCACAGTACGTTACAGACATGGCAAAGACAAATTCCATCAACTGAGATCAGAATCAAATCTACAGAACTCACATGACGCAGTGGACAAAAATAACAGAACAACAGATTTACTGGCCCTGACATCTTCCTTCCTCTCAATTCCTCCACTTCCTGACTTGGTTCTGGTTCCCGTCTCCCTGCCAAACGAGTTTACACCCTCCAGGGTAGCACTGCCAACCTCCCGGCCAGGATATTAGTTCCCCTCCAGTTAAGATGCCACCCATCCCTCTTGTACAGGTCGCCCCTATCCCAGAAGAGTCCCCAATGATCCAAGAACCTGAAACCCTGCTCCATGCACCAGTTCCTCAGCCACACATTCAGTGGTTCTGTCTTTCTATTCCTGCCCTGACCAGCCCGTGGCACCGGGGGTAATACAGAGATTACTACCTCTGTGGTCCTGCTTTTCAGCTTCCTTCCTAACTCCCTGCACTCACTGCGCAGGACTTCTTCCCCCTTTCTACCTGTGTCGTTGGTGCCAATGTGCACCAACACCTCTGGCTGCGTACCCTCCCCCTTGAGAATGTTCTGCTGCCGCTCCAAGACGTCCTCGACCCAGGAACCCGGGAGGGAGCACACCATCCTGGTGTCTCTTTCACGGCCACACAATCTCCTGTCTGTCCCCCGAACTATCAACTCTCCCGTCACGATTGCTTTGCCTGACTTTACCCTTCCCCAATGAGCCACAGAGCCGGCCACAGTGCCACTGACCTGGCTGCTGATGCTGTTCCCTGACAGGTCGTCCCCTACCCCCCATCAGTACCCAAGGGGGAACATTTGTTGCTGAGGGGAACGGCCACAGGGGGACCTCTCCCTTGCCTGGTGGTCATCCAACGATCTGCAGCCTACACCTTAAGTGTGACCACCTCACTGAAGCTCTTGTCTCCGATGGTCTCAGCACACCAGACGACCCTTAGTCCGTCCAACTTTGGCTCCAGTTCCTTCCCACAGTCAGTCAAGAGCTGCAGCTGGGTGCACTTCCTACCGGTGAAGTCAAAAGGGACACTGGCAGTCTCCCTGTTCCCCCACATCCTGCAGGAGGAGCAGGTCACTGCCCTGACTGTCATCCCAGCTGCTCTGACAGGGAGGGTAAAGGTGGGAAGAAGCTGTTTCTGAACCGTTGCGTGTCGGTCTTCAGGCTCCTGTACCTCCTCCCCGATGGCAGGAACGAGAAGAGGGCATGTCCCGGGTTGTGAAGGTCCTCTGTGATAGATTCCGCCTTCTTGAAGCACAGCCTGCAGGCTCCACCAGCCCCAGTTGGACACAGCAGCTCCACGCAATACCTGCCGAAAGGTCACTTGCTTCCTGCACGATTGCTGCACCTTCCTGGTAACTGTCCGAGCGTCTCATGCACACGGACACCTCAGTCTCCTAGGACTGGACTTCATCCATTTTCTAACTCTCTCCATTTAGATAACAGTTGCCTGTTGATGCCACTTCGCCCTCCCTTCCTCTGACTGGCAGAGACTCCCCACTGCAGGGAATCTCTCTGCCGCTCTGAACTGAAGCCCTGTCCCCTCGGACTGACATTTGTTATCCGTGGGACATACAAATGATTGGATTTAAGTGTCGGTGGGCTGACGAGTCTGTCTGCAGCCGACACCGAAGTTGGCAGAGTTGTGGACAGTGAGGAAAGTTGTCAAAGGCTGCGGCGGGACGTAGATCAGTTGGGAATGTGAGCGGACAAATGGCAGATGCAGTTTATTCTGGAGAAGTGTGAGGTGATGCACTTCGGGATGTCAAACGTAAGGGGAAGTGTACAGTTCATGACAGCACACTCAGGAGCATTGAGGTACAGAGGGATTCTGTGGTCCAAGGCCACAGCTCCCTGAAAGTGGCCACACAAGTGGATCGGGTGGGAAAGAAGGCAGACGGCATACTTGCCTTCATCAGACAGGGCAATGTATATAAAAGTCGGGAGGTCACGTTGCAGCTGTATAAAACTTTGGTTCGGCCACAATTTGAGCACTGTGTGCAGTTCTGGTCGCCCAGTTACAGGAAGGATGTGGGGACTTTGGAGAAGGTGCAGGAGATGTTCACCAGGATGCTGTCTGGATCAGAGAGTACCAGCTATAAGGAGAGGTTGGACAAACTTGGGTTGTTTTCAATGGAGTGACGGAGGCTGCGGGGCACCTGATGTAAAGTTACAAGAGGTATAGATTGGTAGATAGTCAGTTTGTTACCCAGGGTGGAAATGTCAAATACTAGAGGGAATAGGATTGAGGTGAGAGGGGAAAGCTTAAAGGATATTTACGAGACAATTTTTTTATCCACGGTGGGATGGAGGGAACTGGAACGTGCATTCAGGGGCGGTGGTGGATGCAGATACAACAGCAACGTGTCACAGACATTCAGACAGGAACGTGAACAGTCAGGGACGGGAGGCTTGTCGACCAGGTGTCGTTTCATTCAGCACCATGGTCAGCACAGACAGGGTGCGCCGAAGGGTCTGTTCCATGTGCTGTGCGCTTTCAGAGCACTTGAATCCTTTTTATTGGATTGGTTCATTCTGTCACAAACAGTGCAAGTGAGGGGGAGATTAAAACCAGGGAGCTCCTGCTCCTCACCACTGGCTCACTGCAGTTCTATCGATTGCTCTGAGCCCTCAGCCCCTTGCAGAGGCCGGACCAGAGGGTCAGAGCATTGTGCAGCAGCTTCACAGGGAGGGGGAGGATTTGGAGCCCAGTCCCATCGCCCCCACACAGGGTCAGTGTGAGAACCTGCCTTCTGCCAGTGCCTGCTGGGATGAACACTGAAGCTGTCTTCCTGAATTTTAAACTGTAAAACTGAATCTGTCGTCACCAATGAGACCTTCCCCTGGAGAATCCGCTCCGTCCTTCCCTGGAATGTCCCAAATCATCTCACCCTCATCCCACATCCCCGCTGTTCCCAGGGACGTCCCCCGTGACCATTCTGGGACTGTAACAGCACCCGGCCAACCTCAGGCCCTCCCCACCCGTTCCATTCCCTCCCTCCCCTCACGTCACCGTCTCCTGTCTCTGTTCCACCCGTCCCACCCACACTGCGTTCTCCACAGCAAACTGCAGCGACTTTCACCTCTCTGCACTGCTGGAACTACAGAGCGTCAAACAGAAGACATTTCTCAGACCCAGCCGGCAGGCAGTTGCAGGTTTATTGAGCACGCATCAAGCAATCGCGATACAACCCGTCACCGTTACAGACACATAATATTCAGGAACTGAGGCGAGTGCCGACTGTCTCAGTTGTCAGCCCTTTAACCCCTTGCGGACTGTGCTCCCCCTCCCTCCGCCTCTCCATCCCACCTGCGGTACAAGTGTGGCTCAGATCCCTTTCCATCTCCCCCACCTCACCTCAAACCTCTGCCCTCAAGTATTGTGTGTGTGTGTGTGGTGTGTGTGTGTGTTCCTCAGGATTCCATCACACTGAACTCTGGGGACCAGAGGGGTCCTGTAGTGAGGGGTGTGGGTGTTATCAGTGTTTACAGGGACCAGACACTCTGTGAGGTGAGTGCTGGATCTTTCCACCTAGCGGGAGATCTGCCCCCCAGAAATAGGCCGATGTGTGGGGTCACTCTCAGTCCTGCAGTGCGTGGCTCACGACTCAGTGATGGGATCGGACTTCACCGTGGGACCGAGACCAAAAGTTCAGCGCCTGAAACAGACGGAGAATCAGAGCAGGGTAGCAACAGAACAGGGATGAGCACCATTAACCCTTTGTGGACAGAAGTGAGGCCAGCGTGAGGCGGAGGAAGTGAGGGTCCGTGTTGGGACGGGCGAGGGGTGGGTCCCCCTCAGTCCTCCGCAGGGCCCTCCGAACACTGCTGCAGCTCCAGCTGTGGGTCGGGATCACCAAACATCTCCCGGAGCTGCAACCCAGAGAAGGACAACGGTGAGCCACTGCGGGGGGTGGGGTCAGGAGAGAGGTGTGAGTGGGTTCTGTGGGAGAGGCAGGGTGAGAGAGAGAAGCAGGGGAGAGGCAGGGACAGTGGGGGAGGGAGACAGGGAGGGGCTACGGTGGGAGGGGGAGGAATAAGGTGAGGAGGGAATGGGGGCGGTGTAAGGTGAAGAGAGGGTGGAGAGGCGTTGATTCTGGATGGGGCAGACGAGTGGGGGAGAGGGGGAATGGGGAAGGACAACGAGGGTGAAGAGGGGGAAAAATGTGGGGATGGGGAGAGAGAGAGGAGGAGGTGTCGGGGGAAGGAAACGGGTTAGAGAGTAGGGAGAGTGGGTGAGAGAATGGTGGGGGAAGAGTGGGGGGAGACAGATTAGTCCGGGATGGGGAGGAAAGAGATGGACTAGAGGGGGAGAGAAGGACAGGTGAGGGGCAGAGAGAGAGGAAAGGGGAGGGTAGGAGAATTGCCCCGTGAGGACAGACAGTGAGGGGGGATCTCCCCCACCCCCTGTCCCTCCCTCCCTCCCCATACACTCTCTGACTCACAGTGGGGACATACAGTGTGGGGAGATCTCCCCCACCCACTCCCTCCTTCCCCCACCCTGTACACTCTCTGACCCACAGTGAGGACAGACTTTGAGGGGGGATCTCCCTACACCCCCGTCCCTCCCTCCCCCATCCCGTACACTCTCTGACCCACAGCGAGGACAGACATTGAGGGGGCATCTCCTCCACCCCCGTCCCTCCCACAACACTCGCTGACCCACAGTGGGGACAGAGAGTAAGGGGGTATCTCCCCGACCCCTATCCCTCCCTCCCCCACCCCGTACACTCCCTGACCCACAGTGAGGACCGACAGTGAGGGGAGATCTCCCCCACCTCCGTCCCTCCATCCCCCACGCCGTACACTCTCTGACCCTCCAGGGAGAAAAGTCCCAGCCTGTCCGCTCTCTCCTTATAACTCAAACCCTGCCGTCCCGGGAACATCCCTGTGAATCTTTCCTGCACCCTCTTCAGCTCAGTCGCACCCTCCTCACAGTACGGTGACCAGAAATGCACACTATACTCCAGGGGCCATCTCATCAACACTCTACACAGCTGTAACAAGACCTGCCAAGCCCAGTACTCAGTGCCCTGTCCGACAAAGGCCAGCGTGCCACATGCCTTCTTCACCACTGTCCACCTGCGTTTCCACATTCAGGGAACGATATACCTGTACCCCGAGCTCTCTCTGTTCTCACACTCTTGAGGCACAGACAGGCGGCCACATCCCTGGGATACTGTCCCAGTGGGTCCGGGGAAATGGTGGGAAGCAAGAGAAGGAATTGCTGGGGCCCTGGCAGGGGTTTCTGCCCGGAGATGTTCCCTCCATTCCCTTCATCAGTTTGTGCCGTTCCAAATGCAGGGAGATCTGTCCCTCAGAATCCCCTCCGGTAACTCCCCCACCACTGAGCGTTCTGCTCACAGGCCTGTGGTTCCCTGCCTTGTCCTTGTGGCTCTTCTTACATAAGGGGATAATATTAGCCACCCTCCAGTGGGGTGGGGGGTGAGAGAGAGAGGGAGGGGGTGTAGAAAGGGGAGGAAGAGGGAGGGGAGAAAGAAGAGAGTATAGAGAGAGAGGATTGAGAGGGGAGAAAGGGGGAGTAGAGGGAGTAGAGAGAGGGGAGGGAGAGGAGGGTGAGAGAGGGGTGAAAGGGGGAGGATGTGTGGGTAGAAGGGGAGAGAGGGGAGTGGTGGAGAGAAAAGGTGGAGATGGAAAGCGGGTGGGAGGGGGTAGAGAGGGAAGAGAGAAGGTGACGGGGTAGAGAGAAGGGCAAAAAGAAGTGGGTTAGGGATAGAGTGCGAGGAGGGGAGAGTGATGGGGAGAGAGTGTGGACAGTGCGAGGGAGTTGAGAGAGGTGTGGAGAGGGGGAGAGGCAGAGGCAGAGGGGGCAGAGACGGAGTAGAGAGAGGGAGGGGAGAGAAGAGGGGAAGGAAAGGGGAAGAGTGAGGGCGTGCAGTGAGAGGGGGAAGAGAGTGGGTGAGAGAGAGGAGGTGAGAGAGGGAGTGAGAGTGGGTGTGAGAGAGAGTGGGGAGAGGGGGTGTGAGAGTATGTGTGAGAGAGAGGGGTCTGCGAGGGGGTGAGGGGTGTGAGAGAGGGGGTGTGGCGGGTTTTGAGGGGGGCTTGAGAGGCGGGTATGAGAGGGGGTGAGAGTGAAGAAGGGTGAGGGTGGGAGGCAGGAGGGGAGGGTGTGTGAGAGAGATAGGAGAGCGGGTGAGGGCAGGAGGTGGGGGTGAGGAGGCAGAGTGGGGGGTGAGGGGAGAGGGGAGGTAGGGGTGGTAGAACAGCGAGGGTGACGAGAAAGGGGGTGTGGGGGAGAAGGGTGAGGAGAGGGGACAGTGTGTGTGGAGGAGGGGAGATTGGAAGTGGGAGGGGGTGACGGGGAGGGGAAGAGGGATGTAGGGGAAGAACGGTGGTGAGGGGAGAGGGCGAGTGGAGAAGGGGAGAGAAAGAGGGAGATAAAGGGGGAGAGGGTGTGGAGTGAGGGGGACAGGGGAAGAGAGTGGTGGGCGATGTGAGGGAGGTAGGAGAGAGGGGTATAAGGGGGAGCGATGGTGTGGTGAGGGTGTGAGACAGAGAGGGGTTTGAGCGGGAAGCGGGGAGAGGTGAGGGGAGAGGGGAGAGAAGGGGAACGGGGAAAATGGGGAAAGGGGAGGGGGGTGGGGGAGAGGGAGAGGGGAGAGAGGGGAAATGGGGAGAGAGGAGTGGAGAGAGTGGGGAGAGGGGTCGAGAGGTGTGGAGAGGGGAGGGAGGTGGAGAGAGAGGAGGGAGGAAGGGAGTGAGGGAGAGGAAGTGAGGATGGGAGAGGGAGTGTAACAGACTGTGGACAGGGGAGGGGGAAGAGAGGGGTGAGGGCTGTGAGAGACGGGGTGTGAGAAAGGAGAGAGGGGAGAGGGAGGGGAGAGGGGTGCAGTGAGGGTTGGTGAGGGTGTGAGAGGAGGTGAGTGGGTGTGTTGGGAGGGGGACGGAGTGAGGGGAGAGAGCGAGTGGGGGAGGGGGCAGAGACGAAGGGACTGTAGAGAGGAGAGAGAGGGCGGAGAGTGGAGAGAGAGGGTGGAGAGGGGAGAGAACGGGGAGACAGGGGATAGTGAGGAGTGGGTGGTAGTGGGAGACGGGCGATAGGGGTGCGAGGAAGGGGATCGGGGAGGGAGGGATGGCAGTGGGAAAGGGGTTAGAGGGGGAGAGAAGGGAAGAGGGAGAAGGCGGGAGAGGGAGAGAAGGCAAGAGACGGGGCTTGAGGGTGGCGAGAGGGGGTGAGAGAGGGAGTGTGACAGGGGGTGAGAGGGGTTGAGAGAGTGGGGTGTGAGAGGGGTTGAGATAGGGAGGTGTGAGAGGGGGTGACAGAGCGGGGTGAGAGGGGGTGAGAGAAGGGGTGTTAGGGGGTGTGAGGGGGTGAGAGGTGTCGAGAGAGGGTGTGTGTGAGGGGTGTGTGAGGGAGGTGTGAGTGGGGGTGTGAGAGGGGGTGTAAGGGGGGTGTGAGAGGGGGTTGTGTGAGGGGGTGTGATGAGGAGTGAGGCGGTGAGGGGGGTGTATGGGGGTGTGAGGGGCTGAGGTAGAGGGAGTGTGAGAGAGACGAAGAGTGGTGAGGGCAGGAGGCAGGATGTGAGGGTGTCTGAGAGAAGAAAGGTGGTGAGGGCAGAAGGATGGGAGGAAGAGAGGTCAGAGGGGAGGGAGGATGGGACAGGGGAAGTGGATAGTAGATCGGAGAGATGGGAAGGGGAGAGAGGGGGTGTGAGGAGAGGGGAGAAGGAGTGTAGAGGGGAGAACAGTGGGAGTGGGGGTGAGGGGGAGAGGGGAAAGCAGGGGAGGGGAGAGGTGTGTAGTGGGAAGAGGGGGTTGTGAGGGGAGGGGAGATAAGAGGGGAGAGAGAGGAGCGAGGGGAGAGGGGGAGAGAGAGAGGAGAGAGAGGGGAGAGAGGGGAGAGGGAGAGAGAGGAGGAGAGAAGGGGGAGTGGGGAGAGGGGGTGCAAGAGGGGAGTGGAGAGAGGGTTGAGAGAGGGGTTGAGAGAGGGGGAGAAAGGGGGAGAGAGGGGTGAGGGGGAGAGGAGGGAGAGGGGGAGAGAAGGGGAGAGAGAGGAGGGGAGAGAGGGGAGAGAGAGAGGGAGGGGGGAGAGAGAGGGGAGAGCGGGGAGAGAGGGGGAGAGGGGAGAGAGGGGGAGGAAGAGTGGGTTGAGAGAGAGAGGGGAAAGAAGGGTGGGGGCTGTGAGAGGGGTTGTGAGAAAGGGGAAGAGGGAAGAGGAGAGAGGGAGAGAGGGAGTAGAGCGGAGGAGAGAGGGGGAGAGACAGGGGGTGGAGCGAGGGCGTGAGGGAGTGTGAGAGGGGGTGAGGGCGGGAGGGGCAGAGAGTGATGGGGGCAGACAGCAGAGAGGGAGTGGAGGGGAGAGAAATTGAGGAGAGGGGAAAGACGTGGGGAGAGGAGGAGAGAGAGAAGGGAGAGAGAGAGGAGAGAGACAGCGGGTAGAGACAGGGGGCAGAGATATTGGGGAGGGGGTGAGATAAGGGGGAAAAAGGGGGAATGAGGGGGAGAGGGTGTGGAGACAGAGGTGGGGACAAAGGGACGGGGGAGAGAGAAAAGTGGGAGAGAGGGCTGTGAGGGGGATAGGAAAGAGAGAGTGGGGGTATGTGGGAGAGGAAGGGGGAGAGAGGGAGGGGGAGAGAGCGATGTGGGAGAGGGACGAGAGAGGGAGGGGAGAGAAGGAGGGGGGAGAGAGGTGTGGGGAGAGAGGGAGGGGGGAGTCGGACAACACCAGTGGAAGGGGACATGACGTTGAAGGTTGAAGACACTTTGCCAGACGACATGTTTCTGTGGTTCAGCCCACCCTCAGGACGAACAAACCAAACGGTGTCTGTCAGTGGTGGGAGGGTGAAGGCTGAGACTGGGGCCACGGGGATTCTCTGCACACACACACCGGGCTCCGACAGTGACAGGGTCAGCACTGACGTTCATATCGCAGACTATTTCTGGAGTAGGGCTACACCGTCCCTGGGCAGAGGGAGACGCCAGTGTTCTCACCCTCACTGCAATGAGTCTGAGATCGGTTTCCGGGGGTAGTCCCGGAGACTACATCTGAAACAGACAGGAAGAGTGTCCCTGGCACAGTGAGGGGAGATGGATGGGACGGACATCTGCACCCCTCTGCCCAGATGATCACACACCACTACCGGTGGAGTCATTTCCCCACCGCCCAGAACCTCCCCTACCTCAGGACACCCACCCAGCCCACCCCGGGGGTCAGCAGAGACAGGCAGCTCCCTAGACACGTGTGGCGAGCGTCTCTCTCAGACTCTGTCCGTGCTGGAGTCTGCACTGACGTTACAATCAGTCACTGCTAACACCAGGATCCCCGTTAGACCCCACTGAGGACCTGCCAATACTGGCGTGCAATCCTACTGCGGACGGCTGTATGTGTGTTCACTGGGAGGGTGGGCAGGGCAGGGCAGACTGTTCTCCCGTGTCAATGGGGTGGGGGGGGGGAGCGTGGATGTGACTCTGGACCCACGTCCCTGAGAGTGTCACTGACCAATTCAGGAATGTTCACCCAGTACACGGTCACTGCTCCACCGAGGACCCCTCCAAAACCACACGCTCAGGTATCTCCCTACCACCCCCAACATACTCTGACACCCACTACTCCCTCTGAGAGATTGACACAAGACCTGGTACCTGAGGGTGTCTCCCCACCTGGGGCAGAGTGCGGTCCTTGTGGGGACTCTCTCGTTGATGAAACTGTGTGTCCTTCACCTCCGGAAGTCTGGCGATCTGGAATAAATGAAGAGACACGGTAGACGGGCAGTGAAACAGCTTCCCACCTGTTGTCAGTAACGCTGCTCCTAGCCCTCTCTGCGGCACTGTGTTCCAGGTACTCGCCCTTCTCTTGGTGAAGGTCCCCCGCACATCCCCTCTAAATCTCTCCCCCTCACCCCAGATCTGTGTCCTCTCGATTTATTCCTCTCTGTGAGGGGAAACGTCAGTCTCCCCCATCTATCCGCCCATCATTTACACCTAGTGTTATGTCCCCTCCTGAAGGTCACTCAAAACTCACATACCCACCACTGAACTGCCCTCATTCACCCAGCCCCAGCCCTCAGTCCCAGAGTGCTGACTGACAACCTGTCTCCCCCAGCTCCATGAAGCAGCCTCAGACCCAGGCGTGGGTTGTTCACTGGAGAAATGGGCACCACCCCTTCCAGAGATCTCGGACACTGCTGATGTTTGGTACCGAGGGAGGGGGGAGCAACGGAACCGACATTCACATCCCACCCCCCCCCCCAACTGCACTGCACGTCCAGCAGTTGAATGGGTCCAGCAGAGGTTCCACCTCACAGGGAGAGAGACTGACACAGGACCTGGTACCTGAGGACGTGTCTCGCGATGGGGAAGAGGTGGGATCTCCAGCTGGTGATCCTTTGGCCTGTTCCCTTGTGGATTTCTCCGGGTCTGGAATAAAGGAACAGAGACACGGGAGAGGTCAACAGGCTGGGACAGGAGTTCAGGGAATGGAGGAATGTGTCTGTGGAGAAACCAACATCAGCCGCTCTCCCTCTACCAACTCTCCCTCCCAAACCACCGTCACCCCAGGTCACTGCCCTCAGTACGAGTCGGGATGGATTTCAGGGAGTGAACCTGGGGAGCAGGGTTCCCTTCAATGCTCCCACCACTGAGACCTGAGCTTGCAGACCCTGCTGGGGTGGTGGTCAAACCCGGACCAGGTTCTCCACTTGTTGTTCCCTGGGGTTCCCGACTTGTGTCCGACTGTCGATTCTCCATCACACTCAAATGTCTCTGACGTTGCACTGATACACTCACTGCATCACTCCGACTCCCTCCCCCCTTTCGCCCTCCAGCCTCACTCCTCCCCTCTCCTCTCCTCCTTCCTCCTCCCTTCCCTTCTCCCCGCTCGGCATCCCTCCCTCCATCCCACGTCCTCTCTCCACTTTCCGTTCTCCTTTCTCACTGGTCTCCCCCCTCCCCGTACAGTCTCGCTGCTCCCCAATCTCCCCTCTCCCTCCCCCTCCTCCCCTATCCCTCCTTCCCCCTCCCGGCCATCCGTGCTCGCCCAACTCTTTGCTCTCAACTCTCCCTCGCCCTGCCCCACCCTAACCCATCTGTCCACTCTCCCATCTCCCCCTGCCTCCAGGCCTCTCCTTCCTCCTCCCTGCCATCCCTTCTCCCCTCACACCACCCTCCTTCCTCACCTCTTCCCCAACTCCATTCTCTGCCCTCTCCCTCCTACACCCTGTACCTCCTCCCCTCTCCCCTCTCCCCAGTGTCCTCATTCCCACTGGTCCCTCCATCCCTCTCCCCACGGACGGAGATTTGGGAGAAACGTCCATGCCAACGCTCCCTACAACTGGTACCTGAGCGCGGAGCTGGTGCCGGGATTGTGGACAAATCCCCCCAGGGTAGGGGTGTTGATTCTCTGTGTTCCTGAGGTGGGGGGGGCTGCTGGATCTGTAACAAGAGGAGACACGGGGTGGGGGCAGGAGCGGGAACAGTCGACCAGCTCGTTGGGATGGAATTAGCCGCAGAGAACGACTGAAACCGTTTGTGCTTTCACCGAGAACTCTCCGTCACACTCAACTGTATCCGACATGCCACACTGATACACCCACTGTGTCCCTCCGCCTGCTTCCTCCCCTCCCATCACCACGCCTCCCTCCTCCCCTCCCCCTCTCTCCCTCCTCCTCTCCCCTCCCCACTCCCACTCCGTCTCCCTCCCCCTCCCCTCTCCTACTCCGTCTCCCTTCTACCCTCCCCCCTCCGCCTCCCTCCCCCTCCCCTCCATCTCCCTCCTCCACTCCCCGAACCCCTCCGTCTCCCTCCAACTCTGCCCCATCCATCATTCCTGCCCTCCCCCGTTTCAATAATCTCCTCCCCTCCCCTCCGCCTCCCTCCCCTTCCCCATCTCCCTCCATCTCCCACCTTCCTTCTCCCCCTCTGTCTCCCTCCTGTCCTTCCACTGTCCCCCTCTGTTTCCCTACTCCTCATTTATCTTTCCTACCCTCCCCTCAGCCCTTCCTTTCCTTTCTCCGTCCTCCTCTCTCCCCCTCCTCGGGCTTCCCTCTTCCCCTCCACACCCTCCGATCTCCACACCCACTGTGTGGAGTGAAGGGGAGAGGGGAAGAGAGGGGTTGGCGGTGTGAGAGGGAGAGAGGGTCATAAGTGTGATGGAGAGAGGTGGTGGTGAGGGTGTGAGAGAGAGGGGTTTAAGCGCGAGCGGGGACAGGGGGTAAAGAAGAAAGGAGAGGGGGAAATGGGAGAGAAGGGGAGGGGTTTGGAATGAGGTGAGGAGAGGGCAGAGTGGGAGAGAGGGGGTTTGTGTGAGAGGGGGTGTGGGAAAGGTGGGGTGTGAGGGGTGTGAGAGGAAATTGTGAGAGGGGGTCGAGAGAGGGGTATAAGGGGGATTGAGCGAGGGCGTGGTGAGGGAGTGAGAGAGGGTTTTGAGCGGGGATCGACGCGGAGGGGGAGTGGAGAGAGGGGGAGAGGTGGGGAGAGGAGAGAGGGGGAAAGGGGAGAGGAGTGGAGAGGGGTGGAGAGGGGAGGGGTTTGGAGAGGGGAGTGATGTGGGTAGCGGGCAGAGTGGGGGGGTTAGTGGGGGAGAGTAGGGGAGAGAAAGGGGGAGAGTGGGAGGGGAGAGGGAGGTGGGAGAGAGGAAGGGGGTGTGAGAGGGGGTGTGAGAGGGCGTGAGACGGTGAAGAGGGGTGAAGGTTCGAGGCAGGAGGTGAGGGTGTGTGAGAAAGGGAGGAGAGCGGATGAGGGCAGGAGGTGGGGTGAGAAGGCAGAGTGGGGGGTGAGGGGGAGCGGGGAGGTGGGGCGGTAGAGCGGAGAGAGGTACGGGAGAGAGGGGGTTGTGGGGAGAGAGGTGAGGAGAGGGGAGAGGGTGTGTAGAGGAGAGAGAAGGATTGGGGAGACGGGAGAGGGGAAGAAGGGTGTAGATGAAAAGGGGTACAGAGGAAGAGGGGTGTAGAGGAAGAGGTGTGGTGAGGTGAGAGGGCAGGTGGAGAGGGACGAGAGAGGGGGAAATAGATCGGGAGGAGAGGGGGAAGTGAGTGAGGGGGAGAGGGTGTGGAGTGAGGGGGAGAGGGGAATAGAGGGGTGGGCGGTGTGAGGGAGAGAGGAGAGAAGGGTATAAGGGAGATGGAGAGAGGGTGTGGTGAGGGTGTGAGACAGAGAGGGGTGTGAGCGGGAGCGGGGAGAGAGGAGGGGAGAGGGGGGCGAGAGATGTGGGGGAGATAGAGGGGAGAGAGAAGGGGAGAGAACGGAGGGAGAGAGAGGGGGAGAGGGTGCGGAGAGAGAGGGGTTTAGAAAGAGGCAGGGGAGAGAGGGGTGGAGAGAAGGGGAGGGAGTGGGAGAGAGGGGGGAGAGAGGGGGACCGGGGTTGCAAGAGGGGAGTGGAGAGAGGGTTGAGAGAGAGGTGTTGAGAGAGGGGGAGAGGGAGGAGAGAGGGGAAAGGGGAGAGAGGGGAGGAGAGAGGTGGGAGAGGGGGAGAAGGGTGGAGAGAAGGGGACGGGGAGAGTGGAGAGAGAGGGGAAAGGGGAGAGAGGGGAGGAGAGAGATGGGAGAGGGGGAGAGGGGTGGAGAGAAGGGGACAGGGGGAGAGTGGAGAGAGAGGGGCAGAGAGTGTGAGAGGGGTTGGAGAGAGAGGGGGAGTCGGACAACACCAGTGGAAGGGGACATGACGTTGAAGGTTGAAGACACTTTGCCAGACGACATGTTTCTGTGGTTCAGCCCACCCTCAGGACGAACAAACCAAACGGTGTCTGTCAGTGGTGGGAGGGTGAAGGCTGAGACTGGGGCCACGGGGATTCTCTGCACACACACACCGGGCTCCGACAGTGACAGGGTCAGCACTGACGTTCATATCGCAGACTATTTCTGGAGTAGGGCTACACCGTCCCTGGGCAGAGGGAGACGCCAGTGTTCTCACCCTCACTGCAATGAGTCTGAGATCGGTTTCCGGGGGTAGTCCCGGAGACTACATCTGAAACAGACAGGAAGAGTGTCCCTGGCACAGTGAGGGGAGATGGATGGGACGGACATCTGCACCCCTCTGCCCAGATGATCACACACCACTACCGGTGGAGTCATTTCCCCACCGCCCAGAACCTCCCCTACCTCAGGACACCCACCCAGCCCACCCCGGGGGTCAGCAGAGACAGGCAGCTCCCTAGACACGTGTGGCGAGCGTCTCTCTCAGACTCTGTCCGTGCTGGAGTCTGCACTGACGTTACAATCAGTCACTGCTAACACCAGGATCCCCGTTAGACCCCACTGAGGACCTGCCAATACTGGCGTGCAATCCTACTGCGGACGGCTGTATGTGTGTTCACTGGGAGGGTGGGCAGGGCAGGGCAGACTGTTCTCCCGTGTCAATGGGGTGGGGGGGGGGGAGCGTGGATGTGACTCTGGACCCACGTCCCTGAGAGTGTCACTGACCAATTCAGGAATGTTCACCCAGTACACGGTCACAGCTCCACCGAGGACCCCTCCAAAACCACACGCTCAGGTATCTCCCTACCACCCCCAACATACTCTGACACCCACTACTCCCTCTGAGAGATTGACACAAGACCTGGTACCTGAGGGTGTCTCCCCACCTGGGGCAGAGTGCGGTCCTTGTGGGGACTCTCTCGTTGATGAAACTGTGTGTCCTTCACCTCCGGAAGTCTGGCGATCTGGAATAAATGAAGAGACACGGTAGACGGGCAGTGAAACAGCTTCCCACCTGTTGTCAGTAACGCTGCTCCTAGCCCTCTCTGCGGCACTGTGTTCCAGGTACTCGCCCTTCTCTTGGTGAAGGTCCCCCGCACATCCCCTCTAAATCTCTCCCCCTCACCCCAGATCTGTGTCCTCTCGATTTATTCCTCTCTGTGAGGGGAAACGTCAGTCTCCCCCATCTATCCGCCCATCATTTACACCTAGTGTTATGTCCCCTCCTGAAGGTCACTCAAAACTCACCTACCCACCACTGAACTGCCCTCATTCACCCAGCCCCAGCCCTCAGTCTCAGAGTGCTGACTGACAACCTGTCTCCCCCAGCTCCATGAAGCAGCCTCAGACCCAGGCGTGGGTTGTTCACTGGAGAAATGGGCACCACCCCTTCCAGAGATCTCGGACACTGCTGATGTTTGGTACCGAGGGAGGGGGTAGCAACGGAACCGACATTCACATCCCACCCACCCCCCCCCCCAAACTGCACTGCACGTCCAGCAGTTGAATGGGTCCAGCAGAGGTTCCACCTCACAGGGAGAGAGACTGACACAGGACCTGGTACCTGAGGACGTGTCTCGCGATGGGGAAGAGGTGGGATCTCCAGCTGGTGATCCTTTGGCCTGTTCCCTTGTGGATTTCTCCGGGTCTGGAATAAAGGAACAGAGACGCGGGAGAGGTCAACAGGCTGGGAAAGGAGTTCAGGGAATGGAGGAATGTGTCTGTGGAGAAACCAACATCAGCGGCTCTCTCTCCACTAACTCCCCCTCCCAAACCTCCGTCACCCCAGGTCACTGCCCTCAGTCCGAGTGGGGATGGATTTCAGGGAGTGAACCTGGGGAGCAGGGTTCCCTTCAATGCTCCCACCACTGAGACCTGAGCTTGCAGACCCTGCTGGGGTGGTTGTCATACCCGGACCAGGTTCTCCACTCGTTGTTCCCTGGGGTTCCCGACTTGAGTCCGACTGTCGATTCTCCATCACACTCACCTATCTCTGGCCTGTCGCACTGATACACTCACTGGATCCCTCTGACTCCCTCTCCCCTCTCGCCCTCCAGTCTCACTCCTCCCCTCCCGTCTCCTATTCCTCCTCCATTCCCCTCTCCCCCACCGGCATCCCTCCCTCCATCCCACCTCCTCTCTCCACTTTCCATCCTCCACTCTGACCGCTCTCCCTCCTCCCCCGTGCAGTCTCGCTGGTCCCCACTCTCCCCTCTCCGTCCCCCTCGTCCCATATCCCTCCTTCCGCCTCCCGGCCATCCGTTCTCGCCCCTTCTCTCTGCTCTCACCTCTCCCTCGCCCTGCCATCCCTTGTCCCTCTCTCTCCCTGCCCCACCCTCTCGCATCTGTCCACTCTCTCATCTCCTCGCCTCTCCCTCCTTTCCTCCCATCCCTTCTCCCCTCACACCGCCCTCACTCCTCACCTCTGCCCCACCTTCATTCTCTGCCCTCTCCCTCCTCCACCCTGTACCTCCTCCCCTCTCCTCAGTGTCCCCATTCCCTCTGGTCCGTCCATCCCACTCCCCACGGACGGAGATTTGGGAGAAACGTCCGTTCCAACGATCCCTGAGCTCGGAGCTGGTGCCGTGATTGTGGACAAGTCCCCCTTGAGTTGGATTTTTGATTCCCTGTGTTCCTGAGGTGGGGGGCTGCTGGATTTGTAACAAGAGGAAACACGGGGTGGGTGCAGGAGCGGGAACAGTCGACCAGCTCGTTGGAAGGAATTCGCCGCAGAGAACGGCTGAACCCGTCTGTGCTTTCACCAACAACTCTCCGTCATACTCACCTGTGTCCCACGGGTCACACTGATGCTCTCACTGTGTCCCTCCGCCTCCATCCCACCTCCCCTCCCTCCCTCTCCGCCTGCCTCATCCTCTCCCCTCCCCTCCGCCTCCCTCTTCCCCTCCCCTCCGCCTCCTTCCCAATCCCCTCCTCTCCCAACGCCTCCCTCCTCCCCTCCTCTCCCACCGCCTCCCTCCTTCCCTCCCCTCGCCCTCCCTCCGCTCGTCCCCTCCATCTCCTTCCTCCTCTCCCCTCCACCTCTGTCTCCCTCCTCCCCTCCACTCCCCTTCCCCCTCTTTCTCCCTCCTCTCCTTCAACTCCTACGCCATCCATCATTCCTAACCTCCCCTCCTCGCTCCGCTTCATTCATCTCCTTCCCTCCCACTCTGTCTTCCCCTCCTGACATCTCTACCCCCTATCCGGCCTCCCTCCTCCCTCCACACCCTCCGATCTCCACCCCCACAGACCTCCCTCCAACGCTCCACTCGTCCACCCTTCCCGCTCCATCCTCCTCCCCTAACCTCCTTCTTCCCCTCCATCTCCCTCCTCACCTCACCTCCCTCTTCCCCTGCATCACCCTCCACCCCTCAGCTCCCTCTTCCCCTCCGTCTCCCTCCTCCCCTCTCAGCCCTGTCTCCCTCCTTCCCTCCCATTTCATATCCCTCCATTTCCCTACTCCCCTCACCACTCTGTCCCCCACCTACCATTCCCTCTCCTCTACCCTTCCAACCTCCCTCCTCACTCCACACCCTCCGACCTCCGCCCCCACAGACCTCTCTCCAGCACTCCACTCTTCCCCTCAGGCTTCCCTCCCACCAGTCCTCCCTCCCCTCAGCTCTCCCTCTTCCTCCTATCCCCATCCTCCCCAATCTCCAGTTACCCTCATCTCCTCTCTCCACACTTTCACCTCTCCGCTCACCCTGCTCAACGCTTTCCCTCCTCCCCCTCCTGGCCCCCTCCAGCCCATCTCCCACACTCTGCTCCCTGTCAGCGTCTCTCCCTCCTCCCCCCTCTGCGCTCCCAGACGCTGGTGTGGCCATAGCAGGGGCACCCCCTCCCCCTGCCCTTCTCCCCCCCTGCACCCCCACGCCTGTCTCCCTGGGGAACGGTGACCTACCTGTACAATACACAGAGTGACCGTCGAGTGACGGCTTCAGTGGATACACAAAGTAACCGGAGCAGTTTTTCACCCTGATCTCCCGGTTCCAGAAGCAGGTGTTTCCGTCCCAGGTGAAGCAGACGGTCCTGGTCACCTCCCCCTCTCCCACACTGGGATGGGAACCTGGAATGAGAGTTGCAAACACTGTAATATGTCACCGGTCCCACAGGACAGTGGGAATGTGAATCCGGACCACCGGGAAGCAATGGGTCACAAGCCAGGGTCCGGTCCGGCCTCAGTCAGCGGGGAGATGCTGCCCTCGCCCTGCCCACTCCACACTCCCGGCAGCAGCACCTGGTCCCTGAGGACGGCTCCTGATGAGGAGGTTCTGGGGGTCCCCGGGCTTCAGATTGGAACACAGGCCCCGCCTCTGATGTGTACTGACTAGTGGTGAAGCCCCGCCACTGATGTGTGCTGACAGGTGGTGAAGCCCCGCCCCTTCAATGTACTGACAGGTGGTGAAACCCCGCGCCTGATGTGGGCTGAAAGGCGAGAGCTCGGGGCTGTTATTTTGACACCGAATCCAGGAAAGGACACACACCTCAGTCTCTGTCAGTACGTGGAGTGGGAAAGGTTAGAGGGAGATGGGCCAAACACAGGGAAACGGAACTAACGGGTCATCCTGGTGGACATGGATGGGATGGGCCGAAGGGCCTGTTCCAGTGCTGCATTAGTCATTGACTCGGAGCTGAATGTTGGGTCTGCCACCAACTGATGATCTGTGGGGCCCTGAGACCTCACCAGCTCCATGGGACACTCTCCACCACTGAAATGAGTGAAGTTGCTGAAACTGTGCCGGGTCTAATGTGGAGCGGGGTCAGCGGGTGGATCCGCAGCCCAACTCCCGGAAAACTCCAGGAACCAGCGCTCCGCCGACTCCATGAGGATCCGGGGCCAGAGCGCAATCTGAGTGAGTGTAGCGACACCACTCAGGGAGTTTGGTTTCCTCTGAAGGGATCTGTGGTCAGACTGACCCTCCCCACAAATAACTGAGCCCCACTGTTGTAATCTCTGACCCTACCATTTAACCAGCCCGCTCTCTTCCCGGAGCAGTGATTCACTGGAACCACAGTCTCGGGAATCTTCCCTCCGCCTGAACAAATATCAATCATAGAGTCAGCCCCTGAACTGAGGGAGTTTATTCACCCGGAGAAAGACCGGGAATTGGGCCCATTCTGTCCGCACCCTGTCCCTGGTCAATATTCCCCCAATCCCGGGAATGCCCCTATTGTTCTCTTTCCCCTTCTACCTTCCCCTTTTCTCTCTCTCTACAATGTGGGATCTCCCCTTTCCCTGTATTTACTCCCTATGCATTCTTGTGACTAATGATCCCGGTCTCCCTGCGTTTCCCCCTCACACACCCCTTGTTCTCGTGTTCACATTCTCCAATTCCTCAGGAATTATCCCCTCACGTTACCTGTTAAATCTGTACCATCCCACCACAAGATCTCTATCGTCCATCCATCGGCCGGTGCACTCAGTGCCAGAACAATCTGTGCTCCTCCAGGGCTGATCCAGGACGGTGTGGGTTACACACGCATCACCGAGTGCGGAGTCTGCGGCTGAGGGACAGAATGATGTTCAGTGTTAATGTGAAGTTCAACTCATGTCCACCAGCCTCTTGTTCCCACAACCAGCCTCACCCCACCTCCACCGTCACCAAGCCCGGAGCACCAATAATCTCCCATTGACTCTCTGACCGAGAACAACATGACCCAGATAAACACTGGCCCCAGCCCCACAGCTCTGACCTCAGCTTCACCACTCTCCCGCCAGGTAACAAACCCTTTCGAACTGCGGACACTGTAGTGTTTGGGGAATTACAACAACCTCTTCCTGCGCAGTGAACCCCCCCCCCCACCCCCATGGGGCTGAACAACAACATGTTGAAGGACATGAACTGGGCAACACCACAGACCCCGAAACAATGTTCCACCCTCCCCGGTTCCTCAGTCGGTCATGACCCAGCCATGGCGCCGAGTTCTTCTTCCTCCGCCTACGCCTCGCTGCCTATTTCATTGACAAGGATTCCCCACCCCCCACTGATGAGCCATCTCCCATCTCAAGTCTCCTCTTACTCCCTCAAACCCCCTCTGGCCTTTTGCTCTCTGTCGACCTTTTAATTTCTAATGTCAATGGGACATCAGCAACTTGTCTTCTCCAGGTCTCCCACCGCTCAGCCCTCACCTCCTCTGAACGCACTGTTCTCCACTCTCTCTTACCAATGCCACCCTCACCCCCTCTGAACGCAGTGTTTCCCTCTCTCCTTGTACCGATCCCACCCTCACCCCCTCTGAACGCACTGTTCCCCACTCTCTCTGTACCGATCCCACCCTCACCCCCTCTGAACGTACTGTTCCCCACTCTCTCTGTACCGATGCCACCCTCACCCCCTCTGAACGCACTGTTCCCCACTCTCTCTGTACCGATCCCACCCTCACCACCGAAACCACAGACAAGTTGTAGTGGGTACTTTGCAGAGACCAGACGACAGCTCTCGGACATCTCCTCGTACCTTCGCCTGGTCCAGGACCCCATCGACCATCATCAGCCCACTGTCACCCTGACCGACACCGACCACATCACCTCCGGAGATCTCCCCTCCACAGCCTCCAACCTGTAGTTTCCCAACCCCGCACTTCCCCTTTCTACCTCCTACTTAAGATTCACAAACAGAAATGCCCCTATGGGCCCAGTGTTTCTGCCTGCTCTTGCCCCACTGAACTCATCTCCTCAAACCTGCATCTTGTCCCCCCTGGTCCGCTCCCTTCCAACCTACATCCGGGACACCTCACCTGCTCTCCACCACTTCTACAACTTTCAGTTCCCTGGCCCCCACCACCTCATCTTCGCCATGGCCGTCCAGTCCTTGTGCACTTCCATCCCCCATGAGGAGGGCCTCAGGGCTCTCCGTTTCTTCCTGGGACACAGAGCCAACCCGATATCCTCCACCACCACCGTCCTCCGCCTGGCACAACTGGTGCTCACCCTCAACAACTTCTCTTTTTGCTGCTCCCACTTTGCCCAGACCAAGGTGCAGCCATGGACGCTCGCCAGGGCCCCAGCTGCGCCTGCCTTTTCCTTGGCTACTTGTAGAGCTCCATGTCCCAAACCTACCCTGGCACTGCCCCCCAACTCTTTCTCTGCCAGATCGACCGCGGCATCGGTTCCACTTCCTGCTCCCATGCGGAAGCCACAATTTTACACCCCACCCTCAAATTCACTTGGTCCGTCACCGACACCGCTCTCCCCTTTCTTGCTCTCTCTGTCTCCGTCTCAGGAGACAGATTATCCTCCCACTTCTTCTACAAACCCACAGACTCCCACAGTTACCTCGCCCACACCTCCTCCCACCCTGTCACTGGGAAGGACTCCATTCCCTCTCCTGAGTTCCTCTGTCTCTGCCACATATGTTCCCGAAATGAGCCCTTCCACTCCAGGGCATCCGAGATGTCCTCCTTTCTCAGGAACCCGGGATTCCCTCCCACAGTTACTGATGGAGCACTCAGCCACATCTCCTCTGTTTTCCGCACCTCTGTTCTTCCCCCATCCACCCCCAGACAGAACAGGGACAGAGTGCCCCTGGTCCTCACTTACCACCCCACCAGCCTTTGCAAATTCCGGCATCTACAACGTGATCCCACCACCAACCACATCTTTCCCTCCCCTTTCTGCTTTCCGCAGGGATGACTCTCTCCGTGATTCCCTGGTCTGCTCATCCCTCCCTCCCCAGGCACTCTCCCCTGTAACCGCAGGAGTTGTTACACCTGCCCCTACACCTCCTCCCTCACCCTTCCAGGTGAGGCCGTCTTTAAATGCAAATCCCCGGCATTATTTATTGCATTAGGTGCTCCCGGTGCGGCCCCCTCTACATCGGTGAGACCGGACGCAGACTGGGGGATCGCATCGCCCTGCTCCTTCGCTCCGTCTGCTGGACCAGCCGGGATCTCCCCGTGGGCAGCCATTTTAATGCACCTCCCCATTCCCACACCGACATGTCTGTCCTCGGCCTTCTTCACTGCCAAGGTGAGGCTGAACCCAAACCAGAGGAACAGCACCTCATCTTCCCCCTGGGCCGTCTACAACCCGACGGCACCGACACTGAACTTTCCAACTTCAGGTCACCTGCTCCCCCTCTGTCCCTTTCCTCACTCATCCTGATCAACACAATTCCTCCCACACCCACCCCCACTCCCCTCACCCTGAATCTTTCCCCTTCTCCACCCTCTCCATCTGCCCACCACCCACACACCCCTCCCACAGGTTCCCCTCCCATCTCCCCTCCCCACCTCCCTCCCTTTACTCCAGGCTCCACCTTCCTCTCCTGTCAGATTCCATCATCTTCAGCCCTCTGTCACTCCCACCTCTCACCTCCCAGCCTCTGTCGCCGTTCCCACTCTCCCCTCCCCATCTGCCTACCACCCCCCTCACCGGCATCACCTGCCAGCTCTTGCCCCCCACTTCTCCTCACCTCTCTGTACTGAACATCTCCCCTCCATCTTTTAGTCCAAATGAAGGGTCTCGACCTGAAGCATCAACTGTCCATTTCCCTCCGTAGATGCGGCCTGACCCGCTGAGTTCCTCCAGCGTTTTGTGTGTTGCTGACACTCCTCAGGCACTGACTCCCTCTGCACTCAGTAGCTCCCACCACATCCCCATCTCCACCACTCCCCACCCAACTCTGTCAGTCTGCAGGGATTTCAGGAATGGGACAGGGTGATGACGAATGGGTAATTAGAGCGATTCCCAAACGGGACAGCTGAGCTGGAAATCCTGGCCTGGAACGGGGAGTTCCGCTCTGGATCCCTGACCAATTCTTCCTGCTCCGCAGTCTGATGGTCAATTGTAAATGTGAACTATGTACAGGACACCTTGTCGCTGAAGGAGAGAAGGAAACGCTCGGCTCACTGTGTGGGTCCAGGCTGCGCAAAGGGACAGAGCCCAGTCTTTGCTGCAAACATCACTCACCCAGTCCCCGTCCCCTTTGCCCTGACATCCCAGTGTCATTACCCCTCACTCCCCGCCTCCCACTTACCCCTCACCCATTCAGTTCCCTCACTCTCACACACCACCTCCCCGCACTCACTACAACCCCCCAACCTCACACATTCCATCCCACTCAGTTCCCTCAACTATTCCCATCAAACTGTCCCACTTCCTCACCACGACTGATGCAGGGTCCCGACCCCAACCCTCCCCCATCCCTCAGTAACCGCAGACTCTGCCCGACCCGTTGAGTCTCTCCGGCAGGTTGTGTCCTCTCCATCTTCCCCTGTCAGGATCCCACAGGCAGTACAAACCGTCTCTGCAGTCCCCCAAATCCAGGTTCTCAAACCCAAGGCCCTCACACTGGTGAGTGGGGCGGGAAGAGAAGAGCCACTGAGCCCGAGGCTGAGATCCAATCCCAGGGGAGAGCTTCAGGCTGGGGGCCAAGGGCTGGTGATTGGGAGAGATTCAGGCTCGGTCAGTGTGGGACTCAGACGTGGTGGGTCAGACCGTTGGTGTGCTCACACTTCTGAGTCACTGGGAACGGTGACCTACCAGAACAATACACAGAGCGACTGTAGGGTGGCGGATTCAGCTGATACACAAAGTAACCGGAGCAGTTTTTCACCATGAGCGCCTGCTCCCTGTCGCAGGTGTTTCCATCACAGGTGAAGCAGACGGTCCTGGTCACCTCCCCCTCTCTCACACTGGTATGGGCACCTGGAATGAGGGTTACAAACACTGTAAACTGTCCCCGGTCCCACTGGACAGCGGGAAGGTGAATTGGGACGACTGGAAAGCAGTGGGCCACAACCCAGGGTCTGGTCCAGTCTCAGTCAGCGGGGAGCTGCTGCCCTCGCCCTGACCACCTCACACTCCCCGCAGCGGCATCTGGTCCCTGAGGACGCCTCCTGTTGGGGAGGTCCTAGGAATCCCCGGGCATCAGACTGGAACACATGCCCCGCGCCTGATGTGTACTGACAGGTGGTGAAGCCCCAACCCTGATGTGGACTGAAGTGGTGAAGCCCCGCCCCTGATGTATTCTCACAGCTGGTGAAGCCCCGCCCCTGATTTGTACTGACAGGTGGTGAAGCCCCGCCCCTGATGATTTTCACAGATATTCAGACATTGACAAATTTTGAATTATATCCAAAGCGAATGACATTTCGCTGTGAGATATAGAAATAAACAGGATCAATCATTTCAAACACTGGAGTTTAGAAATGATGAGAATAATTTGAACCACCAGAAATCATGAAGCAGATTTAAAATTAAACCCAGCTCTCTACGTTTGATCTGAATGTTGGGTCTATTTAACCGCTGCCAACAACTGATGAACTGTGGGGCCATGAGACGTGACCAGCTCCCTGGGACACTCTTCACCACTGAAATGTGAGGACCTGCTGAAACTGTGCCGGGTCTAATGTGGAGCCGGGTGAGCGGGTGGATCCGCAGCCCATCTCCCGGTAAACTCCAGGAACCAGCGCTCCCCTCGACTCCATGAGGATCCGGGTCCGGAGCGCTGTCTGAGTGAGTGTGGGGACACCTCTAAGGGAGTTTGGGCTCCTATGAAGGGATCTGTGTGGTCAGACTTACCCACCCCAGAAATAACTGAGCCCCACTGTTGTCAACTCTGACCTTACCGTTAAACCAGCCCGGACTCTCCCGGGATCAGTGAATCACTGGAACGACAGTCTCAGGAATCTTCCGTCCACCGGAACTGAAACAACGATCAGAGAGTCAGCCCCTGAACTGAGGGAGTTTATTAACCCGGAGAAAGACCGGGAATTGGGCCCATTCTGTTCTCACCCTGTCCCTCCGTTCACGGAGAGAACATGCAAACTCAACACAGACAGCAAACCCGGGTCCAGGGAGCTGTGAGTGCACATTCTCCTTCACAGACGCATTTCTCACTTATATCCCCTCACGTTACCTTTTAAATACGTACCATTCCACCACAAGATCTCCATCATCCATCCATCGGCCGGTGCAATCAGTATCGGAACAATTCGTGCTCCTCCAGGTCTCATCCTTGAACAGTGTGGGTTACACACGGATCACCGAGTGCGGAGTCTGCGGCTGAGGGACAGAATTATGTTCAGTGTTAATGTGAAGTTCAGCTCATGTCCCCCAGCCTCTTGTTCCCCCAACCAGCCTCACCCCACCTCCACCGTCATCAAGCCCGGAGCACCAATAATCTCCCATTGACTCTCTGACCGAGAACAACATGACCCAGTTAAGCGCTGGATCGAGCGCCACCGCTCTGACCTCAGCTTCACCACTCTCCCACCGGGTACTGGTTACCACAAAAACCACCTTTTGGCCCATCGACTACATGCCTGCTTCCAGGGGAGCAATCCCACCAGCCCACTTTCCCCTCTCCTTACTTCCGCGTACCCCGACAGCTGATTCACTTTCAAAGTCAGAGAGTTGTACATCAGTGAATCAGGCCTTTCGGCCCAACACATCCGGGCTGACCAAGTTGCCGACCTGAGCTTGTCCCATTTGCCTGTGTTGGGCCCATCTCCCTCTGAACCTTTCCTGTTCATGCACCTGTCCAAATGTCTTTTAAGTGTCATGATTGTACCCACCTCTGGCCTTTCCTCTGGCAGCTCGTTCCAATTCCCCACTGCCCTCTGTGTGAAAACGTTCCCCCTCAGGTCCTCTTTAAATCTTTCCCCTGTCACTTTCGACCTCTGCCCCCTGGTTTTACACCCGCCTTCCCTTGGAAAATGACTGTGACCTTCGACCTTTCTTTACTCCTCATCTGTTTACAAACCTCCATAAGGTCACCCTTCAGCATCCTTCACTCCAGGGAGAACAGTCCCAGCCTGTCCGCTCTCTCCTTATAACCCAAGCCCTCCATTCCCGATGACATCCTGAGAAATCTTGTTTGCAGCTTTCCCAGTTTAATGACCCCCTTCCTGTAGCAGGACGACCGGAACAGTGTGCAGCAACAGAAGGACCTTGGGGTCCACGTTCGTAGATCACTCAAAGGTGCCGCAAAAGTTGATGGGGTGGTTCAGAAGGTGTACGGTGTGCTGGTCTTCATTTGGCTGGGGATTGAGTTCAAGAGCCACGAGGTAATGTTGTAGCTCTATAAAATCCTGGCTAGACAACACTTGTAGTATTGTGTTCTATTTTGGTCGCTTCATTATTGGAAGGATGTGGAAGCTTTGGAGAGGGTGCAGAGGAGATTAACCAGGATGCTGCCTGCATTAGAGAACATGTCTTATGAGGAAAAGTTGTGCGAGCTCGGGCTTTTCTCTTTGGAGCGACGCAGGGTGAGATGTGGCTTCACAGAGGTGGATAATATTATGAGGGGCAAAGATAGAGTGGACAGCCAGTGCCTTTTCCCTAGGGTGGCAATGGCCAATACCAGAGGACACCAGTTCAAGCTGAGAGGATGAAGGTTTCGGGGAGACGTCAGAAGGAGGCATTTTGCACAGAGCTTGGTGGGTGCTTGGAACGCACTGTCGGGGGTGGAGGGAAAGGCTGATACATCAGGGACATTTAGAAGACTCTTAGAGAAGCACACCGATGTGGAGATAGTGGAGGGTGTGATGAAGGAAGAAAGGGAAGCACATGGCAGGTGTGGGAGACTGAGAATGGGGAGACCATTCGCCAGTACAAGAGGGTAGGATAGGAGTTACAGTAAATAGCAGGGCAAGGAGGGGCCGTGAAATCTCACGGGCAGGCAGGACCAGGGAGAATCCCAAAGCATTCTGAAACTATATTTGGAGCACGAGGGTAACCGGGGACGTGTGTGTGGAGCCGCGGGATGTGGAGGAGGTCGCAAATGAACACTTCCCAGCGGTGTTCACACATAGAAAGGTTTGTTACATGGGGGTTCAGGGAGAGGTATGGAGACCTAGACCATGTTAGTGTTGAGGAGGCAGAGTGGTTGGATTTCTTAGAGCAGATAAAGCTGGATAAATCCCCAGAGCCTGATGAGATCTGTCCCAGGCACCTATGGGAGGCAAAGTGGGAGAGAGATGGACTCTGCCAGAGACGTCTGCATCTTGTTAAACACGGGGAAGGGGCCAGAGACTGACACAGAGCAAATATGTTTCCTTTGTTGAAGAAGGGAAACTGAGACGACCCAGATAACTATGGGCCGGTGAGTCTCATATCCCTCCTTGGGAAACTATTGGAAAACATTCAAAGGGACAGGATTTATTTACACTTGGAAAGGCAGGGAATGGTGAGGGAGAGTCAGCATGGATTTGTCCGTGGGGAATGATGTCCCACTCATTTGATAGAAGTTTGTGCAGAGGTAACTTAGTACACTGATGAGGGCCGAGCAGCGGATGGACAGACGAAATTTTGTAAAGCCTTTCACTTCTGTCCTGTCCCTCCCTTTCTCCGTCCTATCCGTCCCTCCCCCCTGTCCCTCCCTCCACCTTCTCTGCCACGGAAAACTACCTTGTTTCTCCATTTCCCGGTTCTGGTCTCCAGCCTGAAACATTAACTCTGATTCTCTCTCCACAGACTCTGCCTGACCTGCTGAGTGTTTCCAGAATCCTGCTTTTGTCTCAGATTTCCAGCATCTGCAGTGTTTCTGATTTCCATTCTCAGCTTCCCTCTCGGACCAGGGACAAACCCCCCAAATAAATGCTGGAAACGTTCCTCCAATTATAAACTGGGCTCCACATCCCCCCCGCCCATTTCCCACCCATCCCGCTGACTCCCTGTGGATGGACAGATGGATCTGGTCCAGGAAAGTGTGCATTCAGTGTGTGTCACGCACACTTGAGCAGAGAGAGCCCCTTGTGATGCAGACCGACAGATCATGTGTTTTAATTATGTTAACTGGGCATCAGCACAGTGAGAGACACCCCAGTCCCTTACTACATGGACACAGGCTCTGCTTACAGACACAAGAGACTGCAGATGCTGGAACAACAGATCACTTGCTGGAGGAACTCAGTGGGTCAGGCAGCATCTGTGGAGGGGAGGGTGTGGGCGATTTTTCGGCTCAGGAGCCTGCATTAGGACTAAGAGTGCAGAGGGGAGATATCCATTACAGAGAAGTGAGAGGGTGCGGTGTACAGGAGCGGGATGGTGACGGGTGGGGACAGACCAGAGGGGGATGGTGGACAGGTGGATCCGTGTGGGAGGGGGATGTCTGGGTAACGAGAGGGGAGAGAGGGAGGAAGGGAGAGCCTGGGCGGTCTCGTGGAAGTGGGAAAGGAACACCGGGGGAGTGGGTGACCTGGATTTGGAACATTCAGTGTTCAGTGAAACAGACTGTTTAATGTCTCTCCCCTCCCTCCCTGGCAGTGCAGCACTGGCTCGGCATTGCACTGGAAATCAGCCGCAACATTAGTACTCAGGACCCTGGTGGGAGTGGATCTGGAAGAGGAATCAGTGATGACCAATAAGGTGCCGGGTTTGGGGTGGAGGCAGCCCACAGCGAAGCTGACAGCAGGTTCAGAGCGGGGAAGGCAGCACTGGATGTGGGAGTCAAGGGCTCTTCCCTCACCCCTCCCTCCCACCTCCTCATCCCCGATCCCTCCTCCCCTCCCTCCGCTCTCCCTCCCCTCCCCCCTCCCCAGTGCCACACCCACATCTGCCCCCACTCTATGTGTACAGCGCACACAAGGACACCAGTGTTTCCCGGACTCGGTGTGGGGATTTCCGTGACGTTCTCAGCTCACTGGCAGGGACTCCCCAGTGTCGTTCCCTGCTCGGTCTCCAAGTGTTGAGACACACGGACACAGTGCGGCACCAATTCCTCAACACTTGAAGACCGAGCAGGGAACGACACTGGGGAGTCCTGGACAACGTGATTCAGGCTGACCCTGGCTGAGGCCGCGCTGCTCCAGGGCTGTCAATGCTCAGGGGCAGCTCGGCGGTCCTGAGGCACACTGGCACAGCGGGTAATGTTGCTGCCTCGCAGCTCCTGTGACCAGGGTTCGATCCTGACCTCTGGTGCAGTCGATGTGGGGTGTGCACCTTCTGTCAGTCACCATGTGCCTTTCCCCAAGTGCTCCAGTTCATTGCCACATCCCGAAGTCCCCTGTGGAGGTGAACTGGTTCCCGGGTATAACTTCTGGTGTAGGTGGGTCACAGGAGTACCATGGGGGTGTTGTGAATGCGTGATATGGGTGTTCTGGGGGGGGGACCTGGTCTGTCCTGGGGGGGAAGTGGACTGGTTTGTCCTGGGGGAGGGGACGGGTCGGTCCTGGGGGGGAGGGGACGTGTCTATCCTGGGGGGAGGGGACGCATCAGTCCTGGCGGGGTGTCACAGGTCGGACTGGGAAGGATCACAGGTCACCTCACGGGTGAAGGTCACAGGTCAGGCTGAGCAGCATCACTCAGACCGAGGGGACTGGATACCAGTGAGGTGATCACTGACCACGGGCAGGGCAGTGACGGGAAAACTCAGCCCAGTGTGTGTGTTGGGGACTTGGAACGACCCAGAATATCCCCACAGCCCCCAACACCGCTGTGTCACTGGGAAAAGTTGACCTACCTGTGCAATACACAGAGTAACTGTAGGGTGGTGGCTGCCGCTGATACACAAAGAAACCTGGGCAGTTTTTCACCCTGATCTTCTGTTTCCAGTGGCAGGTCAAACGGTACCCAGTGATGCAGACGGTCCTGGTCACCTCCCCCTCTCCTACACTGGGATGGGAACCTGGAATGAGGGTTACAAACACTGTAACATATATCCGATCCGACAGCACAGCGGGAATGTGAATCGGGACCAACATTCAAGATTCAAGATTTGCTTTGTTGTCATTTCTCTGAGTATTTACATACACACAAAAAAAGAAATACTGTTTATCGCCAGCTCATATCAGTGCAACTACAAGAACAATGATAAATATCTAAAATAGTCTCTAAGAACATCACTAAAGCAAAACTAAAAAAACATCAACACCGCATGTTCACATCTGTTAAAGTGCGGTCATGTATTAATAAGAGCTTATTCAGCTCGAGATGAAGTTCAACGTATCAGGTCACTAACTATCAAACTACTTCTGTATTGAGGTGAGTTTGTACGTGTATGGAAGGGGACCCAGTCCATTTATGATCCTGACTGCTTCTGGGGAAAAAACTGTTCAGCATCCTACTAGATCTAGAGCAGATGCTCCTATATCCAACGGCAGGAGGGAAAACAGGTCGTGAGAAGGGTGATGAAAGTCCTTAATGATGGCCGTAGCTCTGCGAACGCAGCCTTGCTGATAGATCTCCATCGAAAGGGGGAGAGTGACACCAATGATCCTGCCAGCTGTTTTCACCATGCTATTGAGCTGCTGTTGGTCGTAGACCTTGCAGCTACCAAACCAGGAGGTGAGGCAGTAGGTCAGGATGCTTTCAATGGTGCCCTGTAAAAAGTGATGAGGTGTGGAATAGGGAGACCTGCCTTTCCGAGTCTCCGGAGGGGGTAAAGCCGCTGCTGGGCTTTTTTAACGATGGCTGCAGTGTTAATAGTGCAGATCATCCGCTAAGTGAACCCCCAGGAACTTAATATTGCTGACCTTCTCCACAGCAGCACCATCAATAGTCAGCGGTGTATGATCATGCTTGCCAGCCCTCCTGAAATCAATCACCATCTCCTTTGTTTTGTGCACATTGAGGGCGAGATTGTGGAATATGCACCACGCTGTTAGCGGCTCCACCTCCATCCTATATGCAGAATCATCATTGTCACTGACGAGGCCCACCACTGTTGTGTCATCAGCGAACTTAGTGACGTAGTTGGTGCTGAATCCAGCAATGCAGTCGTGTGTGAGCAGGCTAAAGAATAAAGGGTTCAGGATGCAGCCTTGAGGTGAGCCTGTGCTCACTGAGATGGTTATTGATGCATGACTGCCAACTCTAAATACCTGCTGCCGCTGCGTCAGGAAATTGAGGACCCAATTGCAAATGCAAGTATCCACCCCAAACTGCCTCAGCTTTCCCACCAGCTGTTGTGGAATGATCATGTTAAATGCTGAGCTGAAGTCGATGAAGGGGATCCTGGCGTATTTATTCTTCTCCTCCAGATGTGACAGTGTAAGCTGGAGCAAAGTGGAGATTGCATCCTCTGTGGATCGATTGACTATATATGCAAACTGTAGGGGATCTAGGTTTGCAGGGTCAATCGCTCAAAACATTTCATTATTATTGGTGTAAGGGCCACAAGGCGGAGGTCATTCAGACAGGCTGCGTTTGACTTCTTAGGGACAGGAATAATGATGGCACTTTTGAGGCAGGTGGGCACTACTGCCTGGCTGAGCGAGATATTAAAGATGTCTGCAAAGATATCCTTCAGCTGCTCTGCACAAACCTTTAAAATATGTCCAAGAATGTTGTCCGGCCCCGCAGCTCTCCGTGGATTGACGCTGCCGAAGGCCTTTTCCACTCCAGCTGTAGACAGCTGAGGTACCTGGTATCTTGATGATGGTGGGAGCATCTGTGCCTGAACGGTGTTATTTGCCTCAAAACGTGCATAAAAGACATTAAGTTTATCTGGTAAAGAGGGATCATTATGACATATCAGCGGTGCGGGGACTTGCACTCGGTGATTGTTTGAAATCAGTGGGTCACAACCCAGGGTTCGGTCCGGCCTCAGTCAGCGAGGAGCTACAGCTCTCGTCCTGCCCACCCCACACTCCCCGCAGCAGCACCTAGTCCCTGAGGACGGCTCCTGTTGGGCGAGTTCTGTGGTCCCCGGGCTTCAGACTGGAAGACAGGCCCTGCCCCTGATGTGCACTGACAGGTGGTGAAGCCCCGCCCCTGATGCACACTAACAGGTGCTGAAGCCCGCCCTTGATGTGTACTGACAGGTGGTGAAGCCCCGCCCGTGTTGTGTACTGACAGGTGGTAAAGCCCCCCCGCCGATGTGTACTGACAGGTGGTGAAGCCCCGCCCCTGATGTGTACTGACAGGAGGTGAAGCCACGCCCTTGATGTGTACTGATTGGTGGTGAGGCCACGCCCCTGATGTGCAAGGACAGGAAGTGAAGCCCCTCCCAGTTCAGCTGTGAACCCAGACGAACCAGTTGTAATAAATTCAAAGATAGTCAGAGCATTCAAAAGTTCTAAATCTATTCCATAATTGTTAAAGTTAATGAGAGCATCAACAATACGGACGGTCACATTTTCAAATCACATTAAAAGTTGATGGAAATATTTGCAACAAAAATCAAAATCATTTTCAATATTGAACACACAACATTTGAACTAAACTTTGCACCAGTTCAGTCTGACACCAGCACCTCTCAGGGAGTTTAAGCTCCTATGAAGGGATCTGGGTGGTTCGTCCGGCCCTCCCCAGAAATAACTGAGTCCCACTGTTGGAAACTCTGACCCCACCGTTTAACCAGCCCGAATTCTCACCGGAGCAGTGATTCACTGGAACGACAACTTCGGGAATCTTCCGTCCGCCTGAACTCAAACAACAATCAGAGAATCAGCCCCTGAACTGAGGGAGTTTATGCACCCGGAGAAAGACTGGGAATTGGGCCCATTCTGTCTGCACCCTGTCCCTGGTCAATATTCCCCCAATCCCAGGAATGCCCCCGTTGTACTCTCTCCCCTTCTACCTTCCCCTTTTCTGTCTCTCTTCAATGTGGGATCTCCCATTTCCCTGTATTTACTCCCCATGCATTCTAGTGACTGATGATCCCGGTCTCCCTGAATTTCCTCTTCACACACCCCTTTTTCTCCTGTTCACATTCTCCAGTTCCTGAGGAATTATCCCCTCACGTTACCTGTTCAATCTGTACCATCCTACCACAGGATCTCCATCATCCATCCATCGGCCGGTGCACTCAGTGTCGGAACAATCCGTGCTCCTCCAGGGCTGATCCAGGACGGTGTGGATTACACACGGATCACCGAGTGTGGAGTCTGCGGCTGAGGGACAGAATGATGTTCAGTGATAATGCGAAGTTCAGCTCATGTCCCACAGCCTCTTGTTCCACCAATCAGCCTCACCCCACCTCCACCGTCAGCAAGACCGGTTCACCAATAATCTCCCATTGACTCTCTGACCGAGAACAACATGACCCAGAGAAACGCTGGACCCAGCAACCGCTCTGAACTCCGCTTCACCACTCTCCCACCAGGTACTGGTCAGCACAAAGGTCAACTTTCGGCCCATCGACTACATGCCAGCTCTCAGGGGAGCAATCCCACCGGTCCCATTGCCCCTCTCCTTACTTCCGTGTACCCCGACAGCTGATTCACCTTCTGACACCTGCACACCAGCTCCCCTTTCAGCTCTCCAGTGATGGAGGCATATAAAAGGACATCATTTCTAGTCAGTGAAGCATTGGATCCAGTCAGCCTGGATCTCGAGCATCTTCAACACTTGGACCATGTTCAGGCCGTGGAGAATTGGTCTAATTCTGTATCGTGTTGAGTGCAGCCATTGTGGGCGAATGGCCAGTTCCTGTGCTGCACAGTTCTATTTTCCATATCCCTCACACAGACACCGACCGAGGTCAGGATGGAAGCCGGATCTTTGGGACTGTCAGCTCCATCATGCCACCCATTGGGCTGTGGGGCAGCCTGTAGGACTGGATGTTGGAACGTTGGGTGTTTGTGTGAACAAAGGAGAATGCATCCTGAAGAAGGAAACCTCACTCCCCTCCCCAGGTGAGGACACGATGCAGGAATGAGTGTGCTGCACACATCCAACACTTTCAGAGAAACTGACAATGAAAGCTGTGTCCGCTCCATGGTGAAGAGATGAATTGCAAGAGCACTCTCTGAATGGCACCAGTCAGGCTCCATACCTTCCACAGCCTCAGCTGTGCTGCTGTCACCTCTAGACTCCGTTCCCCGTCCCACTCCTGACCAGCCCCCTCTGCTGTCCACACACTCTGCTGTCTGCGTCTGCAACTGCCCCGTCCCCTCCAACCACCATTCCTGTGTCACTGTTCAACTTTCAAATACATCCACCCTTGTGTTCACATCCCAACAGAACTTCACCTCTTGCTACCTCTGTCACCTCCTCCAGACTGATAACCGTCCTCCAATTCCAGCCTCCCAGAATGGGATCACTCCACCTCCGGCCCTGACTTCTGCTCCCTCAGCGTCAAAGACTGGTTCTCTGCCGAAACCTCTACATCTCTCCATCTCCCTCCCTCCCTGTTGCTGCTTTATCACCCCTGGCGTCTGGCCAAGACTTTCAACACCTCTTGTAATCCCTGTGTCTGATTTATTATGTTCCTGTGGTCCCTTGTATTCTGTTTCCCCAGTTCAACGCACTCAATCCACACGTTGTCACTGCCCCTCTGCACAGACAATAAATAACACCTACTTCCCCTCACTGTGCACGGCGTGTCGTTTACCCCTGATGGAAATTACTCAGCCATAGAATCCAGGATCAGCAGCAGAACCCTCATTTCACCGGGTTTCATCCTGGAATTAAAACCAAGGAGAAATGAGGCCCTGGGGGCTAGGGGGAAGCTGTAAACTGGGACAGGAGCTGGGGAACAGAAGGGACCCATCCACAGTGGGTGAGGTACATCACTCCCTCACTGTGACCCCGCACACATGGGGGAGATTTCCCTCCCTCCCTCACTGGGACCCCACACACAGAGGGGAGATCTCCATCCTTCCCTCACTGGGACCCCACAGATGGGGGGTGGGGGCTCCATCTCCTTTCACTGAATCAACACGGATCATTTCCTTGGACGTTGCCCCCAGGCGATGCACACACACCACATAGTCTCTCTCTCAGTCACTCTCTCTCCCACTCTCTAGCTCACACATCAGAGTCCCAGAGCAATAAAACATGGATAAAGGCTCTTCGTCCCAACCAGTCCATGCCGATCACCGTGTCCACCCAGCTAGTCCCAATTTCCTGCGTTGGGCCCATATCCCTCCAAGTCCCAACCGTCCACCAACACATCCAATTGCTTCTTCAATGATCCTGTTGTACCTGCCTCACCCACTGCCTCTGGCAGCTCGTTCCATGCACGAACCACCCTCTGTGCGGAAAAGTTGCCCCTCAGGTCCCTTTTAAATCTTTCCAATCTCACCCTAACCCTGTGCCCCCAAGTGTTGGAATCCCCTACCCTGGGGAAAAGACTATTACCGTCCACCTTATCTATGCCTCTCATTATTTTAAACACCTCTATCAGGTCTCCCCACATTCTCCTACGTTCCAAGGAATAAAGACCCAGCCTGGCCGACCTCTCCTTGTAACTCTGGCCCTCCAGTCCTGGAAACATCCTCCGAAATCTTTTCTACACTCTTTCCAGTTTAACCACATCTTTTCTGAACACACACACACAAACACACACACACACACACACACACACACACACACACACACACACACACACACACACACACACACACACACACACAAACACACACACACACACACACACACACACACACAAGATGTCTGCTCACCCAGTCTCCAGAAGAGGTGTCGCTGTGTGACACGGAGGGAGGTGCAACCACCTGAAACCTCCTCAGTCTCAGCGACGATCTGCTGGGAGCGGTATCAGGCTTGGCGACAACTCACCAACTCCCTTCTGCGTCGGCTTCTCGAGAGAACGACACCAGGGCTGGGCGGAGACACCGGGGTAATGTTCGTGGAAAACATGCAAAGAAGGAAAACTGACATCTGTTGATGTGCAGCGAAGCGCCCAGTGTTGTGTGGGTGAGCTTCCTCCAACAAGCACGGCATGGGTGATGGGTCAGCTTTGAACACAGGGCTGTGTACACTGGAACAGGAGCGGACACAGGAGTGAGAGAGGGAGTCGTCACACGATAAAAACCCCGACAGATCGCGAATGGTCAGCATTCAACACTGGGCTGTGTACAGGGACTGTGGTGTAATGTTGGGGGAGAGAGGGAGCAGAGCCAATACAGCCCCCTGCCTGCTCAGTAATGGGCCAGTGTTGGTCACTGGGTTGTGTACAGGGACTGTAATGGATAATACGAAGTCAGGCAGCATCGCCAATAACAGCACATTTCTTCCCGATGAGTTGACACATTCTATGCACGTTTTGAACAGAAGGGCATTTGGTTTGTCACCACCCACCCCGACAGCCTCCGATGCCTCTGAACCCTCCGTCACTGTTGTGGATGTAGGATCAGTCTTCTGGAGAGTGAATCCGCCCCAAGCATCTGGCCCGGATGGTGTTACTGGCCATGTCCTCAGATCCTGGGCAGATCAGCTGGTGGGGTATTTACAAACATTTCTCACCTCTCTCTGCTTCAATCTGAGGTTCCTACCTGCTTTAAGAAGACCACTATCACCCCAGTACAAGGTAACATGCCTCACTGACTCCTGCCCGGTGGCTTTGACATCCACCACCATGAAGTGCTTTGCGAGGCTGGTCACGGCATCCATCAACTCCAGCCTCCCAGACAACCTCGACGCATTGCAATTTACCCACCTCTGAAACACGTCCACAGCAGACGCCATCTCCCTGGCCCTAACATCATCTCTGGATAACCTGGACAGTAAATACACCTATGTTAGACTGTTGTTTATTGACTACAGCTCTGCCTTCAATGCAAGAATTCCAAGCAACCTCATCACCAAACTCCAAGACCTGGGACTCAACATCTCCTTCTGTAACTGAATCCTTGACTCCCTGACCAACAGACCACAATCAGTAAGGATAGGCAACAATACCTCTGGCACGATTAATCTCAACACTGGTGCCCCACAATGCTGCATCCTCAGCCCTCTACTCTACTCCCTATATACTCGTGATTGCATGGTCAGTTTATGCTCTAACTCTATTTACAAACTTGCAGGTGATACCACGTTGTAGAGTGTATATCAAATGATGATATCGGAGTACAAGAAGGAGAAAGAGAGCTTAATGATATGGTATCAGGAAAACAACCTTTCCTTCAATGTCAGCAAAACAAAAGAGCTGGACATTGACTTCAGGAAGGGGGATGGTGTACATGCTCCTGTCTACATCACCAACAACCTGTGCTGGACAAACCACATGGATTCCATAGCCAAGAAAGCTCACCAGCGCCTCTACTTCCTCAGGAGGCTAAAGAAATTTGGTTTGTCAGCTTTGACGCTCACCAACTTTTACCGATGCACCATAGAAAGCATCCTACCTGGATGCATCACAGCTTGGCACGGCAACTGGTCTGCCCAAGACTTCAAGAAACTGCAGAGAGTTGTGGACACAGATCAGCATATCACGGAAACCAGCGAATCCTGCGTGGACTCTGGCTATACTTCTCGCTGCCTCAGCAAAGCAGCCAGCATAATCAAAGACACCACCCAGCCCGGACATTCTCTTTTCTCCCCTCTCTCATCGGGCAGAAGATACAAAAGACTGAAAGCACGTACCACCAAGCTCAAGGACAGCTTCTATCCCACTGTTTTAAGACGATTTAATGGTTCCCTAGTGCGATGAGGTGGACTCTTGACCTCACAATCTACCTCGTAATGACCTTGCACTTAACTGTCTGCCTGCACTGCACTGTAGCTGTGACACGTTATTCTACATTCTGTGTTGTTTTACCCTGTACCGCCTCAGTGCACTGCACAATGAATTGATCTGTACGAACGGTATTGAAGACAAATTTTGCACTGTACCTCGGAACAAGTGACAATAATAAACCAATTCCAATTCCAGTAAGTATTAGAGCTGCAGCAGACCCAGTGTAACCCCCTGCATGGCCAGTAAAGGGGCCAGTGTTGGTCAGGGGGCCGTGTACTGTGACCGTAACGGACAAGGAAGTTCGAGAGAATTTTATGGATATTTCAGTACAGAGGTAGATGTATGGCCCCACGAGGGGTATTTATCAGCTCTTCTCAGAAAGCAGGAAGGGACAACAAGTGTTGCGGAGGGCAAGTGGTGCATTGGCATTTATTGCAAGGGGTTGGAGTTCAGAAACAGGGAAGTATTGTTCCAGTTCCAGGGTGTCAGTGAAAATGTCCTGGAATACTATGTACAGTGTTGTCTCCTTGTGTCAGAAAGGATACATGAGCATTGAAGACAGTCCAGGAGAGATTCACTCGGCTAATTCCCAGGATGACAGGGTTGTCCGTTCACCAACATCTAAAACTGTTAGATTAGAATTGGGAGAATGTGGGTTGATCTTCCGGAAACATCTCACATCTTAAAGGGGACGTAACAGTGTCAATGTTCCCCTGGGGAGAGACTCAAACGAGGGGATATATGAAGGGAGAGGTCATTTCAAAATGCGGCATTCACTTACCCGGTAGCTGTGGAGAACCGAACACTTCAGAAAGTTAATGGGAAGAAAATTAATTTGTGGAAGATTGGGGAATTGAGAGTTTTGTGATGGCCCAGAACAGGAGTTGAGATCTGGGCAAACCAGCTACGATTGTAATGAAAGTCCGATTGGGCACGGGGCTTTGTGTTATAGAACAGGAATGGACGGATAAGGAGAAGGAGGGAGATTCCACAGCAGAAATCCCTCCCAGAACAGCACCTTGTCTCCGCTGGACACTGGGCTGTGTAGACGGGAACTGCAATGGACAGAGTGAATAATTCCTTCCCTGTATTGGGACTGGACATTGATCGCTGAGCTCTGGAACTGTCACGGGCAGACATCACACAGGGCACTACATCTGAGGGCAGCTGCCAGGTTGTGGATAATGGAGAGACCAGAATTAGAGGGGCTCAGATCATCAACACTCACAGGAACGGAGGGGATTGCAGAGACGGGGAGGCAGGGGAGACCATGGAGAGAACTTCAAACCAGGATCCATGTCTGGAGGTGACATGGATTCCAACCCCCCCCCCCACTCTCTCTCCCTTCCCAACAACACACCTTCCCACAAACCATCTCGTCCAGCCTTGTATTTGTTTCTTTCCATTGCTCAGGACGTATCCCCAGTCTGTTATTTGTGTCTCTGGAACAAAGATCCGTCAGTGTCCGTACCTGAGCTGCTCAAACAAACACACCCAGGACTGGGCCGGGATTGACCAGGGGAATTGGTCGATAGGAACGCCAGTGAAAAAGGGATTTGGAAAGAAATATGTGGAGTTTACAACACAGGGACGGACAGTTTCAATCGGTCACATTGAGAATGGCTGTTTTGAGGTGGAAGTGCTGTGTTTGAGGGGTCAGTGCTGAGACTTTGTCTCGAGAGGCTTCAGCAAGGAGGCTGTGCAGTGGGAAGGGAAGGGAAGATCTTTTACTTTCCTCTCCAGTCCCAGTGGGTTGGGGATGGCAGTCAGTGCTGTCACATGTTCTTCCTGCAGGGTGTGGGAGATCAGGAAAACCTCCAGTGTCTCCGGTGACTCCACCGTTGGGAAGTGTGTCTGGCTGCAGATCCTGACTGACCACATCACGCGGCTGGATATGTAAATCCACAGGACAAACCTCCCCCACCCCCACCCCCTTACACCACACTGTGTCAGTGCTGGACACTGGGCTGTGTATACAGGAATATACTGGGCCGTGAGGGTGAGAGAGGGACTTTCCACAGGATAAATCCATCCCCCCACCCTCCACACTGTAAGTGACAGCGGACCGTGTACACAGCAACTGTACTGGACATAGAGGATTGGAAATAACTCCCACAGGATGATCCCTTCCTGTGTCTGGGCTGCATATCGGTCCCTGTGCCCCGGAACTGGAACAGGCAGACGGCACCCTGCCTTTGGCAGCTGAAGGCACAGCTTCAAGAGATGGAGGCGTTAAATTTGTGGGTTAATGAGAAGATAGAATGAGAGGAACACAGAGCCCAGGGCCACTGAGGTACCTGAGGGCACTGCAGAGACAGGGAGGGACATGACTGGGGAGGGGGAGAAAAAGCAGGATGACAGTTCTGTGAGCGGATGATCACAGAGGTGACGGGTGAACGATTCGGTGCACATTGGGAAACAGGGACCATCATGTCTGTTCCCCCAAACTGCCACCCACATTCTCTGTCTGCTGGGCACCACAGTGACACAGCGGGTAGTGCTGCTGCCTCAACACCAGCGACCCAGGTTCCACTGACCTGTGTCTGGAGCTTCCACCTTCTCTCAGCGACCGACCCGCTGGGGTTCCCAGGGTGCTCTCTTTTCCTCCCACATTCAAGATACATGTGGGGTGAGAGGTGAATGGACAACAAAAAATTGTCTCCTGTGTCTGAGAAGGTGGGATAATCTGAGGGCAGTCGATGGGAATGTGGAGACGAGAACATGGAATCAATGTAGGATCAGTGTCAATGGGCGCTGGAAGGTCGGCAACCAGTCAGTGGGCCGAAGGGCCTGTTTCAGTGCTGTGTGACTCTGTGCCTCTCTCTCTTTCTCTCTCCGTCTCTCAGATCCAGACTGTCTCTTCCTTCCTCTGTCTCTCCCTCCCCATCCCCTCCCTATCCATCACTGTACTGATCCCTCTCGATTCCATGTGTCCATCTGTGACCTGTCACCCAATGTTACCTGTGTCCTTGATGTGAGAATCCGTTTGCTCTTGCTCTGTGTGTTTCCAGTTACAGACAGAGGATCAGAACAGGGCAGAATGAACCAGTGGTGTTTCTACCAGAACTGCAATGGCCACAGAGATAAAAGTGAATTATTGAAAGCTTTCTGTGCAGAGACAGACGGATCAGCAGCAGAAACGTTCATTAGAACTCTCTCTGTTCCTCTCCCCCACTATCTCCCTGCCCCATTTCAACAACGACCCTCATTTGCATCTGCTGCTCAATTTGCATCTGTGTTGTTTACCAAATGTTACCTGTGTCCCTGATGTGAAAGGGTCTTTGTTCTCCGTCTGTGCATTTACTCTTGCAAACAAGGTGTCAGAACAGGACAGAATTAACCCTCGGATGCTTCTATTTGAACTGCAGTGGCCGCAGAAACCAGAGTGAATTACTTTCCCTCTCTTCCCTTTCCCAGCAACACCTCTTCCCTCCCAGCCAATCTTGTATCGTTTTGTTTCCTTACATTGCTCAACACACACCTCCAGTCTGTGCTTTGTGTCTCTGAATGTAAAATGCTTTATTCTTGCCACGTGAGCTGCCTGTAGCAAACATCCTCAGGGACGGGCCGGGATTGGTTAGAGGTGACTTTTTTATTTCATAAATGGACTTTATTCATAATAAAAAATATGTCCAAAGGAAGAAACAGTTGAAATGAAATCCTTGACGTTCATGGTCGTTCCATTCAGCAGTGTAAACTTTCAAGAGAAAAACACACAAACACAACACCATTGCCCCACATTTAGCCCCCTGAGGTGATGCCCCTTTCATTGATCGAGGGGCTTCCCCATCTGACTCTTCCCCTCCGTGTGCGGTAGGGCAAGGAGCCCAGACTGTGCGCCTTCCACACAGAGACCCGGCATTGGCTGCACCGAGCTTCAGTGCGACCCTCAGCACGGACTCCTGCAGCTGGGACTGTGCCAGTAGGCAGCGTTCCCTTACGGACATCTGGCTGTGCCGGGAGCCCAACAGGTTTTGGGCAGACCAAGTGGAGTCCTTCACTGAGCTGATGCCCTTCCAGCAGCACTTGATGTCTGTCTGTGTGTGTGTCCCTCGGAACGGGACGGATATTAGAGAGTCCTCTGTCACTCAGCTGCTGTGGATGAACCTCGACACGGACTCTTGCATCCATCTGGGATCAGCTCTGACTCGTAGGGCCCTCTCACTGCCAGCCAAGCAAGTTTGTGGTGCTTGTTGGTCAGATCTGTCGATGAACTACTCTGCAATGTGGTTTGGACTGTTTGCTCAGGGAATCACCCCACCGTATCCATCGCGTCACCGTCCTGCAGTGTCTGCAGTACACTCCGCGCTGACCACTGCCTGATGAACTTGTGGTCAAAGGTGTTTACTTGGAAGATCTCTTCCACAAAAGACAGGCAGTGCGGTAAAGTCCATCTGACTGGGGCGTTGGGCGGTAGAGGGGCGGTGCCCCTCCTCCGCAACAACAGGGACCAGTAGAAGCTCAGCATGTCGTGACACTTGGTCCCCACGTACTTGGGGTCCACACACCGACTGATATAGCCACGCACCAAGGTGGTCATCAGGGTGAGTGTACACTTTTGCCCTCATTCTCAGAGGACGTGTGCAGCATGACCAATTGGACTCGATCCATCTTGGACCCCCAGATAAAATGGAAGACGTCCCAGGTGATTGCTGAGGCAGAGGAGCGAGGAACAGGCCAAACCTGTGGCAGGTACAGCGGCCCTGAGAGCACATCGCACCTGATGACCAAGTTGCTCCCAGTTATTGACAGAGAACACAGTTTCCACAGACCCAATTTCTGTTTGACCTTCCCAATCCGCTCCAGACAATCCTTGTTACACACCTCAGCCCCTCCGAACCAGATCCCCAGCACCTTCAGGCAGTCATACCCGATGGTGAAGGGGACGTTGGATCGGTCGGGCCAGTTACCGAAGAGCACGGCCTCGCTCTTCCTACGGTTGACAGTGGTCCCCGATGCCAACTCGAACTTGTCGAAGATGCTGATCAATCTGTGAACTGAACATGGGTCCCAGCAGAAGTCAGCGACATCGTCCATGTACAGGGAAGTTTTGCCTTGTGTGCCCCCACTGCCCGGCAACGTCACCCCTCTTGTGCTCTTGGTCTTTCTGATGGATTCGGCAAAGGGTTCAGTGCATCACACAAACAAGACGTGGGAGAGTGGACAACCTGCCTGACTCCAATCCTGACAGGGAAACTCTCTGTCTCCCACCCATTGATTTGCGCTGCAAGACGGAGATCTGTGTGGAGCAGTTCGATCCCATTCCTGATTCCCTCCCCAAAACCCATTTTGGAGAGTACGTCCATCATGTACGTGTGTGATGTCCTGTCGAAGGACTTCTGTTCCAAGCTGACCAGGCAGGCATCCACCCGTCTGTCCTGCACATAGGCGATGGAATCCCTGAGCAGCGCAAGGCTGTCAGAGATTTTCCTGCCAGGTACAGCAAAGATTTAGTCCAGTGGTTCACCTGTCCCAGAGCAGACTTAACCCGGTTGGCGATGGCTGTTGACAGGATCTTATAGTCCACATTCAAAAGTGAAATGGATCTCCAATTACTGATGTCCTCCCTCTCCCCTTCCGCTTGTTGTTGATGAGGGTAATGATGCCTTTCCTGATGGAGTCTGACATTCCGCCAGCCGGAAGCACAGAATTCTACACATCCAGCAGGTCCGGGCCGATCAGTCCCACAGAGCCGAGTGCAGCTCTGCCGGTAACCCGTTGCTTCCGGGAGGTTTATTTGTGCCAAGAGAACGGATGGAGAAAGTCAGCACCTCTAGGGACAGTGCCTGATCCAGGATCTCCCGCTTGCTGTCGACTAGCACCTCCGTGATAGGGGACAGGAAATTTTGAGCGGCCGTGCTGTCTGTGGCCTTGCTGTCATACAGACTGACACAGAAGGATCTGCGGATCCTCAGTATGTCCGTCTGGGATGATGGTACTGAGCCGTCCTCTTCCTTAACGCTGTGGATCACAGAGATCCCCGTGTGAACCTTTCGGAAGAAGAAGCGTGAGCACGTCTCATCCTGATCCACAAAGCGGACACTGGATCTGAAGTTGATCTTCGAGTGCTCAGAGTCAAAGAGCGCAGCTTGCCGGCTCTTACCCTCTTGGAGTTGCTCCCTCACATCCACCCCCCTCCACAGCAGAAGGAGAAGTTGCTGCAAGTCTGTCTGGAGCTGGCGCAGTTTCTTCTGACTCTGTCTTGCTTTCTGAACACCCTTGAGGATGAAGAACCTCTTGATGTTCTCCTTGGATGCTTCCCACCAGTGAATCGGGGAGTCAACGAGGTTTTTCACTGTGCTCCAGCCTGTGTAATCCCTCTTCAGTTCCTCCATGTTCTCTAAGGTCAGCAGCTTGACATTCAACTTCCTCGTCCACCTGCCTGCCTTCAGTTCTTCCTGTAGGTGACAGGAGGCTCGAAGGTGGTCAGAGAAGAACACCGGCGTGATGTCGGTGGATCTGACCGTGACTGATTTCGATGTGAAGGGGAAGTCCATCCGGGACCGTACTGAGCTGTCCGTTCTGGTCCAAGTGTATTGTGACTGTGCCCAACCTGCAGGGGTGCTGAAGGCATCACACAACTTTGCGTCTGTAACAGTTCCCATCAGGAGTCTGGAGCTGCTGTCTAGTCTCCTGTCGGCACTGCCGGATTGTCCAGCTGAACCAACGATGCAGTTGAAGTCACCGGCCAAAATGGTTGGTGGGGACGTTGCCAGCAGTGGTGGGAGCTGCTTGAGGGCAGCCGGCCTCTCTCTCAGCACGGGCGAGGTGTACACATTGATTAACCGGTGCGGAGTGTTACTTTAAGTCGGCCATGAGAAGCCGCCGCACCCCCATCCTCATCTCCCATGACATCGGTGACTTCTGTCTTTCTTTCTTCGTCAATTTGTTTATTAAATTCCAAATGAATAGAAGTAACAACAGTGATTATACACACGGTACAAAGAGATCCGTGTTACAATAATAACGTGGTACGTGTACAGACACACAGAGTAAAATATGGAATCTGAACCTCCCAATCTCTTCATAATTGAACATGAAAAATATTTAAAAGAAAGTTGATAATATGAAACAAAACAAACTAAAAAAAAAGTAACAAAACAAAAAGAATGTCAATCAACAAAAACTGCCCAAGAAATAATCAAAAGCCGGGCTGTCGTATTTCATAGATTGAAATAATCATTATCTCATTAACTCCACTCCTCAATCTTCCAATAGAAAGTTATTGGAAAGGATTCGGAAAAGGTCAGCTCACACCACATGAAAATGGTGGATAAATGGGCTCCAAGTTTCTTCAAATTTAACCAAAGGATCAACAGTGTCATGTCGATTTTTTTTCTCATGTTAAACATGTTATAGTTTAGGAAAACCATTGGAATCTAGTTGGAGGTTTAGATCTTTCCATTTAAATAGAGTGGATCTCCTGGCTATTAATGTAACAAACGCAATCGTACGACAAGCTGAGGCAGATAAATGACCAGAATCCATCACTGGTAACCCAATAATTGCAGTAACAGGATGTGGTTGCAAATCAATACTCAATACCACTGAAATGATATCAAAAATGTCTTTCCAATATTTTTCCAAAAGAGAGCAGGGCCAGAACATATGTGTCAGGGATGCCACTTCAGAATTACATCTGTCACAGATCGGATTTATATGGCTATAAAAAGGAGCTTGCTTATCCTTAGATATATGGGTCCTGTGAACCACGTTAAACTGTATTAGAGAGTGTCTAGCACACATTGAAGAGGTATGAACAAATTGTAGAATTTTCCTCCATGTCTCTATAGGTAAAGGTATCTGAAGTTCTCTTTCCCACACATTCTTTATTTTATCCAATATCCCTAAATGTATTTTCAGAATCAAATCATAGGTTATTGCTGTCAAGCCCTTCTGATCAGGGTTAAAACCTAAAATGTTTTCTGTAATTATAATTGGGTGTGGTATCGGGTAAGTAGCTCGAGTAACATTTAAAATGTTTGTAAACTGTAAATATAGAAAAAAATGTGATCTGGGCAAATTGTATTTATTAGACAGCTGTTCAAAAGACAAGAAACAATCATCGACGAATGGATCACGAAAACATGTTATTAACTTCGTTTTCAATAAAAGAAAAGCAAGATCAATTCCAGATGGTTGAAAGAAAAAAATAGATGGAATAGGACTTGATAAGATAAATTTATTCAATCCAAAAAATTTACAAAATTGAAACCATATTCGTATTGTGTGTTTAGTTATTGAATTAATCATTTGTTTATTCAATTTAGTCAGTGCAAAGGGGAGCGAGGTCCCTAAAATAGAAGTCAATGAAAACCCTGCACTGCCCCACGCTCGTGATTCACCCGTCGGGGCCATTGAGCTACATCTAAATCTTGTGGCCAAAAAATTTAATATGGAATATTAATTGCCCAATCGTAAAATCTAAAGATAGGCAAAGCCATACTGCCATCCTTTTTAATTTCTGTAAATATTTCTTACTTAACCTTGCGTTTTTATTCTGCCATATATATGAATGAATTTTAGAATCAATAATATCAAGAAAAGTATTTCGAGAGAAAGGTTGGAACAGCCTTGAAATAGATACAGACATTTAGGTAAAATAGTCACCTCATAGCAGCATTGATTCGACCAATCAGTGATAAGGACAATGGGGACCATTCAGTAAACAGTTGTTTAAAATGATCAATTAAGGGTAAAAAGTTAACTTTAAAAAAGTCCTTCTACTTCTTGGTAATTTTGGGGTACATACAATATTCATTCAACTCCTGATATTAAACTGCAAATATTGATTTTTAATAAATCCTGTCTGAACATCAGAAATAATTTGTGGAAGTACATTTTCCAGTCCAGCAGCCAATATTTTGGAAAAAACTTTGGTGTCCACATTCAGTGAGGAGCTAGGTCTGTATGATGCACATTCAGAAGGATTTTTTTCTTTTTTAGGAATTAAAGAAATAGATGCTTCATAAAAGGATTGTGGTAATTTACCTACAGATAAGGCATCTTTAAAATTTTTACATCAACAAGGAGAAAGAAGATCAGAAGAGGATTTTAAAAATTCTATTGTATACCAGAATTCATCGAAGAGATTGTTTTCTTTATTTCTTCCTCTGAAATGGGTGCATCTAATGTTAAACGATCGTTAGTGGTAATTTCGGTATGTTAAATTTCCTTAAAAATTCATGCGTTAAGGTGGAATCCTCAGGAGATTCTGATTGGTATAAAATTCGTGAAAAGATTTGTTAATTTGGTCATGGTCAACAGTCAAGTTACAATCTCGTTTACGAACTTTAATAATCTGCTGTTTAGCCGCAGCAGCTTTCGGTTGGTTGGCCAATAATTGCCCAGCTTTATCACCATGTCTATAAAGCTGACTCTTGGTTTTGAGTAATTAATTTCCAGTTGGGGACGTTAATAACAAACTGTGTTGCATTTGAAGTTCAATTCTCTTTTTGTAAAGCTCCAGATTAGGAGCAACAGAGTATTTTTTATCAATTTCTTGAATCTCATCAACCAATATACGTGTTTCATTATTAGTTCGTTTTTTCAATCCAGCAGAACATGAAATAATTTGAACACGGCTATACGCTTTAAAGGTATCCCATTGGAAATTTCTTCTGTAGAGTTAGTTGAAAAGAAAAAGGCAGTTTGTTCTTTAATAAAATTAACAAACTTTAAATCCTGAAGCAGAGAAGAATTGAACCGCCATTGCCTGGCACCAGAAATTACAGCAGCTAATTTGATTGATAGTTTCAAGGGCCCATGATAGGAAACGACGATTGCATCGGACTTACAGTCAATGACAGATGGAGCTAATCGAGATTCGATTCAGAAATAATCAAATCTGGAGTAATTGTGGTAAATATGAGAAAAGAATGAAAACTCTTTTTCGTTGGGGTGTAGAAACCTCCAAACGTTTAAAATTCCGGAATCAACTAAAAAGGAATTGATGAAGATAGCGGATTTTTTTCGGAAGTACATGATTGGACGCAAACCTATCCATCGAAGGGTTCAAACAGCGTTTGAAATCTCCACCCATAATCAACGTTAGGAAGAGATGCAAATAAATGTTTAAAGAACTCGGGGTAGTCGACGTTTGGTGCATAAACATTGACCATTACAACTTTTTTGTTATGAAGTAAACCAGTAATTAATAAAAAATCTACCGTTCGGGTCTGAAATGGTTTCATCGTGGACAAATGAAATCGAGGATTCTATAAAAATAGAAACTCCCTTCACTTTGGCTTGTGAATTAGAGCGGAATTGTCGACCTTTCCAAAACCTTAAAACACTGATTATCCTCCTTCTTCATATGAGCAAAAATAATCTGAGCTTTCAATCCATGGAAAACTTTAAAAATCTTCTTCCGTTTAATCGGATGGCTTAAACCATTTGTATTCCATGAAACAAAGTCAATAATTTTATCCATTTTACTTAAATAAAGCAAATGGTAAGTAAAGGGTTAACCTCAATGCCCAGGAGACATTCATCAGCAAGAGGGAAAATAGTAGAAAGTGGAGCCGAATGTTACGACAATTCAGTCATATTTGTAGAAAACATAGAAACATAGAAAACCTACCGCACAATTCAGGCTCTTCAGCTCACAAATCTGTGCCGAACATGTCCCTACCCTAGATATTACTAGGCTTACCCATAGCCCTCTATTTTATTCAGCTCCATGTACCTATCTAACAGTCTCTTGAAAGACCCTATCGTATCCGACTCCACTACCGTTTCCGGCAGCCCATTCCACGTACTCACCACTTTCTGAGTAAAAAAACTTACCCCTGACATCTCCTCTATATCTACTCCCCAGCACCTTAAACCTATGTCCTATTGTGGCCACTATTCAGCCCTGGGGAAAAGCTTCTGACTATCTACCCGATCAATACCTCTCATCATCTTATACACCTTTATCAGGTCCCCGCTCATCCTCCGTCTCTCGAAGGACATAAGGCCGAGTTCTCTCATGCTGCTTTCATAAGGTATGCTCCGCATTCCAGGCAGCATCGTTGTAAATCTCCTCTGTACCCTCTCTATGGTTTCTACATCTTTCGTGTAGTGAGGCGACCAGAACTGAGCACAATACTCTAAGTGGGGTCTGAACAGGGACCTATATAGCTGCAACAATACCTCTCGGCTCCGAAATTCAATTCCCCGATTGATGAAGGACGATACACCATATGGCTTCTTAACCACAGAGTCAGCCTGCGCAGCCGCTTTGAGCGTCCTATGGACTCGGACCCCAAGATCCCGCTAATCCTCCACACTGCCAAGAGTCCTACCATTAATACTATATTCCGCCAACATATTTGACCTACTAAAATGAACCACTTCACACTTATCTGGGTTTAACTGCGTCTTCCACTTCTTAGCCCAACTTTGCATCCAATCTATGTCCTGCTGTAACCCCTGACAGCCCTCGAAACTCTCCACAACACCCCCAACCTTCGTGTCATCCGCAAACTCACTAACCCATCCCTCCACTTCCTCATCCAGGTAGTTTATGAAAAGCACAAAGAGCACGGGTCCCAGTACAGACCCCCGAGGTACACCACTGGTCACCGACCTCCACTCAGAATAGGACCACTCAACAACCACTCTTTGCATTCTGTGGGTCAGCCAGTTCTGGATCCACACTGCAATGCCTCTTTGGATCCCATGTCTCCTCATCTTCTTCATAAGCCTTGCATGGGGTACCTTATCAAACGCCTTGCTGAAATCCATATACACTAGATCTACTGCTCTCCCTTCATCAATGTGCTTAGTCACATCCTCAGAAAATTCAATCGGCTCGTAAGGTAGGACCTGCCCTTGACAAAGCTATGCCTCTCCAAATGTTCATAAATCCTGCCTCTAAGGATCTTCTCCATCAGCTTACCAACCACTGACGTAAGACTCACCGGTCTATAATTCCCTGGGCTATCCCTACTCCCTTTCTTGAATAAGGGAAAAAAATCCGCAACCCTCCAATCTTGCGGAACCTCTCCCGTCCCCATGGACGGCGCATAGATCATCCTAAGAGGGTCCGCAATCTCCTCCCTCGCCTCGCACAGCAACCTGGTGTACATCTCATCCAGTCCCATCGACTTATCTAACTTGATGCTTTCCAAACGTTTCAGCACCACCTCTTTTAAAATACCTACATGCTCAAGCTTTTCAGCCCTCTGTATGTCTCCACTACAATCACACAGATCCTTTTCCGTGGTGAATACTGACGTAAAGTATTCATTAAGTACCTCCGCCATTTCTTCCAGATCCGTACACACTTTCCCACTGTTGCACTTGATAGGCCCTATCGTTTCGCATCTCATCTTCTTATTCTTCACATTCTTGTAGAACACCTTGGGGTTATCCTTAATCCTGCCTGCCAAGGCCTTCTCATGTCCTCTTATGGCTCTCCTAATCACTTTCTTAAGTTCCTTCCTTTTAGACTAACATTCCCAAGCTCTCTGTACCTTTTGTATGCTTTTCCTTTCCTTTTGACTAGATTTATTATAGCCTTCGTACACCACAGTTCCTGTATCCTATCATGACGCCCCTCTCATCGGAACATGTCTATGCAGAACTCCACACAAATACCCCCTGAATATTTGCCACATCTCTTCCGTACTTTTCCCAGAGAATATCTGTTCCCAATTTAATATTCTAATTTCCTGCCTGAGAACCTCATAATTCCCTTTACTGCAAGTAAACGCCTTCCTAGTCTGTCTGGTCCTATCTCTCTCCAGTGCTAACATAAAGGAGATAGAATTATGATCACTATCACCAGAATGTTCACTCACTGAGTAATGTGACACCTGACCAGGTTCATCTCCCAATATCAAATCAAGCACAACCTCTCCTCTTGTAGGTCTATCTACATACTGTGTCAATAACCCTTCCTGAACACACCTAACAAACTCCTCCCCGTCTAAGCCCCTCACTGTCTGGAGACGGCAGTCAATGTTTAGGAAATTAAAATCCCCCATCACAACAACTCTGTTATTCTCACACCTTTTATGGATCTGCTTCCCCATCTGCTCCTCAATAACCCTGTCACTATTGGGCCGCCTATAAAAACACCCAGTAAAGTTATCGACTCCTTCCTGTTCCTAACCTCCACCCACAGTGACCCGCAGACAATCCCTCCGCAATGTCCACCTTTTCCGCAGCTGTGACAGTATCTCTGATCAACAGTGTCACTCCACCACCTCTCTTGCCTCCCTCAATGTCCTTCCTGAAACATCTAAAACCCGGCACTTAAATCAACCATTCCAGCCCCGGAGCCACCCAAGTCTCTGTAATGGCCACCACATCATAGCTCCAAGTACCGATCCAAGCTCTAAGCTCATCCTCCTTGTTCATAATACTCCTTGCGTTAGCTTAGACACATGTCAAGCTTGTCTGAACACGTCCCTTCTCTATCACCTGCCTATGGTACTTACTCCTAGCTTCCTCTATTTGAGAGCCAAAGACCTCTTCCCCAGTCTCTCCAGTACGGATCCCACCCCCCAATAATTCTATTTTAAATTCTCCCCAGTGGACTTGGCAAACCTTCCCTTCAGTATGTTGGTCCCCCGGGATTCAAGTGCAACCCACCCTCTTTGAACATGTCATACCTGCCCCGAAAGAGGCCCAATGATGCATAAATCTGAATCCCTGCTCCTTACTCCAATCCCTTAACCACGAATTTAACCTCCTCCTCATTCTGTTCCTATACCCACTGTCACTTCGCACAGGCAGTAATCCGGAAATCACTTCCTTTGAGGTCCTGCTTCTCAACTTCCTTCCTAATTTTCTATAGTCTCTTTTCAGGACCTCATATCTCTTCCCTACCTACTGTCGTTGGTACCATTATGTACCATGACCTCTGGACTGTTCTCCCTTCCCCTTCAGTTATCTTGGATACGCATCTGATAACATCCTGGACCCTGGCACCTGGGAGGCAAACTACCTTCCGAGTTTCTTTCCTGCATCCACCGAATCGCTTGTCTGCCCAGCTAACTATCAAGTCCCTTATCACTAGTGCCCTCCTCACTCCTTCCCTACCCATCTGGGCCACAGGGCCGGGCTGTGCCAGAGACACTGCCACTGTTGCTTCCCGCAGGTAAGCTGTCTCCCCAAACAGTACTCAAACAGGAGTACTTATCGTCAAGGGGTACAGCCACAGGGGTAGTCTCTAGTACCTGACTCTTGCCTTTCCCCCTCCTGACTGTGACCCAATTACCTGATTCCAATGGTACTGGTTTGACCACCTGCCTATAACTCCTCTCTATCACCTCCTCATTCTACCTTACCAGACGAAAGTCATCGAGATGCATCTCCAGTTCCCTAACACGGTCCCTCAGCAGCTGCAGCTCGACACACCGAGGGCAGACGTATCCTTCCCGGAGTAAGGGTAACTCCGGTAACTCCCACATCTGATACTGAGTACAGGAAACCGCACTCATAACCTTTCCTTTCCTCAAGTCACCTACCTTTCCTCACCCTTTTACGCCTCAGCCCCTTGAGCCAAAGCCCAGAACAGTCTGCTCCTTCTCACTCCACTGCCCGCTCCGACGCTGCCTGCTGGATAGGGCGGATCGCTCTTTGAACAGCCCACGCCTTCCCTGCTGACGTCACGCGCCTGCGTATGGCGGAGGTGTTACTGCCTATCCTCACTGATTGTGGTCTGTTGGTCAGAACCATAGAACCATAGAACCATACAGCACAAAACAGGCCCTTCGGCCCACCATGTTGTGCCGTCCATCAAACTACCCTCACACTATCTAACCCTTTCTTCGCGCATATCCCTCGATCTCGCATTCCTCTATATGCCTACCCAACAAACTCTTGAACCTGTCCAATGTATCTGCCTCCACCACCACCCCGGGCAGTGCATTCCATTCACCAACCACTCTGTAGGTGAAAAACCTCCCTCTGACATCTCTCCTGGACCTCCCACCCATAACCTTAAAGCCATGCCCTCTCGTATTGAGCATTGGTGCCCTTGGAAGGAGGTGCTGACTGTCTACTCCTCTCAATATTTTACATACCTCTATCATGTCTCCTTTCATCCTCCTCCTTTCCAGTAAATAAAGCCCTAGCCCCTTAAGCCTCTCCTCATATTCCATACGCTCTAATCCTGGCATCATCCTCGTAAATCTCCTCTGCACCATCTCCAACGCCTCCACATCCTTCTTATAATGCGGCGACCAGAACTGAACACAGTACTCTAAGTGTGGTCTAACTAGAGTTTTGTGAAGCTGCATCATCACTTCGCGGCTCTTAAACTCAATCCCACGATTTATGAAAGCTAACATCCCATAGGCCTTCTTAACTGCTCTTTCCACCTGTGAGGCAACTTTCAGTGAACTGTGAATATGAACCCCCAGATCCCTCTGCTCCTCCACACTGCCACGTACATTGCCATTTACATTGTACTCTGCCCTGGAGTTTGTCCTTCCAAAGTGTACCAGCTCACACTTCTCCGGATTGAACTCCATCTGCCACTTGTCAGCCCAGCTCTGCATCCTATAAATATCCCTCTGTAAGCTCCGACAGCCCTCCATACTAACCACAACACCGCCGATCTTAGTGTCGTCCGCAAAATTACCATCCCAGCCTTCTACCCCCTCATCTAAGTCATCTATAGATATCACAAAAAGTAGAGGTCCCAGAACCGATCCCTGCGGGACACCACTAGTCACTGCCCTCCAATCCGAGGGCACTCCCTCCACCACAACGCTCTGCTTTCTGCAGGCAAGCAAATTCCTAATCGACACAGCCAAGCTTCCCTGAATCTCTTGGCCTCTGATCTTCTGAAGAAGCCGACCATGAGGAACCTTATCAAACGCCTTACTAAAATCCATATAGACCACATGCACCGCACTACCCTCATCAATTTTCCTCGTCACCTTCTCAAATAACTCTATCAGGCTTATGAGGCAAGATCTTCACTTCACAAAGCCATGCTGGCTGTCCCTAATTCAGTCCATGATTCTCCAGGTATTCATAGATCCTAATCCCTTAAATCCTTTCTAACAGCTTACCCACCACAGACCGTGAGACTTCACCGGTCTGTAATTCCCTTGACTATCCCTACTACCTGTTTGGAACAAGGGGACAACATTGGCCACCCTCCAATCCTCCGGCACAATCCCCGTGGACAACGAGGACTCAAAGATCCTTACCAGCGATTCAACAATCTCCTCCCTCGCCTCTCGAAGCAGCCTGGGGAAAATCCCGTCAGGCCCCGGAGATTTATCTGTCTTGATATTATTTAAGAACTACAACACATCCTCTCTCTTGATATCTACAACCTCGGGAAAGTTACCCTTACCAGCACTCCCTTCCGCGTCATCAAGACCCTTCTCCTTGGTGGATACCAAAGAGAAGTACTCATTGAGAACTTCTCCCACTTCCGCCGCCTCAGGGCACATTCTCCCACCTGTGTCTTTAATCGGACCTACCTTTACCCTAGCCATTTCCTACCCTTCACGTACGTGAAAAAGGCCTTGGGATTTTCCTTAACCGTACTAGCCAACGCCCTTTCATGTTCCCTCTCTCAAACATTGAGAGACGTTATTGCCTCTCTCAATAATCTGGGGTCTATCCCATCAGGCCCTGGGGACTTATCCACCTCAAAGTTCCTCATGAGCCCCAACACTCCCTCATCCTTCATCTCAGAGAGTCCTGGCTCGTTAGCGCGCTCCACACCGATCTCCCCATCCTCCATATCCTTCTCCTGGTAAATACCTACACAAAGACTCATTGAGGACCTCGCCCACATCCTCAACCTCCAGCACACGTTCCCTACTTTTATCCTTGAGTGGTCCTCCCCTCTCCCTCGGTCTACTCTTGCTCCTAATGTAGGTGCAGGATGCCTTGGAATTCTCTTTAATCATTTATTAACGACCTAGATGAGGGGGTGGAACGGTGGGTTAGCAACTTTGCAGATGACACAAAGATCGGTGGTGTCGTGGATAGTAGAAGCTTGCAGAGGGATATTGATAGGATGCAGAGCTGGGCGGACAAGTGACAGATGGAGTTCAATCCAGAGAAGTGTGAGGTGGTACACTTTGGAAGGACAAACTCCAAGGCGGAGTACAAGGTAAATGGCAGGATTCTGGACAGTGTAGAGGAGCAGAGGGATCTGGGGGTCCATATCCACAGATTACTGAAAGTTGCCTCGCAGGTGGATAGGGTAGTTAAGAAAGTTTATGGGATGTCAGCTTTCATAAGTCGGGGGATCGAGTTTAAGTGCCGTAAAGTGATGATGCAGCTTTACAAAACTCTGTTTATACAACACTCAGAGTACTGTGACCAGTTCTGGTCGCCGCATTATAAGAAGGATGTGGAGGCTTTGGAAAGGGTGCAGAGGAGATTTACCAGGATGCTGCCTGGATTGTAAAGAATGGATTATGGGGAGAGATTAAAGGAGCTGGAGCTGTTCTCTTTGGAGCGAAGGAGGATAAGGGTAGACATGATAAAGGTATACAAGATATTGAGAGGAATAGATAAAGTGGACAGCCAGCGCCTCTTTCCCAGGGCGCCTATGCTCAAAACAAGAGGACATGGCTTTAAGGTATTGGGTGAGAAGGTCAAGGGGGATGTCAGAGGGAGGTTTTTCACCAAGAGAGTGGTTGGAGCATGGAATGCGCAGCCTGGGGTGGTGGTGGAGTCTGATACATTGGACAAGTTCAAGAGATTGTTAGATAAGCATACGGAGGAATTTAAGTTAGATGGATTTTTGCTAAGAAGGGGATAGATAGTCATAGATGTGGTCTAAAGGGCGGCATAGCAGGGTGGGCCGAAGGGCCTGTATTGTGCCGTATTGTTCTATGGTTCCATGGTTCCAACTTGCCAAGGGTATTTCATGGCCCCTCCTGGCCTTCCTAATTACCTTCCTGAGTTCTTTTCCAGCTTTTTCTAATCCTTCAGGGTCCTGTTTGACCAGCTTCCTGAGCGTCCCATGCTATTCCTTCCTTGTAAAGCTGCAACATAACTTCCTGACTCGATCTGAGTGCCTCCACTCACGACGACAAGCAGCCAGAAGCCTTCTTTACCACCTGATCTACCTGTGCAGTCACTTTCAGGTGATTTGCATCTTCCATGAAAAGCAAGGGGCTTGTTACTGAGCCCTGCAGAACACGACATGATGAAGTCCTTTATCCACAAACTGTCCCAGCTACCTTTCCCCATGCCCTTCTCCCTCTGGACCCTGGAGCCACTTTGACTTCTCGATAAATCTACCTATGGTCACGTGTCATATTTTCCCTGGGGCGAAACCTCTGAGACTATAGGGCAGGCATTTAAGCTGCTAGGGGGTAAGGTCAAAGCAGATGTGCGGGGAAAGACAGGTGCAGAGTTTGAGAACTTCACGGCGACCTTCCACCTGCAGGAACAGGCTGCTCTGATGGTGCTGACAGGAACGTTTCCCCATCAGTCGAACTTCACACCGTTTGCTTTGATTTTCGCTGACGATATTCCCCCACTCCATTTCATCTAAAGACCCCGACCTTGTGTCTCTCGGGGAGTGAATGAATGTTCTTCCCCTGAATGGGGAACAGTTTCTATCTCCACCGACGCTGTCCGACCCGCTGAGTGTTTCCGGCATTTTCTGTTTTGACTTCCACAATCTGAGGATGTGTCACTGTTCGATGTCGGTGCAGGGTTTTGGGTAACAGGTCGGTCTGTGTGTGTGCAGAGCTGCTGCCTCACAGCTTCAGTGAACCGGCTTCAGTCCTGACCTCGGGTGCTGTCTGTGTGGAGTTTGCATGTTCTCCATGTGACCGTGCGGGGTTCCCCCGGGGGCTGCGGTTTCCTCCCACGTCCCAGAGTCATGCAGTGGGTTAACCGGCTGCTGTTCAATGGCCCACAGTGTGGGTCTGTGACGGGAGGGGGGAGGGGTGAAAGGGAGCTGGTGGGCAGGTGTCAGAGAGTGAATCAGCTGTCGGGGTATACGGAAGTAAGGAGAGTGGCAAGGGGACCGGTCGGATTGCTCCCCTTGGAGCTGGCATGTAGTCGATGGGCCAAAAGGTGGTCTTTATGGTAACCAGTACCTGGTGGGAGAGTGGTGAAGCTGAGTTCAGAGCTGTGGGGCTGGGTCCAGCGTTTATCCAGGTCATGTTGTTCTCGGTCAGACAGTCAATGGGAGATTATTGGTACTCCGGGCTTGGTGACGGTGTAGGTGGGGTGAAGCTGGTTGGGGGAACAAGAGGCTGGGGGACAAGAGCTGAACTTCACATTAACACTGAACATCATTCTGTCCCTCAGCCGCAGACTCCGCACTCGGTGATCCGTGTGTAACCCACACTGTCCTGGATCAGCCCTGGAGGAGCACGGATTGTTCCGGCAATGAGTGCACCCGCCGATGGATGGACGAGAGATCTTGTGGTGGGATAGTAGAGATTTAACAGGTAACCTGAGGGGATAATTCCAGAGGATTTGGTGTGGGGTGGTCTTGTTACTGTGGTCATCCCGCGGTGCCCGGTTTTGAGTTGTCTGGTTACCGTGATAACCCGGTGGTGCCTGCTGTGGGGTGGTTGGTTGTTACCGTGCTTACCCCGTGGTGTCTGGTGTAGTAGATTCTGGTTGCCGTAGTTACCCCACGGTGTCTGGCGTAGGGGGTTTCTGGTTACCGTGGTCACCATTAGGGGCCTGGTATGTGGGGGTCTGGTTACCATGGTTACTCCGTGGTGCCTGCTGTGGGGGGTGGGTCTGTTTACATTGGTTACCTCCCGGGGCCTGGTGTGGGAGGTGTCTGGTTACCGTGGTTACCCCGTGGTGCCTGGTGTGGGGTGGGAGTTTCCTGGTTGGAGTTATCCGCTGAGATGGGGGGTGGACCCTGTGGGTTGGGGTTAATACTGGGGTGGGTTGATGGGCCTTCCAGGTGGGAAGGTGCTCCCCCGGGGGGAATGGGGACTGTCCCTCTGGTGAGGGGGTCTCTCTGAACCAGACCGGACACTGACCCTGGGACACTGTTTTCTAACCCAGTCCCCCCACCACTCCCCACACACCGACCTTGGGACACTGCCCCCTGACCCTTACCCCCACCATTCCCACCACATTGACCCGGGGACGATGCCCCCTGACCCTGTCACTCCACCACTCCCCCCACACTGATTCCGGGATTGTATCGAACGAGCTGCCAGAGGCAGTGGGTGAGGCAGGTACAACGTCAGTTAAGAAACACTTGGATAGGAACATGGAGGGCGGGGCTTAGAGCGATTTCGGCCGAACGTAGGAAATTGGGACTAGCTGAGTTGGCACCGTGGTCGGCATGGACTGTTTGGGCCGAAGGGCATGTGCCTGAGCTGTATTGCTCTGTAACAAATTCAAACGTGAGGAAGCCATTTGGACAGGAACATGGACAGGAAAGGTTTGGAGGGATATGGCCCTCTTCAACCGGTGCACAGACAGAACTGACCCAGGGATGGAGGGATTACATTCCAGGGAATACACAGAGGGACAGGTCATCAGACTCAACCGGACCAGACTGCTGCTTCTGGGCCGCACCAACCCTCTGCCCCTCCTCTCACCCTCTCCCCTTCGCCCCAACTCCCATGTGGTGGCCACGTTTCCCAGAGAAAGCAGCGAAACTCTTCCTCTCAAGCACCACCAGCGTTCTCAAATCCCTTTCTCTGAACATCCATGGAAGTGAAGCAACATCCCTTCCCTTCCTCAGTCCCAGCTGTGAACTGTTCCTGAAGTGGGAACTGGTATCCCTTCTGCCTGACCCGTAACAACGCAATGTGGGAAACCTTGACCACAACCATGCCGACCTTAGACGGACAAACCACGGCTTTTAACCCATCACTTGTGCTCCCACTGCAGCCCGTCTCTCCTTCTCATTTTATCTGACCTCCTGTACAGGCAGCTGCTGAGAATTGCCCACATTCCTCCCACACCGACAGCATCAGTGAGCGTGCCCGATGGGAGAGGAAGCAGAGACTTCCTCAGCAGCCGGTGCGGAGTTCTGACTGCACCCAACCTGTTCCCCCGGACCGAAGGGAATGGAAAGCAAGGCTCAGAACTGGAGGGTGTCACGGTTCTGTCTCCCAGATTGTATGTGGGGACTGGTCCCTCTACACCCATTGCCCCGTCAATATGCCCGCATTAACCTAGTGCCTTTACTGTGTTGCTTCCAATAACGTCACAGCTGAAGGAGAACAGAGATACATTCCCATCAACAAGGGTCACCAGCAGGTGCACCAAACAACCCCCGAGATATTTCACAGCAACAGGAAGGGTATTTCACCCATTCAACGCGGCTATACTTGAGATCACGTCTTATGTACAAATCACTGAAGCTGGAATTGACAGAATGAGAGCGCGGTTTGTTCAGCAACAACTGCACACGACGAGCATGTGGCTTTTCATGCAGATATTCCACAGACAGATGGAGCTTGGATCCCTACTGCCCCACACTGCCCAGTGCGTTCCCCCCACCCCGTCTCCCCACACTCCCACCACACACCCACCACCACATACTCCTCACTACACCCCCAACCCCCACCTTCCCATACCCGGCCACACCCTCCCTCAATCACCCTTGGGGGTGTATGTTCCAGGGACGTGGGCTTCGCAGGCTGAGCAGCATTAATTGTCCATCGACAGTTGTCCCGAGGAGGTGATGACCTGTCCTTGAACCACTGCAGACCTTGAGATGTGGGTGGACCCACAAGGTGTCGGGGAGGGAGTTCCAGGACTTGGACTCGGCGACGGTGAGTGAACGGTGAGATATTTCCAAGTCAGGACGGTGTGCGGCTAGGAGGGCAACGTGCAGGCGGTGGTGTCCCTGTGCTTCTGCTGCCCGTGTCCTTCCAGCTGGCAGAGGTGGTAGGTTTGGAAGGTGCAGCCGAAGAATCCTTGGTCAGCTGCTGCAGTGCCTGGTGTCGATGGGACAGACTGCTGCCCCTGTGTGTGGGTTGGTGTGGGTGGGGAGCCGATCACGCGAGAAGTTGGGTGTTCCCGATCCGGGCTGCTTCGGCTCAGTCCCCTTCCTTCTTCTGGTCGTTCCCGGTGCTTTGTCCCGTGCCCTGGTGACGGAGGTACCTGCAGGAGAGCTTCTCTCTCTGAACCTGCCGCACCTGTGGACCAGGGGAGTGGGCGGTCAGTGTGGGGGAGTTGTGGGGGGACAGGGTCAGGGGGCAGTATCCCAGGGTCAGTGGCTGGTCTGGGTCAGAGAGACGCCCCCCCCACAGCAGGGACGGTCCCCCCTGCCCAGGAGAATCGCCTCCCTCCCACAGGGCCCATCCCTCCACCCCAGGGATACCCCCCAGCCCGCAGGGTCCACCCCCACATCCCAGCTGATAAATCCGACCAGGAGACTCCTGCCCACAGCAGGCACCACAGGGTAACCAAGGTAACCAGTCCCCCCAACAACAGGCACCGCGAGGTAACCATGGTAACCAGACCACCCACACCAGGCACCGGGCGGTAACCACGGTAACCAGTTTCTCCCCCCACAGCAGGCACCAGAGGTTAAACATTGTAACCAGACCCCCCATACCAGGCCCCACAGGGTGACCAGAGTAACCAGACACCCCCCAGGCCAGACACCGTGGGGTAACTATGGTATCCAGACTCTCCCACACCAGAGACTGCGGGGGTAAAACTACGCAACCAAAACCCACTACACCAGACACCGCGGGGTAACCACCCTAACAAGACAACCTAAAACCGGACACTGCGAGATGACCACGGGATGACCGCGGGATGACCACGGTAACCAGACCACCCGACACCATGCACCGCGAGGTATCCATGGTAACCAAACCCACCGCAACATCAGGCACCACGGGGTGACCATGGAAACAAGATTCCCCCCCCCCCCCCAACAGAAGGCACCGGCGGTAACCACGGTAACCAGAACTCCTATATCAGAAACCGCTGGGTGACCACGGTAACCGAACCAGCCCCAACATCAGGCACCGTAAGGTGACCACGGTAACCAGACCACCCCCCCAGACCAGGAACGGCCCCTCACCCAGCGAGAGATCTCCTGCTCCTCGGCCGATCCCACCGGGCGGACCACAACGTACAGCATGGCCGCCTCCCTGACCAGCTCCTCACACGCCTCGTCGGCGGGTAGCCCCGGCGCTGGACGGTGGAGACACGGCATCAGTCAGCCCACCGCCTGAGCTCAGGGGCAGCCACGGGCAAGGGAAAAGGGGGTGGGGGCAGGGACTTCAGGGACCCAGCCCCACCCAGGGGAAGGGGGTCAACCCAGGGCACGTTCCATGGGCAGGGCGGAGATTTACAGACCCCCAGGGAGTTGGAGGGTCAGGGAGGGGTGGGGGTGATACTAGGGAGGGGGAGATGTACAGACCCTCAGACAGTGAGGTAGGGGCTGTGAGACCCCCACAAAGAACACGATGGGTTTGGGGAGGTTTCCACAACACTGTGAAACACAGAAACAGGTCAACAGGCTGGGACAGGAGTTCAAGGAATGGAGGACTGGGTCTGTGGAGAAACCAATATCAGCCGCTCTCCCTCCACAAACTCTCCCTCCCAAACCTCCGTCACTCCAGGTCACTGCCCTCAGTCCAAGTCGGGATGGATTTCAGGGATTGAACCTGGGGAGCAGGGTTCCCTTCAATTATCCCACCACTGAGACATGAGCTTGCAGACCCTTCTGGGGTGGTGGTCAAACCCGGACCAGGTTCTGCACTCGTTGTTCCCTGAGGTTCCCGACTTGTGTCCGACTGTCGATTCTCCATCACACTCACCTGTCTCTGACCTGTCCCACTGATACACTCACTGGATCCCTCCGACTCCCTCCCCCTCTCCCATTTCCTGCTCCTCTCCCCTCTCCCCCTCCAGCCTCACTCCTCCCTTCCCTCTCCTGTTCCTCCACTACCCCCTCCGTCTCCGTCCCCTCTGTGTCCATCATCCCATGCCCTCCCCTCCGTCTCCTTCCTCCCATCTCCTCCCTTTGTCTCCTTTCTGGTCTCCATCTCCCTCCTCCCCACCCTATTCCCCCCCAGCCTCCCTCCTTCTCTCCCATCTCCCTTCCATCTCCCTCCCCATTCTCCCTGCTGCCTTCCCCACTCTCCCTCCCTCCTCCATGTCTGCTCTCGTTTCCCACTCTCCCTCCTCCATTCTCTCCAATCTCCCTTGTCTCCTTCGTTCCTCCCCGTCCACTCTCCCCACCTACTCTCCATCCTTCCCTCCTCCCCTTCCCATCCACTCCACTCCCACCGTACACTCCGCCCTTCCGCTCCACTCCCTCAACATCCCCACACCTCCCCATTTCCCTCCCACTCCTCTATCCCCCTCCTCTCCCACCACTCTCCCGTCCCATCTTCCACTCACCACTCATCTCCCCAACGTCCTCCCCTACGCCCTCCCTCCTCCTCCATCCACTGTCCCCACCCAATCTCCCTCCTCCGCTCCCTTCTCCCACTCCTCCCTCACTGCTCCTTCCTTCAGCTCTCCCTCTTCCCATCTGTCCATGAGAGTGAGCGTGGGGGAGGACCCAGGGAGGGGGAGATGTACAGACCCCCAGAATCAGGGTGAAGGTGTACCCAGGGAGAGGGAGAAGTAGAGACCCACAGGGTTAGGGTGGGGGTGGACCCAGGGAGTGGGAGATGTACAGACACCCAGGTTCAGGGTGAGGGAGGCCCAAGGAGAGGTAGATGAACAAACCCTCAGGGTCAGGGTGGGGTCGGACCGAAGGAGAGGTAGATGTACAGACCCTCAGACAGTAGGGAGGAGCTGTGAGACCCCCACAAGGTTCACGACGGGTTTGGGGAGGTTTCCCCAACACTGGGACCTGGTCTCCCCATGAATATGGTGGCTGGACCACACAGGGGGACATTGGGCCCCAACTCCGACTGAGGGTCACAAGACACCAGACCTGGTACCTGAAGGTGTCTCCCCCCGGTCCCCGCCCCCTGGGGCAGGGGGCGGTCTCTGTGGTGACTCTCTCGTTGATGACCCTGTGAATCATTCACCTCCGGAAGTCTGGCGGTCTGGAATAAAAGATGAGGCACCGGAGACGGGCAGTGTAACCGCTTCCCACATGTTGTCAGTGACCCTATTCCCAGCCCTCGCTGCGGCACTGTGTTTCAGGTACTCGCCCCTCTCTGGCTGAAGAAGGCCCCCTCATATCCCCTCTAAATCTCTGCCCCCTCACCCCAGATCTGTGTCCTCTAGTTTTATTCACCTCTGTGAGGGGAAACGTCAGTATCCCTCATCTATCAGCCCATCATTCATACGCAGTGTTATGTCCCCTGCCTGAGGGTCACTCCAAACCCTCCTACACCCCACTGAACTACCCTCACCCACCCAGCCCCAGCCCTCAGTCTCCGAGTGCTGACTGAAAACCAATCTCCGCCAGCCCTGTGAAGCAGCCTCAGTACCTGGCGTGGGTTGTTCACTGGAGAAATGGGCACCGCCACTTCCAGAGATCTCAGACACTGCTGACGTTTGGTACTGAGAGAGGGGGGAGCATCGGAACCGATATTCACCCCCGCCACTGCACTGCACGTCCAGCAGGTGAATGGGTCCACCAGAGGTAACAACTCACACAGGGAGAGAGACTGACACAGGACCTGGTACCTGAGGATGTGTCTCCCGATGGGACAGGAGACGGTACCTGGGGGGGGGGGGGGTCTCCAGTTGGTGATCTTTTGGCCTGTTCCCTTGTGGAAATCTCCTGGTCTGGAATAAAGGAACAGAGACACGAGAGAGGTCAACAGGATGGGATAGAAGTTCAAGGAATGGAGGACTGTGTCTGTGGAGAATACAACATCAGCCGCTCTCCCTCCACCAGCTCTCCCCCACAAACCTCCGTCACCCCAGGTCACTGCCCTCAGTCCGATTCAGGCTAAATTTCAGGGATTGAACCTGGGGAACAGGGTTCCCTTCAATGCTCCCACCACAGAGACCTGAGCTTGCAGACCCTGCTGGGGTGGTGGTCAAACCCGGACCAGGTTCTCCACTTGTTCCCTGGGGTTCCCGACTTGTGTCCGACTGTCGATTCTCCATCACACTCACCTGTCTCTTACCTGACCACTGATACACTCACTGGATCCCTCCGTCTCTCTCCTCCTCTTCCCTCTCCCGTTACAGCCTCCATCCTCCACTACCCCCTCCGTCTCTGTCCCCTCTGTGTCCCTGCTCCCATTTTCTCCCCTCCGTCTCCTTCCTCCTGTCCCCTCTCCGTCACCCCTGTGCTCTCCATCTCCCTCCTCCACTCCCCATTCCTGCTCTAGCCTCCCTCCAATTCCAGCTCCCTTCCATCTCCCTCCCCCATTCTACCTGCTCCCCTCCCCACTATCCCTCTCTCCATATCTACTCTTGTTACCCACTCTCCCTTCTCCATTCTCTCCAATCTCACTTGTCCCCTCCACTCTCCTCCCGGCCACTCTCCCTACCCACTCTCCATCCTCCCCTCCTCCTCCCTCCCGTGCACTCCACTCCCACCCTACATTCCGCCCCTCCACTCCACTCCCTCAACATCCCCACCTCTTTCCTCCCCACTCCACTCCCACTCGTCTACCCCCTCCACTCCCACCTGTCTCCCCTCCTATCTTCCACTCTACACGCCCTTCCCCAACACCCTCCCCTACCCAATCAAACCCCCCATCCCCCTCACCCCCTCTCTCCCTTCCACTCCCCTCCCATCCTCAATCCCCACAACTCCTCACTCTGCCCTACGGCTGCCCTCCTCCTCCATCCACTGCCCCTACTAAATATCCGTCCTCCGCTCCCTTTTCCAACTGCACCCTCACTGCTCCATTCCCTCAGCTCTCCCTCCTCCCATCTGACCATGAGAGTGAGCGTGGAGATGGACATAGGGAGGGGGTATGTACAGACCCCAGGGTCAGGGTGGGGGTGGACCCAGAGGAGGGGGAGATGTACAGACACACAGGGTAATTGTAGGGGTGGGCCCAGGGAGGGGAGATGTACAGACCCTCAATTTCAGGGTGAGGGTTGACCCTGGGAGGGGGAGATGTACAGACCCCCAGGGTCAGAGTTGGGGTGGACTCAGGGAGGGGTAGATGTACAGACCCTCAGACAGTGAGGTAAGGACTGTGAGACCCCCACAAGGTACCCGACGGGTTTGGGGAGGTTTCCCCAACACTGGGACTCGGTCTCCCCCAGAATATAGAGGGTGGAACACACAGGGGAACACTGGGCAGCAACTCTGACTGAGGGTCACAAGGCAAAAGACCTGCTACCTGAGGGTGTCTCCCCTCCTGGTGCAGAGGGTAGTCGCTGGGAGGAAATTATAGGTGATGACCCTGTGTGTCCTTCACCTCCGGCAGTCTGGCGATCTGGAATAAATGAAGAGACACGGGAGACGGGCAGTGAAACCACTTCCCACATGTTGTCAATGACTCTGCTCCCAGCCCTCTCTGCGGCACTGTGTTCCAGGTACTCGCCCCTCTCTGGGTGAACGTCCCCCTCACATCCCCTCTAAATCTCTCCCTCTCACCCCAGATCTGTGTCTTGTTTTATTCACCTCTGTCAGGGGAAACGTCAGTCTCCCCATCAATCCGCCCATCATTGATAACCATTGTTATGTCCCCTACCTGAAGATCACTCCAAACCCACCCACCCACCACTGAACTTCCCTCACCCACCCAGCCCCAGCCCTCACTCCCTGAGTGCTGGCTGAAAACCCATCTCCCCCAGCCCCTGGAAGTATCCTCAGACATAGACGTGGGCTGTTCACTTGGGAAATGGGCCCACCCTTCCGGAGATCTCCGACACTGCTGACGTTTGTGTACCAAGGGAGGGGGGAGCAACGGAACCGACATTCACCCCCCAGTGCACTGCACGTCCAACAGGTGAATGGGTCGACCAGAGGTTCCATCTCATATAGGGAGAGAGACTGACACAGGACCTGGAGACCTGAGGACATGTCTCACGATGGGACAGAGGACGGTTCCTGGGTGGGGTCTCCAGTTGGTGATCCTTTGGCCTGTTCCCTTGTGGATTTCTCCGGGACTGGAATAAAGGAATAGAGACACGAGAGAGGTAAACAGGCTGGAAAAGGAGTTCAGGGAATGGAGGACTGGGTCTGTGGCGAAACTCACTTCAGTTTCTCTCCCTCCACCAACTCTCCCTCCCAGACATCCCGAGTCGGGATGGATTTCAGGGAGTGAACCTGGATAGCAGGGTTCCCTTCAATGCTCCCACCACTGAGACCTGAGTTTGCAGACCCTGCTGGGGTAGTGGTCAACCTGGACCAAGTTCTGCACTCGATGTTCCCTGAGGTTCCCGACTTGTGTCCGACTGTCGATTCTCCATCACACTCACCTGTCTCTGTCCTGTCGCACTGATACACTCACTGGATCTCTCCATCTCCCTCCTCCCCTTCCCTCTCCCTTTCCAGCCTCCCTCCTCCACTACCCACTCTGTCTCCATCCCCCCATGTTCCTCCTCCTATCACCCCCCCCGGTCTCCTTCTTCCATTCTCCTCCCCCTGTCTCCCTTCTGCTCTCTATCTCCCTCCTCCCCTCCACATTCCCCCTCCAGCCTCCCTCCTTCACTACCATCTCCCCTCCATCTCCCCACCATTCTCCCTGCTCCACTCGTTCCCTCCAGCATATCTGCTCTCGTTACTCACTCTCCCTCCTCTATTATCTCAAGTCTCACTTGTCCCCCTCACTCCTCCCAGTCCACTCTCCCCTCCCAGTCTCCCTCCGCCCATGCTCCCCCCTCCCATCCATTCCAATCCCACCCTACACTCCGGCCCTCCCCTCCACTCCGCACCTCTTCCCTCCCCACTCTCCTCTCACTCCTCTACCCCCTCCACTCCCACCACTCTCTCTTCCTACCTTCCACTCCCCGCTACTCTCCCCAACGCCCTCCCCTACCCACTCAAAACACCCACTCCCCTCACCCCTTCCCTCTTTCACTCCCCTCCCGCCCTCAATCCACCATAACTCCTCACTCTGCCCTACGCCCTCCCTTGTCCTCCATCCACTGTCCCCACCCTATCTCCCTCCTCCGCTCCCTTCTCCCACTCCACCCTCACTGCTCCTTCCCTCAGCTCTCCCTCCTCCCATCTGTCCATGAGAGTGAGCGTGGGGGTAGACCCAGGAAGGGGGAGATGTTCAGCCCCCAGGGTCAGGTTGCGGGTGGACCCAGGAAGATGGAAATGTACAGACCCCCAGGGTCAGCGTGGGGGTGTACCCAGGGAGGGGGATATGTACAGATCCCCAGGTTCAGGGTGGGGGCGGACCCAGGGAGGCCGAGATGTACAGCCTTCATGTTCAGAGTTGTCGGACCCAGGGAGGGGTGGTTTTAAAGACTCTCAGAGAGTGAGGGAAGGGCTGTGAGACTCCCACTGGGAACACGACGGGTTTGGGGAGGTTTCCCCAACACCGGGACCTGGTCTCCCCCTGAACACGGAGGGTGGACCACTAAGTGTGACACTGGGCACCAACAATGATAAGGGTCATAAGACACAAGACCTGGTACCTAAAGGTCTCTCCCCCGCTGGGGCAGAGTGCGGACCCTGGGGGAACTCTCTCGTTGATGACCCTGTGTGTCCTTCACTTCTGGGTGTCTGGTATTCTGGAATAAATGAGGCATCATAGGAGACGGGCAGTGAAACCTCTTCCTACATGTTGTCAGTGACTGTGCTCCCAGCCCTCTCTGCGGCACTGTGTTCCAGGTACTCGCCCCTCTCTAGGTGAAGAAGGTCCCCGTCATATCCCCTCTAAATATCTCCCCCTCAGCCCAGATTTGTGTCCAAGAGTTATATTTCCCTCTGTGAGGGGAAACGTCAGTGTCCCCCATCTATCCCCGCATCGTTTATACCCAGTGTTATGTCGCCTGCCTGAAGGTCACTCCAAACCCACCCACCCACCACTGAACTGCCCTCACGCACCCAGCGCCAGCCCTAAGTCCCCGAATGCTGACTGAAAACCCATCTCCCCCAGCCCTGTGAAGCAGCGTCAGACCAGGCTTGTGTTTTTCACAGGGAAAATGGGCCCACCCTTCCAGAGTTCTCCGACACTGTTGATGTTTACTCCCGAGGGAGGGGTGAGCAATGGAACAGACAATCACCCACTAATGCACTGCACGTCCATCAGGTGAATGGGTCCACCAGAGGATCCACCTCACACAGGGAGAGAGACTGACACAAGACCAGTTACCAGAGGACATGTCTTCCGATGGGACAGAGGAAGGCTCCTGGGTGGGTTCTCCAGTTGGTGATCCTTTGGCCTGTTCCCTTGTGGAATTCTCCGGGAATGGAATAAAGGAACAGAAACATGAGAGAGGTCAACGGGCTGGGACAGTAGTTCAGGGAATGGAGGACTGGGTTTCTGGATAAACCAACATCAGCCGCTCTTCCTTCACCAACTCTCCCTCCCAAACGTATGTCACCTCAGGTCACTGCCCTCAGTCCGAGTCAGGATGGATTTCAGGGAGTGAACCTGGGAAGAGGGTTCCCTTCAATGCTCCCACCACTGTGACCTGAACTCTCAGACCCTGCTGGGGTGGTGGTCAAACCCGGACCAGGTTCTCCACTCGTTGTTCCCTGGGGTTCCCGACTTGTGTGCGACTGTCGATTCTACATTACACTCACTTGTCTCTGACCTGTCCCACTGATGCACGCACTGGATCCCTCCGACTACCTCCACAATCTCCCCCTCCAGCCTCCTCTCCTCCCCTCATCTCCTTCCTCCTCCCTTCCCCTCTCCCCCGCCAGCCTCCCTCCCTCCACCCCACCTCCTCTCTCCACTTTCCATACTCCCGTCTCCCTGCTCTCCCTCCTGCCCCGCACAGTCTCGCTGGTCCCCAATCTCCCCTCTCCCTCCTCCTCTTCCCTTATCCCACATCCCCCTGCCGGCCATCCGTTGTCGCCCCTCTCTCTGCTCTCACCTCTCCCTCTCCCTGCCCCACCCTCTCCCACCTGTCCACTCTCCCATCTCCCCCTCCCTCCTCGCCTGTCCCTCCGCCTCCCTCCCATCCCTTCTCCCCTCACACCGCCCTCACTCCTCACCTCTTCCCCACCTCCATTCTCTGCCCTCTCCCTCCTCCACCCTGTACCTTCTTCCCTCTCCCCTCCCCCAGTGTCCCCATTCCCTGTGGTATATCTATCCCACTCCCCACTGGCAGAGATTTGGGAGAAACATCCGTTCCAAGCCTCTCTACAAATGGTACCTGAGCTCGGAGCTGGTGCCGGGATTGTGAACAAATCCCCCCTGGGTTGGGGTGTTAATTCCCGGCGTTCCTGAGGTTGGGGGGGCTGTTTGATCTGTAACAAGAGGAGACACGGGGTTGGTGCAGAAGAGGAAACAGTCGACCAGCTCGTTGGGATGGAATTAGCCGCAGAGAACGACTGAACCCCGTCTGTGCTTTCACCAACAACTCTCCGTCACACTCACCTGTATGCGACGTGTCACACTGCTACACTCACTGTGTCCCTCTGCCTCACCCCTCCACTCCACTCCCCCTCCATCCTCCCCTCCCCTTCCTCACCCTCCTACTCCTCTTCCCTCCTCCCTTCCCCCTCCGCCTCCCTCCTTCCCTCCACTCCTCCCTCCATCTCCCTCCTCCCCTCCCCTCTCCCACTCCATCACCCTCCTTCCCTTCACTCCCCCTCCGGCTCCCTCCCACTCCACTCCACTCCGCCTCCGTCTTCCTCCCCATTCCCTCTCCCTCCGCCTCCGCCTCCCTCCCCCCACCTCCCCTTCCGTCTTCCTCCTCCCCTTCCACTCCTCTCCCATCCATCATTCCTACCATTCCCTCCCCCCGTGTCAATCATCTGCTCCCTTCCACCCCTCTGTCTCATTCCTCATCTCTCCTCACCCCTTTCTCCCCCCTCCTCTCACTCTCCGGCCTGCCTCCTCCCCTCCACATCCTCCCACCTCCACCCCCATAGACCTCCCTCCAACACTCCCCACTCCGCCTCTTACACCTCCGTCTCTCTCTTCCTCTCCACTCCCCTATGTCCCCCTCCTCCCTTCCCCTCCCTCATCCTACAGCACTTGCACCTCCATCTCCTTCTTCCCCTCCCCTCCAAACTCTCCCTTTCACACCCTCAAACATCCCACACCTGCCCCCACAAACCTCCCTCCAACACTCCCCTCTCCCCACAGGCTTCCCTCCCACCAGTCCTCCCTCCCCTCAGCTCTCACTCTTCCTCCTATCCCCCTCCTCCCCAATCTCCAGTTTCCCTCATCTCCTCTCTCCACACTGTCCACTCTCCGCTTACCCTCCTCAACGCTTTCACCACCCCCTCCTCCGGGCACCCTCCAGCCCATCTCCCTCTCTTTACTCCCTCTCCGCCTCTCTTACTCCTCCTCTTTCTGCACTCCCAGACGCTGGTGTCCCACAGCAGGGGGCACCCCCTCCCCCCACCCCTGTGTCCCTGGGGAACGGTGACCTACCTGTACAATACACAGAGTGACCGTAGAGTGACGGCTTCAGCCAACACACAAAGTAACCGGAGCAGTTTTTCACCCTGATCTCCCGGTTCCAGTAGCAGGTGTTTCCGTCCCAGGTGAAGCAGACGGTCCTGGTCACCTCCCCTTCTCCCACACTGGGATGGGCACTTGGAATGTAGGTTACCAACACTGTAAAATGTCGCAGGTCCCATAGGACAGCGGGAATGTGAATCGGGACCACTGGGAAGCAGTGGGTCACAACCCAGGGTCCGGTCCGGCCTCAGTCAGCGGGGAGCTGCTGCCCTCGCCCTGCCCACCCCACACTCCCCGCAGAAGCACCTGGTCCCAGAGGACGGCTCCTGTTCGGGAGGTGCTGGAGGTCCCCGGGCTTCAAACTGGAACACAGGCCTCGCGCCTGATGTGTACTGACAGGTGGTGAAGCCCCGCCGCTTATGCGCACTAACGGGTAGTGAAGACCCGCCGCTGATATGCGCTGACAGATGGTGAAGGCACGCTCCTGATTTGTACTGACAGGTGGTGAAGCCCCGCCCCGATATGTACTGACAGGTGGTTAAGCCCCGCCCCTGATGTGTACTGACAGGTGGTGAAGCCCCGCCCCTGATGTGGGCTGGAAGGTGAGAGCTCGGGGCCGGCGTTTCGACACCGAATCCAGTGAAGGACACAAACCTCAGGCTCTGTCAGTACGTGCGGTGGGAAGGGTTAGAGGGAGATGGGCCAAACACGGGGAAACGGGACTAACGGGATATCCTGGTGGGCACGGTCAGGATGGACCGAAGGCCCTGTTCCAATGCTGCATTCTTATCGACTCGGAGCTGAATGTTGGGTCTGCCACAAACTGATGAACTGTGGAGGCCTGAGACGTGACCAGCTCCCTGGGACCCTGTCCGCCACTGAAATGAGTGGAGCTGCTGAAACTGTGCCGGGTCTAATGTGCAGCGGGGTCAGCGGGCGGATCTGCAGCCCAACTCCCGTAAAACCCCAGGAACCAGTTCTCCGACGACTACATGAGTATCCGCGGCCAGAGAGCAGTCTGAGTGAATGTGGGGACACCCTTCAGGGAGCCTGGGTTCATCTGAAGGGTTCTGCTTGGTCAGACTGACCCTCCCCAGAAATAACTGAGCCCCACTCTTGTAAACTCAGACCCTACCGTTTAACCAGACCGGTCTCTTCCCGGAGCAATGATTCACTGCAACGACAGTCTCGGCAATCTTCCGTCCGTCTGAACTGAAACAACAGAGATTCAGCCCCTGAACTGAGAGAGTTTATTCAACCGGAGGAAGAGGGGGAATTGGGCGCATTCTGTCCGCACCGTGTCCCTGGTCAATATTCCCCCAATCCCGGGAATTTCCCTGTTGTTCTCTCTTCCCTTCTACCTTCCCCTTTTCTCTCTCTCTACAGTGTGGGAGCTCCCCTTTCCCTGTATTTACTCCCCATGTGTTGTAGTGACTGATGATCCCGGTCTCCCTGCATTTCCCCTTCACACACCCCTTGTTCTCCTGTTCACATTCTCCAATTCCTCAGGAATTATCCCCGCATGTTACCTGTTAAATCTGTACCATCCCACCACAAGATCTCTATCGTCCATCCATCGGCCGGTGCACTCAGTGTCGGAACAATCCGTGCTCCTCCAGGGCTGATACAGGACGGTGTGGGTTGCACACGGATCACCGAGTGCGGAGTCTGCGGCTGAGGGATAGAATGATGTTCAGTGTTAATGTGAAGTTCAGCTTATGTCCCCCAGCCTCTTGTTCCCCCAACCAGCCTCGTCCCACCTCCACCGTCACCAAGCCCGGAGCAGCAAGAATTTCCCTTTGACTCTCTGACCGAGAACAACATGCCAAGTCAAGGAAAATCAAACTAAACGGTGTGATGTTGGACTGATGGGGAAAGGTTCCTGTTAGGGCCATCAGATCACCCTCTTCCTGCAGGTGGAAGGTCGCCGTGAAGTTATCAAGCTCTGCACCTGTCCTGCCCCGCACATCTGCTTTGACCTTACCCCCTCGCAGCTTAAAAGCCTGCCCTCCAGTCTCAGCGGTTTCGACCCTGGTAAAATGACAGGTGACCATGTGGTAGATTTATCGAGCAGTTAAAGTGCATGGGACCCAGGCTCCAGAGGGAGAAGGGCACGGGGAAAGGTCATTGGGACGGTTTGTGGATGAAGGACTTCATCAGGTCGTGTTCTGCAGGGCTCAGTAACAAGCCCCTTGCTTTTTATGGAAGATGCAAATCACCTGAAAGTGGCTGCACATATTGATCAGGTTTTAAAGAAGGCGTATGGCTTCTTGTCTTAATGAGTGGAGGCACTCAGGTCGAGTCAGAAAGTTATGTTACTGCTTTATAAGGAAGGAAGCACATGTGAGGTTTAGGAAGCTAAAGTCAAACAGTGCCCTTGTGGGTTAGAAAAAGCTGGAAAAGAACTCAGGAAGGGAATTCGGAAGGCCAGGAGGGGCCATGAAAAACCATTGGCAAGTTGGATTAAAGAGAATCCCAAGGCATTCTGCACCTAAATTAGGAGCAAGAGGAGAACGAGACAGAGGAGAGGACCACTCAAGGATAAAAGGAGGGAAAGTGTGCCTGGAGGTGGAGGATGTGGGCGAGGTTCTCAATGAGTGCTTTGTGTAGGTACTTAGCAAGAGAATGCCGTGCAGGATGGGGAGATCAGTGTGGAGAGCGCTAACGTGCCGGGGACTTTGAGATGCAGAATGAGGGAGTGTTGGGGCTCATGAGGAACTTTGAGGTGGATAAGTCCCCAGGGCCTGATGGGATAGACCCCAGGTTATTGAGAGAGGCAATAGATGTGATTGCTGGGGCCATTCTCCATGTCTCTGCCCTGCTCGTGTCCAGTGTGTGTGTTGGGGACTCGGAACGTCCCAGAATTTTCCCACAACCCCCACCCATCTCCATCACTGGGGAACGGTGACCTACCTGTAGAATACACAGAGTGTGTGTCTGGTGCTTACTTCAGCCGATACACAAACTAATTGAGGCAGTTTGTCACCCTGATCTCCCGGGGGTATTTGCGGACATTTCTAACTTCTGAGTTTCCCAACTGCTTTAAGAAGACTTCTATCACCCCATTACCGATGAAAAACAAGGTAACGTGCCTCAATGATTCCCAGCCGGTAGCTCTGACATCCACCATCATTAAGTGCTTCGAGAGGCTGGTACCGCCCCGGATGTGGATTGCCAGTTGGTGAAGCCCCGCCCCTGATGATTTCCACAGATATTCAGACATTGACAAATTTTGAATCATATCCAAAGCGAATGACATTTCGCCGTGAGATATAGAAATGAACACTGGAGATTAGAAATGATGAGAATAATTTGAACCAACAGAAATCACGAAGAAGATTTAAAATTAAACCCAACTCGCCACGTTTGAGCTAAATGTTGGGCCGATTTATCCGCTGCCAGCAACTGATGATCTGTGGAGCCCTGAGACGTGACCAGCTCCCTGGGACCCTCTCCACCACTGAAATGAGTGGAGTTGCTGAAACTGTGCCGGGTCTAATGTGGAACGGGGTCAGCGGGCGGATCCGCAGCCCAACTCCCAGAACGCCAGTAAACAGCGCTCCCCCCGACTTCATGAGGATCCGGGTCCGGAGCGCAGTCTGAGTGAGTGTGGGGACACCTCTCAGGGAATTTGGGTTCCTCCGAAGGGATCTGGGTGGTCAGACTGACCCTCCCCAGAAATAACTGTGCCCCACTGTTGTAAACTCTGACCCTACCGTTCAATCAGCCCGCTCTCTCCCCGGAGCAGTGATTCACTGGAACGACAGTCTCGGGAGTCTTACATCCGCCGGAACTGAATCAACAATTAGAGAGTCAGCCCCTGAACTGAGGGAGTTTATTCACCAGGAGAAAGACGGGAATTGGGCCCATTCTGTCTGCACCCTGTCCCTACTGTCACGGAGACAGCGTGCAAACTCCACACAGACTGCAAACCCGGGTCCCAAGAGCTGTGATGCAGCAGCAGAACAAGTTAGACATTCTCCCTCACTGATACATTTCTCACTTATATCCCCTCACGTTGCCTGTTAAATCTGTACCATCCCACCACAAGATCTCCATCATCCATCCATCTGCCGCTGCACTCAGTGTCGGAACAATCCGTGCTCCTCCAGGGCTAATCCAGGACGGTGTAGGTTACATACGGTTCACCGAGTGCGGAGTTTGCGGCTGAGGGACAGGAGAATGTTCAGTGTTAATGTTAAGTTCAGCTCATGTTCCCCGGCCTCTTGCCCCCCCCCCCAACCAGCCTCACCCCACCTCCACCATCAGCAAGCCCGGAGAACCAATAATCTCCCATTGACTCTCTGACCGAGAACAACATGACCCAGAAAAATGCTGGACGCAGCTTCACCACTATGAACTCAGCTTCACTTCTCTCCCACCAGGTACCGGTTACCACAAAGACCACCTTTCGGCCCATAGACTAGGTTCCAGCTGCCAAGGGAGCAACCCCACCAGTCCCATTGCCACTCTCCTTACCTCCGTGTACCCCGACAGCTGATTCACTCTCAAAGTCAGAGAGTTGTACATCAGAGAATCAGACCTTTCGGCCCAACAGATCCGTGCTGACCAAGTTGCCGATCCGAGCTGATCCCATTTGCCTGTGTTGGGCCCATATCCCTCTGAAACTTTCCTGTCCATGTACCTGTCCAAATGTCTTTTAGGTGTCATGAATGTACCAACCTCTGCCCCTTCCTCTGGCAGCTCGTTCCATCTCCCCACCGTCCTCTGTGTGAAAATGTTGCCCCTCAGGTCCCCTTTAAATCTATCCGCTCTCACTTTCTACCTCTGCCCCCTATTTTTACATCCCCCTACCCTGGGGAAAGGACTGTGACCGTCCACATTTCTATGCCCCTCATAGTTTATAAACCTCTATAAGGTCACCCCTCAGCATCCTTCACTTCAGGGAGAACAGTCCCAGCCTGTCCGCTCTCTCCTTATAACCCTAGCCCTCCATTCCCGATGACATCCTGATAAACCTTGTTTGCAGCCTTTCAATTTTAATGACCCCCTTCCTGTAGCAGGGTGACCGGAACAGTGTGCAGCAACAGAGGGATCTTGGGGTCCACGGTCGTAGATCCCTCAAAGTTGCCGAACAAATTGATGGGGTGGTTCAGAATGTTTACGGTGTGCTGGTCTTCATTTGTCTGGGGATTGAGTTCAAGAGCCTCGAGGTAATGTTGCAGCTCTTTAAAACTCTGGTTTGACCACACTTGGAGTATTGTGTTCAGTTCTGGTCGCCCATCCTGGGAAGGATGTGGAAGCTTTGGAGGGGGTGCAGACGAGATTTACCAGGATGCTGCCTGGATTAGAGAACATGTCTTATGAGGAAAGGTTGAGTGAGCTCGGGCTTTTCTCTTTGGAGCGATGCAGGGTGAGAGGCGACTTGACAGAGGTGGATCAGATTATGAGGGGCATAGATAGAGTGGACAGCCAGTGCCTTTTCCCCAGGGCGGCAATGGCCAATACCAGAGGACATCAGTTCAAGGTGAGAGGATGAAGGTTTCGGGGAGATGTCAGACGGAGGTATTTTACACAGAGGGTGGTGGGTGCCTGGAACGCACTGCTGGGTGGTGGAGGCAGAGGCTGACACATTCGGGACATTTACAAGTCTCTCAGACAGGCACATGGATGGAAGAGAAATGTCGGGTTCTGGGCTGTAGGAGGGAAGGTTGAGGTTGATCATGGAATCAGTTTAAATAGGTGAGCACAACATGGTGGGCCGAAGGGCCTGCACTGTGCTGCACTGTTCTATGTTCCGTGTGGAACTGTACGCACCACTCCCAATGTGGCCTTTCCCACTTACTATCCAGCTGTAACATGACATCCCAACTCCTGTGCTCAACATTTTGACCGATGAAGGAGGGTGTGCCACGCACCTTCTTCACCACCCTGTCTACCTGTGGCACCACTTTCTGGGAACTATGCATCTGCACCAATCGGTCTCTCTGTTCTACAGCACTCCCCAGGCCCCAACTATTCACTGTGAATGTCCGGCCCTGTTTTGCGTCACCAAAGTGCAACAGCTCGCATTTATCTGTATTAAACTCCATCTGTCATTCCTCGGCCCAGTGACCCAGTTGGTCAGGAGCCGGTTGTAAGCTGAGACAACTTCCCTCACTGTCCACCACACCACCAATTTCTGTCTCACCTGCAATTTTACCAACCAAGCCGCCTCCATGCTCATTCATTTCAAAGGCATTTGGACAGGTGGTTGAGTGGGAAAGGTGGAGAGGATTACAGGCCTCATGCAGGCAAATGGGATCTGTAGGGATAGACATAATGGTGCCATGGACGGGGTGGGCCCGAATGCTCTTTCTGTGCTGTACCATTGCGGAACTGTGTGGTAATTCTTTAGATGTCAAATGGTGACGGAGAGGGAGGAGCTTGGTCGGGAAGCTGGACTGGGGGAAGGCCGATTTCAATCAGAAAGGACCTGGAGAGAGTAGATTGGGAGCAGCTGCCTGTGGGAGAAGCAACATCCAACAAGTGGGAACCTTTCCAACAGGAGACAGTGACACTTCAGGGCTAACATCTTCCTGTAAGGTTGAAGCATAAGCACGGCGGGATCAGGGTACCCTGGATAACCAGGGACATGGAGGGGGTGATGAAGGAAGAGAGGGAAGCACATGGCAGGTATGGGAGACGGAGAACGGGAGAGACCATTCACCAGTACAGAGAGGGGTATATAGGACTTGTCCCTGGCCGTCCTTTCGACCTCCCCGTGTCTCTGCCCTGTCCGTCCCTCCGTCCTGTCCCTCCCACTTCCCTCTCCGTCCCTCCGTCCTGTCCCTCCCTCCACCTTCTCTGCTACTGAAAACTAACTTGTTTCTCCCTTACCCGGTTCTGGTCCCCACCCTGAAACATTACCTATGATTCTCTCTCTGATTCACAGACGCTGCCTGACCTGCTGAGTGTTTCCAGCATTTCCTGCTTTTGTCTCATGTTACGGACTCAGTAAAAGTCCCTTTAAGATAGAGAGTGTGTGTGTATGTGTGGGTGGGGCGTGCTTACGTCAATAGAAGATAAAGGACGTAATGACGGTGGTTGAAGAAGTTAGAAGAAGAAGAAGGAGAGAGAGAGAGAAGGGAGAGAGACACCAGCCTGCTTGTTTTCTCTATCGATGGATGAGAAACAATAACTGTGTTTGCCACTGAAATCCATGTATGGAAGTTGGAAGTAATACGGTGGAGTTCACTTTGTTTCCGACCTGTAGAAAGAAACAGGTATTTGTGTGTGGATGACCACGGTTCGGATGCTTTCGGGGTGAGGAAGTCACTACCGAGTAAACACTGAAGTGTCGTTTGGGTTCCATCGTGGAACATTTGGATTTCGTATGTACTCTCTCTCTATGTTTCTCTACGTCTACGTCTTATCTTCTGACAACGGTGGTTGTTGAAGAAGCCCTTGCTCATAATTCACCTTATGGCTTGCGGAACTGAACTTTAAGAACCATTCCGGAACTGGGAGTTTTGGACTTTGTCACACACACACACACGAAGAGTTTAGTTTTGGGGTTAACGTTCGAGGTTTAACATTCTTGAATTCTAACATATTAACATTTTTAATTTTATTTTACGTCTTATCATAAGTAGTGATTAATAAAATAGTTTTTAACACTAAATCATGCTCAGTGTGTTTCTGTTGTTGCTGGTTCGTGACAAAATTGGGGGCTTGTCCGGGATAGTTCCCAAGGTTAACGAGATTCGTCTGGGATCCAATCCAAAGATTAATGAGTGTCGTCTGGGATCGTTCCCCAGATTGACAAGATTTGTTCGGGATTCAATCCAAAAATTTTTGAGGGAGGTCTGATAAATTCTTTTTAATTGGCTTGTGTGTGTGGAAACCAGCAGCAATGGATATTAAGGCATTTTTGGAGTCACCAACCCAAAAGGGATTGGAGGTGGCGAAAAAGGATGATTTGATAAAGATTGCTACAAGGCTAAACCTTACTGAAGTAAAGCAGTCTATGAGAAAGGCAGATATTCAGAGACTGATAGCTGGCCATTATGTGGAAAAGAAGGTGTTTGAGAAGGAAGTGTTAAAACAGTTTCCTGGCAGTGAAATCGCAATTTCTGAGGCACAGGTGCAGCTGGCAAAGATAGAGGCTGAACGAGAGCAAACCCAGTTAAAGATAGAGGCTGAACGAGAGGAAAAGAGATTAGAGGCCGAACAAAAGAAATTAGAGACTGAACAAAAGATAACTCAGATGAATATAGAGGCTGATCTAGCAATGAAGCAGATGGAATTGAAGAGGATGGAGCTGGATAGTGAGGAGAAGGAGAAACAGAGGCAGAATGAGTTACAAATGAAGCGTAGGAGTTCGGAATCTGATTCTGATGATGGTTTTTCAGCCAGCAGGGAGGTTCGATTAGTCCCTCCTTTTGAAGAAGATCAGGTTGATCAGTATTTCCAACATTTTGAGAAGGTTGCTGTGAGTTCAAACTGGCCAAGGAAAGGATGGGCTCTTATGGTACAGAGTGTGATTAAAGGTAAAGCTCAAAAAGCTTATTCTGCTTTGTCTGCTGAGGTTGCAGCTGATTATACCAAGGTAAAACAAGCTATATTGCAGGCCTATGAATTGGTCCCTGAGGCTTATAGACAAAAATGCAGAGACTTGAGGAAATCTGCAGATCAGACTTATATGGAATTTGCCAATGGAAAGAGAATATGTTTTGAACGATGGTACATGGCTAAAAATGTAGATGGGGATTATGATAAATTGACAGAATTGATACTAGTGGAAGACTTTAAAAGATGTGTTCCAGCTGAAGTAACAACATATTTAAATGAAAAGGCAGTGGAAACTTTACAAGAAACTGCTAGGTTGGCAGATGATTATGCTTTAACCCATAAATGCAAATGGGGACAACCTAAAACCTTTCAAAAGAGTTACAAAGACAATCCAGGTAAACCGGAGATTAAATTGGGAGGTAATCAAAAAGGAAAAGATGAAAAGAAGCCAGGGCTGGAGAAACCTGTTGAGCGTACTTGTTATTACTGGCCATGTGATATCTAATTGTGCACTTTTGAAGAAAAAGAAGGAAGCTGTGCCCAATGCTTGCTTTCAGGCAAATAAAAATCGAAAAGGTTTAGGAGATGCTGTTAAAGACCAGTCCTTGCAAGAGGTAAAAGCGGAAATGTTGGAGGAGGTGAGAAAAGAATTCCGTTCGTATGTATCAGAGGGTTTTGTTTCACTGAATGATGAGTCACCCCAGGTGCCAGTGAAAATTCTTAGAGTTACTGGGTCTTGCCAATCTCTCTTGTTGGACAGTGTTTTAAATTTTGGTGAAGAAAGTGACACTGGTGAAGTAAATCTAGTACGAGGCGTTGCAGGTGAGATCATGTCTGTCCCTTTTCACAGGGTGATTTTAAAGTAAAAGTTCGTAGAAGGACCAGTCGAGATAGGGATAGGACCTAGTTTGCCAGTGGAAGGAGTTTCTTTGTTATTGGGAAATGACCTTGCAGATGGAGAAATTGTTCCTGTGGTACGGTTAACAACCAAACCAAGGATTGATGAGTCTGAGAATGATCCAGATGTTTACCCATCATGTGCGGTGACTCGAGCTAGAGCTAGAGAATTAGCCAAGACAGACAGTCCGATGCAGTCTGATGTTGTTCCTTGTGACAGTCCTAAACAGGAAGAAAATTATGATGCCTTATCTGAGACTTTTCTGTCTTCACTGGAAGATCAACATCCTTATAGTGAGCCTGAATTTAAAGATTTGTCTTTGTCGAGGAAGGATTTTATGGTGGAACAGACAAAGGACCCTGAGTTGACAGAATTGAAAGAAAAATCACTCTCATGTGAGGAGATTGAGGAAGTGCCAAGTGGATACTATGTCAAAAATGGAGTGTTAATGAGGAAATGGAGACCTCCCCATGTCCAAACATTTAAAACTCGGTTGGAGAGAGTCTGCCAGCTAGCGGGAGAGAATTTGAAAACAAGCCAGATAAGAATGAAGACATATTTTGATAGACGTGCTCGGCCTAGGACATTCGCAGTGGGGCAAAAGGTGTTGGTATTTTTCCCTAGCCAAAATAATCCCTTGCAAGCTCGTTTTTCTGGTTCCTATATTATTGAATCTCATTGACTGATTTAACATATATAATCAAAACACCAGATAGACGCAAGAAAACACAACTCTGTCATGTAAACATGCTAAAACCTTATTATGAGAGGGATTCAGTTCTGGCCTTGGTGGATGGTGTAAAGGCTGTTTCTAGAATGCCTGATGTTGATGTTGAGGAAGGCCAATTTAGACCAAATATTGTTCCATCGAAACTAAAAAACCAAAATATCATGGAGAACCTTGAAACGAAGTTGGACCATTTACAAGTTTCACAAAAACAACAGATGAGAGAATTAATTTTAAAATTTAAAAATCTGTTCCCAGATGTTCCAAATTACCCATGATTATCCAAATTATCCAAATCGATAATTACCCATGATGTTGATGTTGGGGATGCAAAACCAATCAAACAACACCCATATCGAATGAATGTAGAAAAAAAGTAAGCTTGTTGATCAGGAAATAAAATACATGTTGGAAAGTGATATTATCGGACATTCTACTTCAAATTGGAGTTCGCCCTGTGTTATTGTACCTAAACCTGATGGAACTGTTAGAATTTGCACAGATTACAGGAAAGTGAATGCTGTAACAAAGTCAGATGCTTAACCCTATTCCTAGGGTGGATGATTGCATAGACAGAGTGGGAAAGGCAAGATTTCTTACAAAGATTGACCTATTAAAATGGTACTGGTGTGTTCCATTAACAGATAGAGGAAGGGAGATTTCAGCCTTTGTAACCCCTTATGGATTGTATGAATACAATGTTTTGCCATTTGGAATGAAAAATGCTCCGGCAACATTCATGGGTTAAAACATACAGATGCCTACATTGACGACTTAGTGACTGGGAATGATACTTGGGAAGATCACATCTCTGCGTTAGAAAGGTTGTTTGAAAGACTTTCCAAGGCTAACCTTACAGTTAACTTGGCTAAAAGTGAATTTGGCCATGCCACTGTGACGTATCTTGGTTATGTTGTAGGTCAAGGCAAGCAAGCTCCTGTTCAGGCAAAAGTTCAAGCAATATCTGAGTTCCCTATTCCCACAGGTACGAGGACTGTTAGAAGATTTTTGGGAATGGTTGGATATTACCGAAAATTTTGTAAACATTTTGCTGATATTGCTCTTCCCCTAACTAATCTTCTGAAGAATGGAGTAAAGTTTGTTTGGACAGATTCTTGTCAAGAAGCATTTGAGAAGCTGAAAGCCATTTTATGCTACCATCCTGTGCTCAAAACACCTGACATTGAAAAGCCATTTTCATTAGCAGTAGATGCCAGTGATGAAGCTGCAGGAGCTGTGTTGTTGCAGAAGGGTGACCTTGATGATATTGACCATCCTGTAGCTTACTTTTCAAAGAAATTTAATGAGCATCAAAAGAATTATTCCACCATAGAGAAAGAATTACTGTCGCTTGTTTTAGCCTTGCAACATTTCAGTGTATATGTTTGCACCGCTCAGAAACCATTGACTGTATATACAGATAATAACCCATTGGTGTTTCTGAGCCGAGTCAAAAACAAGAACAGAAGGCTGTTAAACTGGAGTTTAATTTTGCAAGAGTTTGATCTCAGGATAACTCACATTAAAGGCAAAGATAATGTGATTGCTGATTGTCTTTCCCGATGTTAAATGGGAAACATGTATCTGTACTGATCTGATAGTCTGTAGTTGTGTAGCATGATAATTATTAACATTACTAACTGTATGCGCGGTTAAATTTTTCTTGGGAAAAATTTTTTTTAGGTGGGAGGTGTTACGGACTCAGTAAAAGTCCCTTTAAGATAGAGAGTGTGTGTGTATGTGTGAGTGGGGCGTGCTTACGTCAATAGAAGATAAAGGACGTAATGACGGTGGTTGAAGAAGTTAGAAGAAGGAGGAGAGAGAGAGAGAAGGGAGAGAGACACCAGCCTGCTTGTTTTCTCTATCGATGGATGAGAAACAATAACTGTGTTTGCCACTGAAATCCATGTATGGAAGTTGGAAGTAATCCGGTGGAGTTCACTTTGTTGCTGACCTGTAGAAGGAAACAGGTATTTGTGTGTGGACGAACACGGTTCTGATGCTTTCGGGGTGAGGAGGTCACTACCGAGTAAACACTGAAGTGTCGTTTGGGTTCCATCGTGGAACATTTGGATTTCGTATGTACTCTCTCTCTATGTTTCTCTACGTCTACGTCTTATCTTCAGACAACGGTGATTGTTGAAGAAGCCCTTGCTCATATTTCACCTTATGGCTTGCGGAACTGAACTTTAAGAACCATTCCGGAACTGGGAGTTTTGGACTTTGTCACACACATACACGAAGAGTTTAGTTTTGGGGTTAACGTTCGAGGTTTAACATTCTTGAATTCTAACATACTAGCATTTTACTTTTATTTTACGTATTATCATAAGTAGTGATTAATAAAATAGTTTTTAACACTAAATCATGCTCAGTGTGTTTCTTTTGTTGCTGGTTCGTGACACTCAGATTTCCAGCATCTGCAGTGTTTCTGATTTCCATCCTCAGCTTCCCTCTCCGACCAGAGACAAAATCCCCCAAATAAATGCTGGAAACGTTCCTCCAATTCTAAGCTGGGCTCCACCTCCCCCGCTCGTTCCCCACCCATCCCGCTCACTCCCTGTGGATGGACAGATGGATCTGGTCCAGTAAAGTGTACATTCAATGTGTGCCATCCAAACTCTGTGGGCACATGTCGTGTGTTAGTGAACTGTCCCACAGGTGTGGGTGCTGTGGTAATGTCGGGAATTCCGCGCTCAACTTGTGCAGAGTGAGCCCCATGTGATGCAGACCGATAGATCATGTGTTTCAATGATGTTGACTGGGCATCAGCACAGTGAGAGACACCACCGTCCCTCACAACACGGCCACAGGCTCTGGTTACACACACAAGAGACTGCAGAAGCTGCAACAACAGATAACTTGCTGGAGGAACTCAATGAGTCAGGCAGAATCTGTGGAGGGGAGCGGGTGAGCGAGGTTTCGGCTCAGGAGACTGCATTAGGACAGGGAGTGCAGAGGGGAGATATCCAGTACAGAGAAGTGAGAGGGGGCGGTGTACAGGGGCATGTGGGAGACGGATGGAGACAGACCAGAGGGAGATGGTGGGCAGGTGGAACCGTGTGGGAGGGGAATATCTGGGTAACGAGAGGGGAAGGAGGGAGGGAGGGAGAGCATGGGTGGACTGATGGATGTGGGAAAGGAACAGTGGGTGACCTGGATTTGGAACATTCAGTGTTCAGTGAAACAGACTGTTTAATATTGCTCCCGTCCCTTCCTGGCAGTGCAACACTGGCTGAGCACTGCACTGGAAATCAGCCACAACGTTAGTCCTCAGGACCCTGGTGGGAGTGGATACGGAAGAGGAAGCGGTAGCGACCAATAAGGTGCAGGGGTTGGGGTGGACAGGCAGCCCAGAGGAAAGCTGACAGCAGGTTCAGGACGGGGAATGTAGCACTGGATGTGGGAGTCAAGGGCTCTTCCCTCACCCCTTCCTCCCTCCTCCTCATCACCGATCCCTCCTACCCTCCATCCGCTCTCCCTCCTCCCTCTCCCTCTTCCTTCCCTCTCCCTCCCCTGTGCCACACCCACATCTGCCCCCACCCTCTGTGTACAACGCACTAAGTTTCACACGGACACCAGTGTTTGCCGGACTAAGTGTGGGGATTTCAGTGACGTTCTCAGCTCACTGACAGGGACTCCCCAGTGTCATTCCCTGCTCGGTGTCCATGTGTTGAGACACAAGGACACAGTGCGGCACCAATTCCTCAACACTGGTTCTGGGACAACATGAGCCAGGCTGACCCTGGCTCAGGCCGCGCCCCTCCAGGGCTGTGAATGCTCAGGTGAAGCTGGGAGGTCCTGAGGCACACTGTTGCAGCAAGTAGTGCTGCTGCCTCGCAGTTCCTGTGACCAGGGTCTGACCCTGACCTCTGGTGCAGTCGGTGTGCAGTGTGAACCTTCTCTCCGTCACCATGTGCCTTTCCACAAGTGCTCCAGTTCATTGCCACATCTCAAACGTCCCTGTGGAGGTGAACTGGTTCCCGGGATTGACTTCTGGTGTAGATGGGTCACAAGGGTATCATGGGGGGTGTTGTGAATAGGTGACATGGGTGTTCTTGGGGGAGGGCATGGGTCATTCCTTGGGCGGGAGAGTACGCGTCTTGTCTGGGGGGAGGGGGTGTCAGATTGCGAAGGGTCACAGGTCAACTCGTGGGTGAAGGTGACAGTTCAGGCTGAGCAGCATCAGTCAGACCGAGGGGACTGGATATCAGTGAGGTGATCACTGACCACGGGCAGGGCAGTGACGGGAAAATCGCCCAGTGGGTGTGTTGGAGACTCGGGACGTCCCAGAATATCCCCAACATCCCGTTGCACTGGAGAACGGTGACCTACCTGTACAATACACAAGGTACTTGTTGGGTTGCGGCTGCAACTGATACACAAAGAAACCGGGGCAGTTTTTCGCCCTGATCTCTCGTTTCCAGCAGCAGGTCAAAAGGTACCCAGCGAAGCAGACGGTCCTGGTCACCTCCCCCTCTCCCACACTGGGATGGGAAGGTGGAATGAGGGTTAAAAACACTGTAAAATGTCCCCGGTCCAACAGGTTGTGCGGGAATGTGAATCAGGACCACTGGGAAGCAGAGGGTCACAACCCACGGTCCGATCCGATCTCAGTCATCGGGGAGCTGCTGCCCTTGCTGTGCCCGCCCCACACTCCCCGCAGTAGCACCTGGTCCCTGAGGAAGGCTCCTGTTGTGGAGGTCTTGGAGGTCCCCGGGCTTCAGATTCGAACAAAGGCCCCGCCCCTGATGTGTACTGACAGGTGGTGAAGCCCCGCCCCGGATGTGGGCTGACAGGATGTGAAGCCCGGCCCCTGATGTCAACTGACAGTGATGAAGCCCCTCCCTAATGCATACTGACAGGTGGTGAAGCCCCGCCCCGGATGTGGGCTGACATGAGGTGAAGCCCCGCCCCTGATGTGCACTGACAGGTGGTTAAGCTCAGCCCTGATGTGTACTGACAAGTGGTGAAGCCCCGCCCTTGATGAGTACTGACAGAGGGTGAATCCCCGCCTTTGATGTGTACTGACTGGAAGTGATTTCCCGCTCCTGATGTGCACTGACAGGTGCTGAAGCCCCACACTAATGTGTACTGACAGGTGGTGATGACACTCCCCGTTCAGCTGTGAACCCAGACAAACCGGTTGTAATAAATTCACAGACAGTCAGAGCATTCAAAAGCTCTGAAAATATTCCATAATTGTTAAAGTTAATGGAACGATCAAAAATACGGACGGTCACATTTTAAAAAACACGTTTAAAGTTGATGCAAATATTTGCAACTAAAATCAAAATCATTTTCAATATTAAACACAAAACATTTGAACTGAACGTTGCACTGGTTCAGTCCGACCCCCGTACCTCTCAGGGAGTCTGGGTTTCTCTGAAGTGATCTGGGTGGTCAGTGTGACCCTCCCCAGAAAGAACTGAGTCCTACTGTTGTAACCTCTGACCCTACCGTTTAACCAGTCCGATTTCTCCCCGGAGCAGTGATTCACTGGAACGACAGTCTCGGGAATCTTCCGTCCGCCGGAACTGAAACAACAATCAGAGAGTCAACCCCTGAACTGAGGGAGTTTATTCATCCGGAGAAAGAACGGGAATTGGGCCCATTCTGTCCGCACCCTGTCCCTGGTCAATATTCCCCAAATCCCGGAAATGACCCTGTTGTTCTCTCTCCTCTTCTACCTTCCCCTTTTCTCTCTCTCTACAATGTGGGATCTCCCCTTTCCCTGTATTTACTTCCCATGCATTGTAGTGACTGATGATTCCGGTCTCCCTGCGTTTCCCCTTCACACACCCCTTGTTCTCCTGTTCACATTCTCCAATTCCTCAGGAATTATCCCCTCACATTACCTGTTAAAACTGTACCATCCCACCACAAGATCTCTATCGTCCATCCATCGGCCCCTCTCGTTACTTCCGTGTACACCAACAGCTGATTCTCTCTCTGACACCTGTCCACCAGTTTCCCTTTCACCTCTCCAGTGATGGAGACAGGTGCAAGGACATCATTTCCAGTCAGTGAAGCATTGGATCCAGTCACCTTTGATCCCAGGCAGCTTCATCCCTTGGACCACGTTCAGGCCGTGGAGAATTGGTATAAGTCGGCATCGTGTTGTCTGCAGCCATTGAAGGGCCAGTTCCTGTGATGCACTGTTCTATGTTCCAGATCCTGCACACAGACACCGACTGAGGTCAGGAATGGAAGCCGGATCTCTGGGACTGTCAGCTCCATCACGCCACCCATTGGGCTGTGGGGCATCCTGTAGGAATGGATGTTGGAACGTGGAGTGTTTGTGTGAACAAAGGAGAATTCATCCTGAGGAACGAAACCTCTCTCCCCTCCCCAGGTGAGGACACGATGCAGGAATGAGTGTGCTGCATATTCCCACATTCTCACAGGAAATGACAATGAAAGCTATGTCCACTCCATGGTGAAGAGATGAATTGCAAGAGCCCTGTCTGAATGGTACCAGTCAGTTCCAGCCCTTCCACAGCACTTGGCAAGAGTCACACACACGGAACTGGCCTGTCAGCTCACAGAGTCAGCGCTGAGCATCAAACAACAACATCCACCAGTCCGACACTGTTCCGTTTCATTCTCCCGACATTCCCGTCAACTCCCCCCACAATCTAACCTCACCCACACACTGAGGACAACTTCCAGCCGACAATTAACCTCCCAACCCGCACGTCTTTGGGATGTGGGAGGAAACAGGAGAACCTGGGGGAAAACCCATGGTTACAGGGAGAACGTGCAAACTCCACACAGACAGCTCCAGAGGTCAGGTTTGAACCGGGGTCAGTGGAGCTGCCTTCCATCCCTCCTCAAACTGTATCCATGAGCACTGAGACCACCTTCCCCCGGCTCCTCTCTCAGACTGAACCAGCCCTTGGCAGCTCTGCTGCACTCACCGATGTGATTCCAGATACATCTCTGCCCCATTGTGACCTTCCCTCTATAACGTCACCGACTCCGTCCCTGCTCAGTCCCTTTCTCACTCGCACCCTCAACCGTGCTCTTGTCACCTCTGGACTTGGTTACCCATCCAACTCCTGACCAGCCCCCTCTGCTCTCCACAGACTCTGAATCCTGTGTCTGCAACTGCCCCAAGTCCCCTGCACCCACCGTCACTGTGTCACTGTTCAACTTTCAAATACATCCACCCTTGTGTTCACCTCCCAACAGATCCTCACCGCTTCCTACCTCTGCCACCTCCTCCAGACTGATACCTCTCCACCAATTCCAGCCTCCCAGAATGGGATCACTCCACCTCCCGTCCTGACCTGTGCTCCCTCAGCGTCAAAGTCTGGATTCTCTGCCGAAACCTCTCCGTCTCTCCATCTCCCTCCCTCCCTGTTGCGGCTTTATCACCCCTGGCGTCTGGCCAAGACGTTAATCACCTCTTGTAATCCCTGTGTCTGATTGATTATGTTCCTGTGGTCCCTTGTATTCTGTAACCCCAGTTCAACGCACTGAATCCACACGTTGTCACTGCCCCTCTGCACAGACAATAAATAAAACCTCCTTCCCCTCACTGTGCACAGCGTGTCGTTTACCCCTGTTGGAAATTACTAACCCAGATAACGCAGGATCAGCAGCAGAGCCCTCATTTCACCGGGTGACATCCTGGAATTAAAACCAGAGAGAAATGAGACCCTGGGGGCACGGAGAAAGCTGTAAACTGGTACAGGAGCTGAGGAACAGAAGGGAGTCATCCACAGTGGGTGAGGTACATCACTCCCTCACTGAGACCCCACACACAACGATGAGATCTCCCTCCCTCCCTCACTGGGACCACACACACAGGGGGGAGAGCTCCCTCCCTCACTGGGATCCCACACACGGGGGAGATCTCCCACCCTCCCTCACTGGGAGCCCACAGATGGGGGTAGGGTCTCCATCTCCTTTCACTGAATCAACACGAATCATTTCCTTGGACCTTGCCCCCATGCGATGTACACAAACCACACACTCTCTCTCGAAGACTCTCTCTCTCTCTCCCGCCCTCTAGCTCACACATCAGAGTCACAGAACAATACAGCATGGATACAGGCCTTTCGGCCCAACCAGTCCCTGCTGACAACGGTGCCCACCCAGTTAGTCCCAATTTCCTGCGTTGGGCACATATCCCTCCAAGCCCCACCCCTCCACCGACCTATCCATGTGCTCCTTCAAAGATCCTGTTGTACCTGTCTCACCCACTGCCTCTGGCAGCTCGTTCCATGCACTCACCACCCTGTGTGTGGAAAAGTTGTCCCTCAGGTCCCTTTTAAATCTTTCCCCTTCACCCTAAACCTGTGGCCCCAAGTGTTGGACTCCCTTACCCTGGGGTAATGACTGTTACCGTCCACCTTATCTATGCCTCTCATTATTTTAAACACCTCTATAAGGGCGCCCATCATTCTCCTACGTTCTAAGGAAAAAAGACCCAGACTGGCCGACCTCTCCCTCTAACTCAGGCCCTCCAGTCCTGGCAATATCCTCGGAAATCTTTTCTACACTCTTTCCAGTTTAACCACATCTTTCCTGAACACACACACACACACACACACACACACACACACACACACACACATACACACACACACACACACACACACACACACACACACACATACACACACACACAAAATGTCTGCTCTCCCAGTCTCCAGACGAGGTGTCGATGTGTGAGACGGAGGGAGGTGGATCCACGTGAAACTTCCTCAGTCTCAGCGACGATCTGCTGAGAGCGGTGTTAGGCTCGGCGACAGCTCACCAACACCCTTCTGCGTCGACTTCTCGAGAGAACGACACGAGGGCTGGGGGGGAGTCACCGGAAATGATGTTTGTGGAAAACATGCGAAGTATGAAAAACGCCATCTGTTGATGTGCAGTGAAGAGCCCAGTGTTGTGTGGGTGAGCTTCCTCCAACAAGCACGGCATGGCTGATGGGTCAGCTTTGAACAGAGGACTGTGTACACTGGAACAGGAGCGGACACAGGAGTGAGAGAGAGAGTTGACACAGGATGTGCCCGTGGACAAGGACGTTGCCGGGACTGGAGGGACTGAGTTACAGAGAGAGAGCGGACAGGCTGGGACTGTTCTCCCTGGAGCGAAGGAGGATGAGAGGTGACCTCGCAGAGGTTTACAAACTCAGGAGGGGCAGAAATAAGGTGGACGGTCACAGTCTTTTGACCAGTGCTGGGGAGTCTAAAACTTGGGGGCAGAGGTTTAAGGTGAGAGGGGAAAGATTTAAAGGGGACCTGAGGGGCAACGTTTTCACACAGAGGGGTGGGGAGATGGAACGAGCTGGCAGAGGAAGGGGAAGAGGCGGCTACAATGACACTTGGACAGGTTCACAGAGAGGAAGGGTTCAGAGGGAAATGGGTCAAATGCAGGCCCAGGTCGGCACCTTGTTTGGCGTGGAGCTGATGGGCCGAAGGGCCTGTGTTCGTGCTGTATACCTCTGGTAACCCTGCCAGCTCAGTCTCGGGCCGTGAATTGTGCGCTGTGAGTGTGACGGACAAGGAAGGTGGAGATCATTTCGTTGTTATCACACAGAAGCAGGATGTTCAGCCACACTGCTCCATGCCCAGGGACTGGTCAGCTCTGCGCAGACAGAAGCAGCAGCAGTTTGTTCGGAAGGCAGATGGCCCGTTGGCATTTATTGCAGGGGTCGGAGTTCAGAAATAGTGAAGTATTGTACCAGTTGTACAGTGAGGTCACGTCTGGAATCTAATGTACACTTTGCTCCCCTATTTAAGAAAGGATATCCTGGCTGGACAGCCATTTGAATTCCAGTTCACATTCCCACACTGACACGTCTGTCCACGGCCTCCTCCACAGCCACGTTGAGGCTGGACACAGATTCGAGGAACAACACCTCACATACCGCCCTGGCCGTCTCCAAACTGACGGCATGAACATCGATTTCTCTGAGTCCCGGTAACCACTCCCTCTGTCCCATTTTTTCCCTTATCCCACTGGCCCCATCACCCCTTCTCTTTCCCCTCCCTTCCCTCTCCGTCTGCCCATCACCACACAGCCCTCCCTCCGGTTCCCCTCCCCACCAGTTGAAACCAGTCTCCCCACCCTGTGTGTGTGTCACACCAGCTCCTCCCGCCCTCTTCAACTGAGCCCATCCCAGTCCCTTCTGTTCCAGTCGCTCATGGAGTCACCCAGCTCCCTCTGAAAAATGTTGTGGGGAAGTCTGGTGAAGTAAATCCACAGGATAAACCCCGCCCCCGCCCCCCAACACCACACTGTGTCAGTTTTGGACACTGGGCTATGAATAGAGGAATATACTGGGCAGTGAGGGTGAGATAGGGACAGTCCGCAGGATAAATACACTTCCCACCCACCACCCTGTCAGTGACACCGGACCGTGTACACAGCAACTGTACTGGACAGAGAGCATCGAAATAACTCCCACAGGATGATCCCTTCTCATGTCTGGGCTGGATATCGGTCCTTGTGCCCCGGATCTGGAACAGGCAGACGGCAGCCGGTCTTTGGCAGCTGAAGGCACAGCTTCAAGAGATGGAGGCGTTAAATGTGTGGGTTATTGCGAAGATAGAATGAGAGTAACATGGATCCCAGGGGTACTGAGGTACCTGAGGGTACTGCAGAGACAGGGAGGGACGTGACTGGGGAGGGGGAGAAAAAGCAGGATGACAGTTCTGTGACCGGATGAGCACAGAGGTGACGGGTGAACGATACGGTGCACATTGGGAAACCGGGACCATCATGTCTGTTCCCCCAAACTGCCACCCACACTCTCTATCTGTTGGGCACCACAGTGACACAGCGGGTAGTGCTATTGCCTCAACACTAGCGACCTAGGTTCCACTGACCTGTGTCTGGAGCTTCCACCTTCTCTCAGCGACCGACCGGCTCGGGTTCCCCAAGGTTCTCTGTTTACCTCCCACATTCCAGAGACATGCGGAGTGAGAGGTGAATGGACCACAGAAAATTGTCTCCAGTGTCGGAGCAGGTGGGAGAATCTGAGGGCAGTCGATGGGAATGTGGGGACCAGAACATGGGATCAGTGTAGGATCAGTGTCAATGGGCGCTGGAAGGTCGGCCCCCAGTCAGTGGGCCGAAGGGCCTGTTTATGTCCTGTGTGACTCTGTGCCTCTCTGTCTCTCTCTCCCTCCCTCAGCTCCACACTGTCTCTTCCTTCCTCTGTCTCTCCCTCCCCACTCCCTGCCCGTCCCACACTGTAATGATCCCTCTCGTTTCCATGTGTCCATCTGTGACCTGTCACCCAATGTTACCTGTGTCCCTGATGCGATAAGTCGTTTTGTCTCGCTCTGTGTGTTTCCCGTTACACACAGAGGATCAGAACAGGGCAGAATGAACCAGTGGTGTTTCCATCAGAACTGCAATGGGCACAGAGGAATGAGTGAGTCCTTGAGAGCTTTCTGTGCAGAGACAGATGATTCAGCCACACAGATTGCATGGGAACTCTCCCTGCTCCCCTCCCCACCACCTCCCTGCCCCATTCCAACAACCACTCTCATCTGGACAAATAAGTCCCCGGGGCCTGAAGGAATATTCCCCAGGCTGCACCGCGAGCGAGGGAGGAGGTTGCTGAGCCTTTGGCTAGGATCTTTGATTCCCCATTGTCCACGGGAATGATACCGGAGGATTGGAGGGTGGGAAAAGTTGGTGGTGTTCTGGATAGTGTGGAGGATTGTAGAAGATTGCAGAGGGACATTGATTGGATGCCGATCTGGTCTGAGAAGTGGCAGATGGAGTTCAATCCAGAGAAGTGTGAGGTGGTACACTTTGGAAGGACTAACTGCGAGGTGGAGTACACACTTAATGACAGGATTCTGGGTAGTGTGGAGGAGCAGAGGGATCTGGGGCTCCATATCCATAGATCCCTGAAAGTTGGCTCACAGGTGGATAGGGTGGCTAAGAATTCTTATGAGATGTTAGTTCGCATAAGTCGTGGGATCGAGTTTAAGAGCCGCGAGGTAATGATGCAGCTCTACAAAACTCTGGTTCGACCACACTTAGAATATTGTGTCCAGTACTGGTCGCCTCATTATACGAAGGATGTGGAAGCATTGTAAAGGGTGCAGAGGAGATTTACCAGGATGCTGCCTGGTTTAGAGTATGCATTATGAGGAGAGACTAAGGGAGCTCGGGCTTTACTCTTTGGAGAGAAGGAGGATGAGAGGAGACATGATGGAGGTGTCTAAACTATTAAGAGGAACAGATAGACAGCCAGCGCCTCTTTCCCAGTGCAGCAATGCTCAATACTAAAGGGCATGGCTTTAAAGTAATGGGTGGGAAGTTCAAGGGAGATATCAGAGGGAGGTTTTTCGCTCAGAGAGTGGTTGGGGCATGGAATGCGTTGCCTGGGGTGGTGGTGGAGGCAGGTACATTGGTAAAATTCCAGAGATTGTTAGATTAACATATGTATAATTTAAAATAGAGGGATTTGTGGGAGGAAACGGTTAGATCATCTGAGCCGAGGTCGGCACAACATTGTGGACCGAAGGGCGTGTATTATGCTGAACTGTTCTATGATTCTATGGTTTGCATCTGCTGCTCAATATCCATCTGTGTTTTTTTTACCAAATGTTACCTGTATCCCTGATGTGAAAGGTTCTTTGTTCTCGGTCTGTGCATTTCCTCTTGCAAACAAGGTGTCAGAACAGGACAGAATTAACCCTCGGAGTGCTTCTGTTTGACTGCAGTGGCCGCAGAAACCAGAGTGAAATATTTTCCCTCTTTCCCCTTTCCCAGCAGCACCTCTTCCCTCCCAGCCAATCTTGTATCGTTTAGTTTCCTTACATTGCTCAACACACATCTCCAGACTGTGCTTTGTAACTCTGAATGAAAAATCCTTTATTCTTGGTACGTGAGCTTCCTCGAGCAAACACCCTCAGGGTCGGGGCTGGATTGATCAGTGGACTTTACTGAGAAACAGAGTGAGAAAGATTCAGCACACAAACGGCCAATTCAGGCCTACATCTCGGTCAGACTGTGGGACACCTTCCTGTCTCCGCCAGTCACCTCTCCTGCCCTCATCAGCACCTGCCAGGGTGGTAATGTGAGAGGGGCAGTCCACAGGATAAATCCCACTCAACCGCCCACTCACCACACTGCGTCAGTGTTGGACACAGGGCTGTGTATACAGGAATATAATGGGCAGAGATGGTGCCAGAGGGACAGTCCACAGGATAAATCCCACCACCCCACATCCACCCATCACACCTCGTCAGTGTTGGACACTGGGCTGTGTCTACAGGAATATAATGGGCAGTGAGGGTGTGAGAGGGAATGTGCAGAGGATAAATCCAACCTCCACACCCCCCCCCCCCCACCTCCACACTGTGTCAGTGTTGGACACTTGGCTGTGTATACAGGAATATGATGGGCAGTGAGGGTGAGGGGGGACTGTGCACAGGATAAATCCCCCTCCACCCATACATCTCTCCTCACAACTCAACCCCTCCAGTGCAGGCCACAACGTCGTGAATCTTTTCTACACCCTCTCCAGCTCAATCACACCTTGCTTTAGTGTGGTGACCAGAGCTGTGCACAACACTCGAAATGTGGTCTAACTGACCTCTGTACAGCTGGAACATGACGTCCCATCTCCTGTACTCAGTGCCAAACACCTTCACCACCCTGTCGACCTGAGCTGCCACTTAGCAGGAACCGTGGACTTCCACACGAGCTCTCTCCGTTGATCCCAGAAGGGCCCATTTCTCTGCTGTACCATTCCACATATTTTCTCTCCCTTGATCAGGGCCTCAGACTCCTCCACTCCGGGGAAAACAACCGCCCCGATCCAGTCTCTCCTTGTGAGCGAAATATTCCAACCCAGGCCACGTCCTGGTAAACCTTCTCTGCAGCCTCTCCAGCACTCTCACACCCTTCCTGTAGTGCGGTGACCAGAACCACACACAATGCTCCAGCTATGCTGTGGCCCAACCACTGCTTATGAAGTGGGAATATGACATCTCAGCTCTGACATTCCATGCCACGGCTGATGAAGGCAAACTCCCAGTGTGCCTTCTTCACTAGCCTGTCCACCTGTGCTGCCACTTGCGGGGTTTTATGGACCTACCCCAAGGTCCTTCCGTTCATCAGCACTCCCTCGGACCCTGCCTTTTACTGTATGTGTCCTGCCCCCATTTTCACTCCCACAACACATCACCTTCTGCGTGTCAGGATGAAATTGCATCGACCATCGTTCCGCCCAACTTTCCAGCTGATCACTATCCTGCTGTATCCTTAGACAGACTTTTCGCTACCTACAACACCACCAAATGTCAGGTCATCTACAAACTTACTGATCAAACCTTCTACATTCACATTAAAGTCATTCATGGATGACACAAACAACATGGTCCCAGCACCGGTCCCTGCGGTACACCACTGGTCACAGACTTCCAATCACAAAACCACCGATCTATCATGATCTTCTGGCACCCATCACCAAGCCAGCTTTGGATCCACTAGGCCAGGACTCGAGCTTTTAGCACCGGCCCACCGAGTGGCAGCTTGTCAAAGGCCTTACTGAAGTCCATATGGACATCACCCACTGCACTGCCCTCATCAATGTGGTCAGTTAACTCTGTGAACAGTTCTGTCACATGAGTGAGACAGGATTTCCCAAAAGAACATGCTGACCATCTCCATTCAGTCTCTAACTCTCCCAGTGCAGGTAAACGCTGTCCCTTTGAATATTTCCAGTACTTTCCCCACCACCGATGGAAGATTCAAATACCTTGCTCATCCCTGCTGCCCTTCTTGAACAAAGGAACAAGATCTGCAATCCCCCCGTCATCTGGCACCTCACCTAAGGCTGCTGAAGATGCAAAAATCTCCGTAAGGATACCAACAATCTCCGTCTTCATCTCATCGAGCAGCCGGGCACACATCTCATCCGGCCCTGGGGATTGATACGCATTTGTGCACAAGAGATCTCACAACTGTTCCCCCTGGATGCCGACATGCTTAAGAATGCCCCCATCACTCTCCCTGAACTCCCCATCGACCACGTCCTTCTCCTGGGCGAATACAGATGGGAAGTCTTCATCGAGCACCTGCCCCACATCCCCTGGCTCCACACACAAAATGTCCCTTTAGTCCCTCAGGGGTCTACACATTCCCTGCTTCCCCACTTGTTCCAATTATACTTATAAAATCTCCCTGTCTGTTCAATCCGGTCTGCCAATGATATTCCATGGCCCATGTTAGTTCCCCTAATGTCACTGTGAAGTCCTCTCATATGCTCAACACTCAAGGGTCTCCCATGGTCTCGCCGATATCTCCAGAAGCCTCCTTTGTGTTCATCTAACCTTCGACACCCCTCATCACCCAGGGGTCCCTCACGTCACCATCCTTCCCATTCACACAGAGGTGCCATCACTGAACCGTCAGCATCTCCCGTTGGGAAGACTCCCAAAGGATGGATGTTGTTTTCCCCTCCAGCAGCTGCTCCCAATCTAATTTCGACAAGTCCTGCCTCATGTTACTGAAATCGCCCTTCTCCCAAGTGAGGACCTTGCGGTTTGTAATTCCGAGGATTTCCCCAGCTGCCCTCCTTGAAAAGAGGAATGACATTTGCTGAGCTCCAGTCATCTGGGACCTCACTTGTGGCCGTCAAAGGTTTAAAAGTCTCAGTTAGAGCCCCAGCAATCTATTCGCTTGTCTCCCACATCAGCCTGTCACCACCCGGGACATGTCCCCTTCTCGTTACTGCCACCGGGGAGGAGGTACAGGAGCCTGAAGACCTACACTCAACGATACAGGAACAACCTCTTCCCCTCCGCCATCAGATTCCTCAAAGGTCCATCAAAACTGCCTTGTGAAAGAACATAAAACATAGAACAGAGAACATGGAACATTACAGCACAGTACAGGCCCTTCGTCCCACAATGTTGTGCCAACATTTTATCCTGCTCTAAGATCTATCTAACCCTTCCCTCCCACATAGCTCTCTATTTTCCTATCATTCATGTGTCTATCTAAGAGTTTCTTAAATGCCTCTGATGTATCTACCCCAACAACCTCTGCCGGCAGTGCGTTCCATGCACCCACCACTCTCTGTGTAAAAGAACTTTCCCCTGACATCTCCCTTATAGCTTCCTCCAGTCACCTTAAAATTTTGTCCCCTCGTGTTAGCCATTGTCGCCCTGGGAAAAAGTCTCTGACTGTCCACTCCATCTAAGCCTCTTATCATCTTGTACACCTCTCTCAAGTCACATCTCATCTTCCTTCTCTCCAAAGAGAAAAGCCCTCGCTTACTCAACCTATCCTCATAGTACATGCTCTCTAATCCAGGCAACATCCTGGTAAGTCTCCTCGGCACCCTCTCTAAAGATTCCACATCCTTCCTATAATGAGGCGACCAGAACTGAACACAGTTCTCCAAGTGTGGTCTGAACAGAGTTATCTAGAGCTGCAACATCACTTCGCGGCTCTTGAACTCAATACCCTGACTAATGAAGGCCAACTCTCCATATGCCTTCTTAAAAACTTTATCGACCTGTGTGGCAACCTTGAGGAATCTATGGACGTAGACCCAAAGATCCTTCTGTTCCTCCACACTGCGAAGAGTCCTGCCATTAACCTTGTATTCTGTCTTCGAATTTGATCTCCAGAAGTGTATCACTTCACACCTACCCGGGTTGAACTCCATTTGCCACTTCAGCCCAGGTCTGCATTCTATCAATATCCTGTTGTGATCTACAGCAACCTTCTACACTATCCACAACACCATCAACCTTTGTATCATCGGCAAACTTACTAACGCACACTTCCACATCCTCATCCATGTTACTTATGAAAATCAGAAAGAATAGGGGTCCCAGAACAGACCCCTGTAGAACACCACTGTTCACTGACCTCCAGGCAGAATACACTCCATCTACCACCACCCTCTTGTCTTCTATGGGTGAGCCAATTCTGAATCCACACTGCCAATTTACCCTGGATCCCATGCCTCTTGACTTTCTGAATAAGCCGTCCATGAGGAACCTCATCAAACGTCTTACAAAAATCCATGTCCACCACATCCACTACTCTACCTTCATTAATGTGCTTTGTCACATCCTCAAAGCATACAGTCAGGCTCATGAGGCAGGACCTGCCCCTCTCAAAGCCATGCTGACTGTCTCTAATCAGCCTATGCTTCTCTAAATGCCCATAAATCCTGTCTCTAAGAATCTTCTCCAGTAATTTGCCCACTACTGAAGTTAGACTCATGGGTCTGTAATTCCAGAGTTATCCCCATTCCGTTTCTTAAACAAAGGAACGACATTTGCCACCCTCCAATCATCTGGCACTACTCCTGTGGCCAGTGAGGACACAAAGATTGTCGACAAAGGCGCAGCAATCTCTTCCCTTGCTTCCCGTAATAACCTTGGATACATCTTGTTCGGCCCCGGTGACTTATCTATCCTAATGTTTTTCAATAGTTCCAGCACATCCTCTCCTCAGGTCGACGTACGCTCGCATATCAGTCTGTCGTACGCCATCCTCACAAAGAATGTCTCTCTCTCTCTCTTGTGAATGCTGAAGCAAACTATTCATGAAGGACCTCCCCTACCTCTTCTGACTCCAGGCACATGTTTCCTCTTTTATCCCTGATCGCTCCTAGCCTCGTTCTAGTCTTCCTCTTATTCTTCACATATATGTAGAACGCCTTGGGGTTTTCCTCGATCCTACTCGTCAAGGACTTCTCATGCCCCCTTCTCGCTCTCCTAAGTCCATTCTTAAGCTCCCTCCTGGCTACCTTGTAACTCTTCTGAGTCCTGTCTGATCCTTGCTTTCTACTGCTCAGGTAAGCTTCTTTCTTCCTCTTGACAAGATATTGTACATCTCGTGTTAACCACTGTTCCTTCATCCTACCATCCTTAACCTGCCTCAATGGGACAAAGCTATCCTGAGCTCCCTGCAAGTATTCCTTAAACAATATCCACATTTCCGCTGTGTACTTCCAAGAACATCTGTTCCCAATTTACACTCAGGTTCCTGTCTAATAGTATCATAATTCCCCCTCCTACCAGTTAAATTCCCATATCGTCTGCTCCTATCCCTCTCCAAGGCTAAGGTAAAGGTCAAGGAATTATGGTCACTATCACCAAAATGCTCTCCCACTGAGAGATCTGAAATCTGATCAGACTCATTGCCTACTACCAGGTCCAGTATGGCTTCTACTCCAGTCGTCCAGTCCACATAATGTGCCAGGAATCCTTCCTGTACACACCGAACAAACTCCGCTCCACCTATCTCCTTTACACTAAGGAGGTGCCAAGAAATATTGGGGAAGTTGAAATCACCCATGACAACAACCCTGTTATTTTTTCCCCTTTCCAAAATCTGGTCCAGATCTGATCCTTGGCATCTCTGCTGCTACTGGGGGGTCTGTAGAATGCTCCCAATAGAGAGTGATCGCTCCCTTCCTGTTTCTGACTTCCACCCACACTGACTCAGTGGACGATTCCTCCAGGACATCCTCCCTTTATCCAGCTGTGACACTGTCCCTGATCAGTAAAGACACTCTCCTCCTCTTTTACCGTCGTCCGTGTCCCTTTTGAAACTTCTAAATCCCGGAATATCCATCAGCCGTTCCTGCCCTTGCGACATCCAAGTCTCTGTAATGGCCACAACATCATAGTTCCACGATCTTACCAAAGATCTCAGCTTATCAGCCTTGTTCCTGATACTTCTCGCATTAAAACAGACTCACTTAAGCCCATGCAACTGGCTGCAATCTTGCCATTTCAACTGCCTATCCTTCCTGACAGTCTTTCTACACTCTGCATCTACTTGTATGCTAAATGAACCAAGTTCTGACCTATCACTCTGGATCCCATCCCCCTGAAAATCTGGTTCCAACCCTCCCCAACAGTTCCAGCAAATCTGCCCGCAAGAATATTGGTCCCCTCCAGTTCAGGTGTAACCCGTCACTTTTGTACAGGTCGTACCTTCCCCAGAAGAGATCCCAATTATCAACAAATCTGAAACCCTGCTCCCCGCATCAATTTCACAGCCACACATTCATTTGCCAAATCATCCTATCCTTACCCTCATTGGTACGTGGCACAGGCAGCAATCCAGAGATAACTACCTTTGATGTCCTGCTTTTCAGCATCGTACCTAACTCCCTCTTCAGGGCCTCAGCTCTTTTCCTACCGAGGTCATTGGTGCCAATATGTTCCATTACCTATGGCTGTTCACGCTTCCCCTTCAGAATTCTGTGGACCTGTTCGAGGCGTCCGTGACCATGGCATGGGCAGGCAACATACCATCCAGGAGTCTCTTTCATGTCCACAGAACATCCTGTCTGCCCCCCTTACTATGGAATACCCTATCACTACCGATTTCCTCTTCTGCCCACTTTCCTTCTGCACCACACGACCAGGCTGAGCGCCAGAGACCTGGTCACTGAGGCTTTCCCTTGGTAGGTCGTCCACCCCAACCATATCCAAAGCAGTATACCTGTTATTGAGGGGAACGGCCACAGGATTTCTCTGAACTACCTACCTACTCTCCGTCCTTCTACTGACAGTCACTCAGCTACCTGCCTCCTGCAGCTTAGGAGTGACTGCCTCCCTGCAGCTCTTGTCCCTGGACTCCTCGGTATTCCGTAGGAGCCGAAGGTCATCCAGCTGCAGCTCCAGTTCCATAACAGGTCTGTTATGAGCTGCAGCTGGATGCACCTGGTGCAGATGTAGTTAGCAGGGTGACTGGATGCCTCCCAGATCTCCCACATCTCACAAACTGGACCCTGGAGCCATTCTCACTGCTCCATACCACAGGGAACATCAAATCAAAAACAGAAAGAAACTTACCAGTTATTCCTTTTCTTTTGCTCTCCTTATTGATTTTGGCAATTTACAGTAACTTTCTGCCTTTGCTCTGCACTGCTGCCCCAGAACAACACATTTCACTTCATGGAAGTCAGTGATAGTAAATGTGATTCTGACAAATCCGATTCTGATCTCATCCTGTCCTGGGGCTTAAAACCCACTGAGGCATTGACTTCCTCCTCTATTTATGGAGACTTGCACTGGAATTCCACCTTCCCTTCCGCTGAGTTCTCAAACCACGAAGTTTGAATACCGACGGAAAGTTTTCTTTGAGGACCTCACTTGTATTTTTTGGCTCCACACTCAAGTTGCCCCTCTTGTCCCTCATGGGCCCTGTACTTTCCCTGCTTGATTCGTTGCTCTCAGTGTACGTATGAAGTGTCTTTGGCATGACCTTAACCCTGTTGCCGGTGATATTCCGTGACCACTCTTTGCCTTCCTAATTTCTCAGGTCATGTCTGATTTCTCTCAGCCCTCTCTGCTGTTTGCCCACATATCAAACTGGGTGAGAGGTGAATGGACAGAAAATTGTCTCCAGTGTCGGAGCAGGTGGGAGAATCTAGGGACAGTCGATGCGAATGTGGGGACCAGAACATGGGATCAGTGTAGGATCAGTGTCAATGGGCGCTGGAAGGTTGGCACCCAGTCAGTGAGCCGAAAGGCTTGTTTCTGTGCTGTGGGCCTCTGCCCCCCTCTCTGTCTCTCTCCCTCCCTCAGCTTCACACTGTCTCTTGCTTCCTCTGTCTCTCCGTCCCCACTCCCTCCCCGTCCCACACTGTACTGATCCCTCTCGCTTCCATGTGTCCATCGGTGACCTGTCACCCAATGTTACCTGTGTCCTTGATGTGAGAAGTCGTTTGTTCTCGCTCTGTGTGTTTCCGGTTACACACAGAGGATCAGGACAGGGCAGAATGAACCAGTGGTGTTTCTATCAGAATGCAATGGGCACAGAGACAAAAGTGAGTCATTGAGAGCTTTCTGTGCAGAGACAGACGATTCAGCCTCGTAAACTGCCATGAGAACTCTCTCTGTTTCTCCCCCCCCCCCACCTCCCTGCCCCATTCCAACAACCACTCTCATTTGGATCTGCTGCTCAATTTGCATCTGTGTTGTTTACCAGATATTATCCGTGTCCATGATGTGAAAGGTTCTTTGTTCTCCGTCTGTGCATTTCCTCTGGCAAACAAAGTGTCAGAACAGGACGGAATAAACCCTCGGAGTGCTTCTATTGGAACTGCGGTGGCCGCAGAAACCAGAGTGAATTATTTTCCCTCTCTCTCCTTTCCCAGCAACACCTCTTCCTTGCCACCCAATCTTGTATCGTTTTGTTTCCTTACATCACTCAACATACTTCTCCAGACTGTGCTTTGTGTCTCTGAATGAAAAATCCTTTATTCTTTGGACGTGAGCTGCCTGTAGCAAACATCCTCAGGGACGGGCCGGGATTGGTTAGAGGAGGCTATTTTTTTCATAATAAAAAATATGTACAAAGGAAGAAACAGTTGAAATGAAAACTTGACGTTCGTGGTCGTTCCATTCAGCAGTGCAAACTTTAAAGAGAAAAACACACAAACACAGCACTATTACCCCACCTTTAGCCCCCTGAGATGATGCCCCTTTCATTGATGGAGGCGCTTCCCCACCTGACTCTGCCTCTCCCTGTGCGGTAGGGGAAGGAGCCCAGACTGTGGACCTTCCCCACAGAGCCTCAGCATTGGCTGCACCGAGCTTCAGTGCGTCCCTCAACACGGACTCCTGCATCCGGGCATGTGCCAGTCGGCAGAATTCCCTTACGGACATCTGGCTGTGCCGGGAGACCAACAGGGTTTGGGCGTTTAATGGGGCGTCCTTCAATGAGCAGATTACCTTCCAGCATTATTTGATATCTGTCTTTGTGTGTGTCCCCGGGAACGGCACGTAGATCAGAGAGTCCTCTGTCACTCTGCTGCTGGGGATGAACCTCGACACGAACACTTGCATCCATCTGGGATCAGTTCTGTCTGGGAGGGCTCCTCTCACCGCCAGCCAAACGAGATCATGGTACCTGTCGGTCAGATCTGGCGATGAGCTATTCTGCCATGTGGTTTGGGCCGTTTGTTCAGGGAATCACCCCACCGTATCCATAGTGTCCCCATCCTGCAGTGTCTGCAGTACACTCCACGCTGACCACTGCCTGATGGACTTGTGGTCAAAGTTGTTTACTTGGAAGATCTCTTCCACAAAGGACAGGTAGTGCGGCAAATTCCAGCTGACTGGGGCATTGGACGGTAGAGATGCCGGGCCCATCGGCCGCCGCACCAGGGACAGATATAACCTCAGCATGTAGTGACACTTGGTGCCCACGTACTTGTGGTCCACACACCGACTGATACAGCAACAGACCAAGTGGTCTTCACGGTGAGGGTACACTTTTGCCCTCAATCTCAGAGGACCTGTGCAGCATGACCTATTGGATTCGCTCCATCTTGGACCCCCAGATAAGACGTCCCGGGTGATTGCCGAGGCAGAAGAGCGAGGAACAGGCCAAACCTGTGCCAGGTACTGCAGCCTTGTGAGCACATCGCACCTGATGACCAAGTTGCTCACAGTTATTGACAGGGAACGCCGTTTCCACAGACCAAATTTCTGTTTGTCTTTCCCAATCCGCTCCAGACAATTCTTGTTACATATCTCAGCCACTCCGAACCAGATGCCCAGCGCCTTCAGGCAGTTAGACCTGTCGGTGAGGAGGACGTTAGATCAGTCGGGCCAGTCACCGAAGAGCACGGCCTTGTTCTTCCTGCAGTTGACGCTGGCCCCCGATGCCAACTGCAACTGGTCGCCGATGCTAATCAATCTGTGAACTGACCGTGGGTCCCGGCAGAAGACACCGACATCGTCCATGTACAGGGAGGGTTTGGCTTGTGTGCCCCCACTGCCCGGCAACGTCACCCCTCTTGTCCTCTCGTCCTTCCTGATGGATTCGCCAAAGGGTTCAGTGCAGCACACAAACAAGACGTGGGAGAGTGGACAACCTGCCTGACTCCAGACCTGATGGGGAAACTATCTGTCTCCCACCCATTGATTTGCGCTGCACTACGGAGATCTGTGTGGAGCAGTTGTATCCTATTATTATTTCCCTCCCCAAAACCCACTTTAGACTTTTCGTCCATCATGTACGTTTGTGATGTCCTGTCGAAGGCCTTCTCCTGGTCCAAGCTGATTAGGCAGGCATCCAACCCTCTGTCATGCACATTGGCGATGGTATCCCTGAGCAGCGCAAGGCTGTCAGAGATTTCCCTGACAGGTGCATCACAGGTTTGGTCCGGGTGGTTCACCTGTCCCAGAGCAGACTTGACCCGGTTGGCGATGGCTTTGGACAGGATTTTATAATCCACATTCAACAGTGAAGTGGGAGTAATTTCTGATGTCCTCCCTCTCCCCCTTCTGCTTGTTGATGAGGGTAATGATGCCTTTCCTCATGGAGTCTGACATTCTGCCAGCCAGAAGCACAGCGTTGAACACAGCCAGCAGGTCCGGTCCGATCAGTCCCACAGAGCCGAGTGCAGCTCTGCCGGTAACCCGTTGCTTCCGGGAGTTTTATTTGTGCTAAGGGCACGGATGGAGCCAGTCAGCTCTGAAGGGACAGTAGCTGATCCAGCATCTCCCGCTTGCTGTCGTCTAGCACCTCCGTGATAAGGGACAGGAAGGTTTGAGCGGCCATGCCGTCTGTGGTCTTGTTGTCATACAGACTAACATAGAAGGATCTGCGAATCCTCAGTATGTCCGTCTGGAAGGACGTTCCTGAGCCGTCCTCTTCCTTAAGGCTGTAGATCACAAAGCTCCCCCTGTGAACTTTTCGGAAGAAGAAGCGTGAGCACGTCTCATCCTGATCCACAAAGCGGACACTGGATCTGAAGTTGATCTTCGAGGGTTCAGAGTCTAAGAGCGCAGCTTGCCGGCTCTTCACCTCTTGGACTTGCTCCCTCACATCCACTCCCCTCGACAACACAATAGAAGTTGCTGCAAAGGCTGTCTGGAGCTGGTGCAGTTTCCTCTGGCTCTGTCTTGCTTTTTGAACACCTTTGAGGATGAAGAACCTCTTGATGTTCTCCTTGGTTGCTTCCCAGCAGTGAATCAAGGAGTCAACGAGGGTCTTTACAGTTCTCCAGCCTGTGTAATCCCTCTGTAGTTCCTTCATGTTCTCTGAGGTCAGCAGCTTGACATTCTACTTCCACGTCCCCCTTCCTGCCTTCAGCTCCTCCTGTAGGTGACAGGAGGCTCGAAGATAGTCAGGGAAGAACACCGGAGTGATGTCGGTGGATCTGACCGTGACTGCCTTCCATGTGAAGGGGAAGTCCATCCGGGACCGTACTAAACTGTCCGTTCTGGTCCAAGTATATTGTGACTGTGCTCCACCTGCAGGGGTACCGAAGGCGTCACACAACTTTGCGTCTGTAACCGTTCCCATCAGGAGTCTGGAGCTTCTGTCCAGTCTCCTGTCGGCACGGCCGGATTGTCCAGCTGCATCAACGATGCAGTTGAAGTCACCGGTCAGAACGACTGGTGGGGACGTTTCTAGCAGTGGTGGGAGCTGCTTGAGGGCAGCCAGCCACTCGATCAGCACGGGCGAGGCGTACACAATCATTAGCCGGAGCGGAGTGTTGCGGGACTTTACTTCGGCCATGAGGAGCCGCCCCACCCCCATCCCCAACTTCCACGACCTCGGTGACTTACATCATTCTTTTTTTGTCAATATTTTTTATTACATTTCAAATGAACGGAGGTAACAACAGTGATTATACACATGGTACAAAGAGATCGGGGTTACAATAATAACGAGGAACGTGTACAGACCCAGAGTAAAATATGGAATCTGAACCTCCCAATCTCTTCATAATTGAACAGGAAAAAAGATTTAAAGAAATTTGATAGCAATCAAATGGCAATCAACAAAACTGCCCAAGAACTAATCAAAAGCCGGGCTGTCGTATTTCATAGATTGAAATAATCATTATCTAATTAACTCCGCTCCTCGATCTTCCAGTAGAAAGTTATTGGAAATGATTCGGAAAAGGTCAGCTTACATCATATGGAAATGCTGGATTAATGGGCTCCAAGTTTCTTCAAATTTAACCGAAGGATCAACAGTGCCACTCTGAATGTTTTCTAAGTTTAAACATGTTATAGTTTGGGAAAACCATTGGAATGTAGTTGAAGGTTTAGGATCTTTCCACTTAAATAGAATGGATCTCCTGGCTATTAATGTAACAAATACAATCGTACGACAAGCTGAGGCAGATAAATGGCCAGAATCCATCACTGGTAACCCAAAAATTGCAGTAACAGGATGTGGTTGTAAATCAATACTCAATACCACTGAAATGATATCAAAAGTGTCTTTCCAATATTTTTCCAAAAGATAGCAGGGCCAGAACATATGTGTCTGGGAAGCCACTTTAGGATTACATCTGTCACAGATAGGATTTATAAGGTTAAAAAACGAGCTAGCTTACCCTTATACATATGGGTCCCATGAACCACCTTAAACTGTATTAGAGAGTGTCAAGCACACATTGAAGAGGTATGAACTTATTGGAGAATTTTCTTCCATGTCTGTATAGGTAGAGGTTTCTGAAGTTCTCTTTCCCATTCATTGTTTATTTTATCCAATATCCCTAAATGTATTTTCGGAATCAAATCATAGGATATTTATATCAAGCCATGCTGATCTGGGTTAAAACCTAAAACGTTTTCTGTAATTTCAATTGGGTGTGGTATCAGGAGAGTAGGTCGAATAACATTTAAAAAGTTTCTAATCTGTAACTACCTAAAGAAATGTGATCTGGGAAAATTGTATTTATTAAACAACTGTTCAAAAGACAAGAAACAATCATCGGCTAACGGATCAGGAAAACAAGTTATTCCCTACGTTTTCAATAAAAGAACAGCTTGATCAATTCTAGATGGTTGAAAGAAAAAAATAGATAGAACAGGACTTGATAAGATAAATTTATTCAATCCAAAAAAATTACGAAATTGAAACCATATTCGTATTGTGTGTTTGGTTATTGGATTAAACATTTGTTTATTCAATTTAGTCAGTGTAAAGGGGAGGGAGGCGCCTAAAATAGAAGCCAATGAAAACCCTTGACTGACTCACGCTCGAGATTCACCCGTCGTGGACATTGAGTTACATCTAAATCTTGTGTCCAAAAAATTAAATATCGAATATTAATAGCCCAATCGTAAAACCTAAAATTAGGCAAAGCCATAGCGCCATCCTTCTTAATTTTCTGAAAATATTTCTTATTCAACCTTGTGTATTTATTCTGCCATATATATGAATGAATTTTAGAATCAATAATATCAAAAAAGGATTTAGAGATAAAGGTTGGAACCGCCTGAAATAGATACAGAAATTTAGGTAAAATAGTCATCTTAACAGTATTGATTCGACCAATCAGTGATAAGGTCAATGGGGACCATTCAGTAAACAACTATTTAACATGATCAATTAAGGGCAAAAATTTAACTTTAAGTAAGTCCTTCTACTTCTTGTTAATTTTAACACCTAAATAACCAAAATAATCAGTCACTAATCTGAATGGTGATTGCCTTTAGATTGGGACTTGCATATTCAATGGAAAAGCTCACTCTTATTAAGATTTAATTTGTAGCCAGAAAAACCACTGAACTAAGCAAAGCAGGGTTAGAGACATAAAGTAACAGGTCATCTACGTTTAGTGATATCTTATGCGTCCCATCTCCACGACTAATGCCAGATATGTTAAAAGGGTCACAAAAAGCAATTGCCATGGGTTCCAAGGCAATATCAAATAGTAAATGACGTAAGGGGCAGACCTGTCTAGTGCCTCGAAAAAGCCTGAAAAAAGGGTATCTCTGATTATTAGTAAGTATTGAAACCAAAGGAGTATGATATATCAATTTGATCATGGATATAAAATTTTGACCAGAATTAAATTTCTCAAGCGTGTTAAATAAGTATTCCCATTCATCCTTTCAAACGTCTTCTCAGCATCGATCGAGATAACACATTCTGGAATTGTAAATGAAGGGGTATATACAATATTCATTCACCTCCTAATATTAAAATGCAAATACCGATTTTCAATAAATCCTGTCTGAACATCAGAAATAATTTGTGGAAGTACATTTTCCAGTCTAGTAGCCAATATTTTGGAAAAAAAATTGAAGTCCACATTCAGTGAGGAAATAGGTTTGTATGATGCACGTTCAGAAGGATCATTTTCTTTTTTAGGGATTAAAGAAATAGATGCTTCATAAAGGGATTGTAGTAATTTTCCTACAGATAAGGCATCTTTAAAAATTTTACATAACCAAGGAGAAAGAAGAGAAGAAGAGGCTTTAAAAAATTCTACTGTAAACCCATCAAGTCCTGGTACTTCACCAGAATTCATCGAAGAGATTGCTTTATTTATTTCTTCCTCCGAAATGGATGCATCTAATGTTAAACGTTCGTTAAGTGGTAATTTCGGATGTTGAATTTCCTTAAAAATTCCTGCATTACGGTGGAAACCTCAGGAGATTCTGATTGGTATAAAGAGGTATAAAATTCGTGAAAAGATTTCTTAATTTGCTTATGGTCAACTGTCAACTTACCATCTCGTTTACGAACTTTAATAATCTGTTGTTTAGCCGCAGCAGCTTTCGGTTGGTTGGCCAATAATTTCCCAGTTTTATCACCATGCTGACTCTTGGTTTTGAGTAATTGATTTCCTGTTGGGGACGTTAATAACAAACTGTATTGCATTTGAAGTTGAATTCTCTTTTTATAAAGCTCCAGATTAGGAGCAACAGAGTATTTTTTATCAATATCTTGAATCTAATCAACCAATATACCTATTTCATTATTAGTTCGTTTTTTTCAATCCAGCAGAACATGAAATAATTTGACCACGGATATACGCTTTAAAGTTATCCCATTGGAAACTTCCTCTGTACAGTTATTTGAAAAGACAAAGGCAGTTTGTTCTTTAATAAAATTAACAAAGATTAAATCCTGAAGCAGAGAAGAATTGAACCGCCAATGTCTGGCACCAGAAATTACGTCAGCTAATTTGATTGATGGTTTCAAGTGCCCATGATCGGAAACGACAATTGCATCGGACTTTCAGTCAATGACAGATGGAGCTAATCGAGAGTCGATACAGAAATAATCAATTCTGGAGTAATTGTGGTAAACATGAGAAAAGAATGAAAACTCTTTATCGTTGGGGTGTAGAAATCTCCAGACATTTAAAATTCCGGAATCAACTGAAAAGGAATTGATGAAGATAGCGGATTTTTTCGGAAGTACATGATTAGACGCATACCTATCCATCGAAGGGTCAAACAGCAGTTGAAATCTTCACGAATAATCAACGTATATTCATTTAAGTTAGGAAGAGATGCAAATAAATGTTTAAAGAACTCGGGGTTGTCGACGTTTGGTGCATAAACATGGACCATTACAACTTTTTTGTTATGAAGTAAGCCATTAATTAATAAAAATCTACCGTTTGGGTCTGAAATTGTTTCATCGTGGACAAATGAAATCGAATAATCTATAAAAACAGAAACTCCTTTTACCTTGGCTTGTGAATTAGAGCAGAATTGTTGACATTTACAAAACCTAAAAAACGCTGATTATCCTCCTTCCTCATATGAGCAAAAATAATCTGAGCTTTCAATCCATGGAAAACTTTACAAATCTTCTTCCGTTTAATCGGATGGTTTAAACCATTTGTTTCCATGAAACAAAGTCAAAAATATTATCCATTTTGCTTAAATAAAGCGTATGGTATGTAAAGGGTTAACCTCACTGAACAGGAGACATTGATCAGTAAGAGAGAAAAATTTCAAAGTGGAGCCGGTTGTTACGACAATTCAGACATATTAGTAGGTTTACATCAGCCGAGAACGGAAAAACTAACCTAAGAATAACCCCTCTCCCACCCTCAAAAGCGAAAAACTGGTGAATAGACATCCAGAAAGCTCACTACAAATTCTCTTAACCCCACCTTTCTTGATGGCAAATCTCCAAATTTAAAAGGAATGTGAAACGCCATCATTAGTCAAAACATTGAGACAGAAGAACCATAAACACTTCAGACACATAAACATATAATGAAAAGAAAGTCACTGGAATCTTCTACACAGTTAAAAATTCTGAAAGGCGGCATTAAAAAAATACAGAGTTTTTTCAAAGAAAAGAAACAATCACCAAATCAGATTCTTAATTATTTCAAAAATAACCAATTAAAAATAATAAAATAAAATAATAAAAGGAAAGAAAGAAAGAACAATAAATATCCATATTCCAGAACCAGACACGACAGTGTTAACAAAGGGCAAAAAAATCCGGACTTAAAAAGTTCAGATTCATGAGCTAGTTATTGACTTAATATGAAAAATTTAAAAAAAACAGTACATTTATTGGTCATCTGAAGTCGAAAGTTGATCGTCAAGAAACTTTTCAGCTTCGTCCATGGAACCAAACGTGATTTATCAGAGAGAACAACCCTTAAAAGAGTTGGAAATAGCAGCTCAGCTTGAAATCTCCTTTGATACGGCTGCGACATAATCGGTTTAAAATGCATTCTTTCAGATAATTTCTTGACTCTAATCTTCAACCAGAAATAATTTGAAATCTTTGTATTGGATAATTCCTTTACGACGAGCAATTCAAATTAAATGTTCTTGAGTATTCACACAGTGGAATCCCAATATTACTGGTCGTGGTTTTTGCTCTTCAAGAGGTTTAGGTATTAGAGCTCTGTGAGCCTGATCAAAGATAGGGCGAGCAGAGCAAACTTCAGAGTCAAACACATCCATCAAAAATTTGGAGAAGAATTCAATAGTATTACCAGTTCCGACGTTTTGACGGAGACCAATTATCCCCAGGTTTTTTTTTCTGACTTGAACTTTCTAAGTCAATAGTCTTCTGTCTGTACTGTTCCGGTACTTGAGTAGTCGAGACTAATTTCTTTTCCAACGAGTCTAATCTGTGATCTCTTTGTCTGCCAGATCCCTCCAGTTTAGAAATTAGTTTCCGTTGCTTCGCGTTTTACTGTTTAAGTGCCGTTAATCTACCTTCCATCTCCTTTAACAACACTTCCAAAATGTAACATCTTCGATCGAACTTTTCATTTTTTTCATCCAGGAGTTTGGATACAGCTTCTAAAGTGAGTTGAGATTCAGCTGCTGCTTTCCCTCTGGTACTCATTTCCAGCGGTTAAAAGTCAAAGTCCAAACAGAGAAAAGTATTATGAAAGTATTATTAATACATTAACATCGGTAGTGAAAGGGTGTGGGAAAAATTAAAATGGAGTGGAGCAGCGCCAAAATACGACTTACTTCGTCCAGCGCCACGAAGAGACTTCAGTGATGGAGAAGTTACCTCCCCGCAGCAGAATCCATGTGATCCCTCAACTCAAAGAACAATGGAGATAAATCTGGCATCTGTGACCGTGCGCAGTGTGGAGAGCTCTGTGCGCTGTGTTATTGCCTTACAGTACCTTGCCAAGGTCAAGACTGATGCAACCTTTTTACAGGAGTGTGGGCTGCCGCACTTCCACGACTGTTGGAGGTGGTTGTGATGGTGGTCCCGGGGTTTGTTGATATGGTCCGGCGGGGGGGGGGGGGGGGGGGGGGGGGGGGGGGGTGGTGATAGGCGCGCATACGGCCTAGAAATGCTTTCTATGGGACATAGATAAAAGTCGGTGAAGGTGAAAGGGGACATGCCAAATTTCTGCAGCCTCCCGAGGAAGTAGAGGCACTGGAGAGCTTTCGTGGCTGTGGTGTCTACGCGGTTGGACCAGGACGGGCTATTGGTGATGTTCACTCCCAGGAACTTGAAGTTTTGAACCCTCTCGACCTCAGCACCATTGATTTCTACAGGTTCAGGTGCACCATCCCCCTTCCTCAATTCAATGACCAGCTCTTTTGCTTTGCTGACATTGATGGAAAGGTTGTTGTCATGACACCATGTCACGAAGGGGGATGGGAACCCAAGTGACAGGTCAGAGGACGGGACAGTTGGTGTACAGGTTGATGCAGCATGTAGAGAGGCTGTGAGGAAGGATAGCCAGCTGATCGGGCAAAATTGACGTCAGTTGGATGGGTTGAAGTGTGTCTATTTTAATGCAAGAAGTATCAGGAACAAGGGTGATGAACTTAGAGCGTGGGTCAGTACATGGAAAAACGATGTTGTGGACATTACAGAGACTTGGCTGCCACAAGGGCAGGAGTGGCTGCTGGATGTTACGGGCATTAGATGTTTCAAAAGAGACAGGGAGGGAGGCAAAAGAGGTGGGGGAGTGACATTGTTAATCAGGGATAGTATCACAGCTGCAGAAAGGGAAGATGTCGTGGAGGGATCGTCCGTGTGCGGTGAGGGTGGAGGTCAGAAACAGGAAGGGAGCGATTACTCTTGTTGTTAAACTTTATTTATACAACACGGTAACAGACCCTTCCGCCCTAACGAGCCCGCACCGCCCAATTACACCCATGTTATAGACCCCCCCCCCCCCAATATAAACAGAGACACTGATGAACTTATCGGGAGGCAGATTTTGGAAAGGTTAAAAAATAACAGGGTTGTTGTCATGGGTGATTTCAACCACCCTGATATTGATTGGCACCTCCTTTGTACAAAAGGTTTGGATGGGGCGGAATTTGTTAGGTGTGTCCAGGAAGGATTTCTGACACAATATGTCGAGAGGCCGACCAGAGGAGAGGCCATTCTGGATATGGTACGAGGTTATGAACCTGGTCAGATGTCAGATCGCTCAGTGTGTGAGCATTTCGGAGACAGTGACCACAACACCCTGACCTTTACCCTTTCCTGGGAGAGGGATAGGTGACGGTATGGTAAAGTATTTAATTAGGGGAGTGGTAATTATGATGCTGTTAGGCAGGAACTTGGGAGCGTATGTACTCAGGGAAACGGACAATGGAAATGTGGATGTTGTGTGGAGATCACTTGCAGGGGGTTCTGGTTGGATTCGTCCTACTGAGGCATGAAGAGGATGGTCGGGTGAAGGAACCATGGTTGACAACAGATGTGGAATATCCAGTGAAGAGGAAGAAAGAAGCTTACTTAAGGTTTATGAAGCAAGGATCAGACGGGCTACGGAGAGTTACAAGGTAGCCAGGAAGGAGCTTAAGTATTGAATTAGGAGACATAGAAGGGGTCATGGAAAGCCTTGGTGAGTAGGATTTAGGAAAACCCCAAGGCATTCCATTCATGTGCGAAGAACAGGAGGATGACTGGAGTGAAGGTAGGACAGATTCGGGATAGAGGAGGAAACATGTGCCTGCAGTCGGAGGAGGAAGCGGAGGTCCTTAATGAATATTTTGCTTCAATATTCTCCTGTGAGACAGACCTTGACGTTGGAACATGTTGATCTTAAGAAGGAGGATGTGCTGGAACTTTTGAAAAAACATTTGGATAGATAAGTCGATGAGGGCAGATGAGATATGTTCCAGGATACTACCGGAAGCAAACAAAGAGATTTCTGAGCCCTTGGCGATCATCTTTGCGTCCTCACTGGCCACAGGAGTAGTGCCAGATGATTGGAGGGTGGCAAGTGTTGTTCCTTTGTTCAAGAAAGAGATTAGGGATAACCCTGGGAATTATAGTCCAGTGATTCTTACTTCAGTAGTGGGCAAAGTTTTGGAAAAGATTCTTAGGGACAGGATTTATGAGCATTTGGAGAAGCATAAGCTGATTAGGGACAGTCAGCATGGCTTTGTGAGGGGCAGTTCCTGCCTCACGAGCCGAATTGAATACTTTGAGGATGAGACAAAACACATTGATGAGGGTAGAGCAGCGGATGTGGTGTACATGGACTTTAATAAGGCGTTTGATCAGTTTCCCCATTATAGCTCATTCAGAAGGTCGAGAGGCATGGGATCCAGGGATGCTTGGTTGTGTGGATTCAGAATTGGCTCACCCATAGAAGGCAGAGGGTGGTTGTAGATGGAGTGTATTCTGCCTGGAGGTCAGTGACCAGTGGTGTTCTGCACGGATTTATCTGGGACCCCTGCTCTTTGAGGTTTTTATAAGTGACTTGGATGAGGATGTGGAAGTGTGGGTTGGTAAGTTTGCAGATGACACAAAGGTTAGTGATTTTGTGGATAGTGTAGAAGGTTGCCCAAAGTTACAACGGGGCATTGATAGGATGAAAGTTGAGCTGAAAAGTGGCAGATGGAGTTCAACCCGGAAAAGAGTGAAGTGACTCACTTTGGAAGGTCAAATTTGAAGGCAGATTACAGGGTTAATGGCAGGATTCTTAGCAATACGGAGGAGCAGAGGGATCTCGTGTTCCAAGTCCATATATCGCTCAAAGTTGCCATGCAAGATGATAGGGTTGTTAAGAAGGTGTTTGGCGTGTTGACCTTCATTGGTCGGGGGATTGAGTTCAAGAGCCGCAAGGTGATGTTGCAGCTCTATAAAACCCTGGTTAGACCCACACTTTGAATATTGTGTTCAGGTCTGGTCAGCTCATGAAAGGAAGGATGTGGAAGCTTTAGACAAGGTGCAGAGGAAATTTACCAGAATGCTGCCTGGTTTAGAGAGTATGTACTCTGAGTAGAGACTAAGAGAGCTAGGGCTTTACTCTTTGGAGAGATGGAGGATGAGAAGAGACATGATAGAGGTATACAAAATATTTAGAGGAATAGATAGAGTGGACAGCCAGCGCCTCTTTCCCAGGCACCAGTGCTCAATACAAGAGGGCATGTTTTAAAGTAATGGGTGGGAAGTACAAAGGCGACATCAGAGGAAGGTTATTTGTTTTACCCAGAGAGTGGTTGGGGCATGGAATGCGCTGCCTGGGCTGCTGGTGGAGTGAGGTACATTGGTCAAATTAAAGAGATTACTAGATAAGTGTAAGAAGGAATTTAAAATAGATGGATATGTGGGAGGAACGGGTTAGATAGTATTTGGCGAGGTTTAAAGGTCGGCACAACATTGTGGGCCGAAGGTCCTGTATTGCGCTGTACTGTTCTGTGTTCCAAAGCACGCATAGAATGCGTTAAGCTCATCAGGAAGGGATGCGCTGTTGATAGCTATGCAGCCCGACTTTTTCTTGTAGCCAGTTATGGCATGTAAGCCCTGCCAAAACTGACGGCTGGTCTGGGACTCTATTTTGAGTCGGTATTGCCTCTTGACATTCCTGATAGCTTTTCGAAGGCCATATCTCGATTTCTTGTACAGGTCAGGATCACCATCTTTTTGTCCAGCAGTCCTCTCATTCAGTAGGTTGTGGATCTCCCGGTTCATCCATGGTTACCTGTTTGGGAACACCAGTATCATTCTCTTTGGTACACAGTTCTCAACACATTTGCTGATAAAGTCTATGATGGTGGTGGGATACTCATCAAGGCTGGCAGCTGTGTCTTTGAACATTGTCCAGTCCACTGTCTCAAAGCAGTCACGTAAGAGCTCATCTGTTTCCTCAGACCAGCACTGCACGACTCTCCGAACCGGATACTCCCGTTTCAGTTTCTGTTTGTATGGAGGGAGAAGGAACAGTGCTTGGTGCTCTGATTCCCCAAAGTCAGGGTGAGGGGTGACTCGGAAGGTGTCTTTGATGGCTGTATAGCAGTGGTCAAGGGTGTTGGTACCCCTGGTGGAACAGGAGATATACTGTTAGTATTTTGGGAACACATTCGTGAGTCTGGCCTGGTTGAGCCCACCTGTGATAATGAAGAGGGCCTCAGGGTATCCTGTCTCAAGGTTGTTTTCTCTGATTACAGAGAAACTATTTCTGCCTCCCCGAATGAATCACCTTGTCGGGTCAGAGAGTCATAGAGCACTACAGCACGGAAATAAGTCCTTCAGCCCATCTCGTATATGCTGGCCTGGTTTTCTACCTCGTCCCATCTACCTGCACCCGGACCATATCGCTCCGTACCCTCACCCATCCATGTACCTATCAAACTTCTCTTAAACGTTACAATTGAACCGGCATCTACCACTTCGGCTGGCAGCTCCTTCCACACTCACACCACGCTCTGAGTGAAGTAGTTCCCCCTCAGGCTCCCTATAAATATTTCACCTGTCACTCTAAATCTCTGTCCTCCAGTTCTCGTCTCACCCAACCTGAGGGGAAAATGCCTGCATGCATTCCCCCTGTCTATACCCTCATCATTTTGTATTTTTATATGAGATCTCCGCTCATTCTCCTGCACTCGAGGTAATAAACTCCTGACCTATTCAACCTGTCCCTGTCACTCTGTTCCTCAAATCCTGGCAACATCCATGTAAATTTTCTCTGCATTCTTTCAAGCTTATTGATATCTTTCCTGTAGGTACAACACTCTAAATGTGGCCTCACCAACGTCTGGTACAACTTCAACATAACATCCCAACTCCTGCACTCAGTGCCCTGATTTATGAAGGTCAATGTGCCAAAAGCTCTCTTTATGACCTTATCTACCTGTGATGCCACTTTCAAGGAACTATGGATCTGTATTCACAGGTCCCTTTGTTCTACCACACACCTCTGAGCCCTACCATTCACTGTGTAAGCCTTATCCTGGTTTACCCTCCCAAAGTGCATCACTTGTCTGCATCAAATTCCATCGTCCATTTTTCAGCCCATTTCCCAGCTGGTCCAGATCACTCTGCAAGCTTTGATAGCCTTCCTCACTGTCCACTACGCCCCCAATCTTGGTGTCATCCGTAAATTTGCTGATCCAGTTTACTGCAGTATCATCAAAATCTTTCATATAGATGATAAACAACGGAACCAGCACTGATCCTTGTGGAACACCACTGGTCACAGTCCTCCATTCAGAGAGACAACCTTCTACTACCATTCTCTGGCTTCTCCCGCTGAGCTAACATTGAATCTAGTTGAATACTGCATCCTGAATGCCAAACAACTTGACCTTCTGCAGCAGACCCCCATGCGGAACCTTGTCAAAGGTCTTGCTCAAGTCCATATAGACAACGTCCATTGTGCTTCCCTTCATCAACCTTCCAAGTAACCTCCTCGAAAAACTCTATTAGATTGCTTCTACAAAACCTGCCATGCACAAAGCCATGTTGACAATCCCTAATCGGACCCTGTCTATCCAAATACTTATATATCCTGTCCCTCAGAATGCCTTCTAATAATTTACCCACAAATGACGTCAGGTTCACTGGCCTATAATTTCCTGGCTTATTCTTAGAGCCTTTCTTGAACAATGAAACAACATCAGCTATCCTCCAGTCCTCCGGCACCTCACCCCGGCGAAGGACGTTTTAAGTATCTTTGCCAGGGCCCCTGAAATTTCTGCACTCGCCTCCCACAAGGAGAGAGGGGACACCTCGTCAGTCCCTGGGGATTTATTCACCCTAATTCGCCTCAAGATAGCCAGCACCTCCCCTTCCGTAATCCGGATACTGACCGTGACCTCACTGCTCTTTTTCCTCAGTTCTATAGACTCTGTGTCTGTCTGGTACTTAACATCACAGAAGGAGGCCACTTGGCCCATTGAGTCCAAGTCAGCTCTCGGGGGGACGATCCAATGCGTCCCATTCCCCCCTCCCTATTTCTCTGCACTCTACAACTTATTCTGCCTCACACACACCCACCAACTCCCCTTTCACTCCTTCTGCCATTAACTTAAACTCCGTGGTAATTTACCAGACCCGGCACGTCACTGGGATGTAGGAGTATCAGTGCGCCCAGAGGTAGGACACACAGTGAGAGAGAAGGTGCTGAGTGCACACAGACCGTACCCAAGGTAAGGATCAGACCCGGGAGCTGGCAGGTAGTGGCACCACCTGCTGCACCACCACACACCGATGTGGGAGGCAGTGTTTTACGTTCAGCTTCAGTTCCATTTCGCAGACTGTTCTCACCTTTCCTGTAACTGCTCACTTCCACGTGTTTTATTGGAAATGTTCCACACGGCCACCTTCTGCAAATGTCACTCATTTCCACGTCCTTCATCCTCTGGGTAATGCTGTGATGTTGATCCTTAAATACTCAATATTACAGTCCAAGAGGACAATCCGGGTGTTCTCCAATCCAGGTAGCCTGGTAAAACACCTCTGCACCCTGTCTAAAGCTTCCACATCCTTCCTTTCATGCCGTGACCAGAACTGAACACAATGTTCTAAGTGTGGGTCTAACGAGGGTTTTATACAGCTGCAACATCACCTCGCAGCTCTTGAACTCAATCCCCTGACTAATGAAGGCTAACACGCCAAACATGTTCTTAACAACCTGGTCATCCTGCGTGGCAACTTTGAGGGATCCGTGGATTTGGACCACGAGAACCCTTTGTTCCCCACACAGCTAAGAAACCTGCCATTAACCCTGTAATCTGCCTTCAAATTTGACCGTCCAAAGTGAGTCACTTCACACTTTTCCGGGCAGAACTTCATCTACCACTTTTCAGCCCAACTTTCATCCTTTCAATGTCCCGATTTAGCTTTGGGCAACATTCTACACTATGCACAAAATCACCAACCTTTGTGTCATCTGCAAACTTACTAACCTACACTTCCACATTCTCATCTAAGTCATTTATAAAAACCTCAAAGAACAGAGGTCCCAGAACAGATACCTGCAGAACACCACTGGACACTGACCAGCCGGCAGAATACACACCATCTACAACCACCCTCTTTCTCATACCATCTGCACCTATCCCTCTCCAAGGCAAGGGTGTGGTCACTGTCTCCGAAATACTCACACACAGAGAGATCTGACACCTGACCGGGTTCATTGCCACGTACCAGATCCAGAATAGCCTCCGCCATCAGATTCCTCAACAGTCCAGCAATTCTGCCTTGTTATCGAACATAGAACATAGAACATAGAAAATGGAACATTACAGCAAAGTACTGGCCATTCAGCCCACAATGTTGTGCCGACATGTTATCCTGCGATGAGATCTATCTAACCCTTCCCTTCCACATAGCCCTCGATTTTCCTATTATTCATGTATCTATTTAAAAGTCCTATAAATGTCTCTTATGTATCTGCCCCCACACCTATGCCGGCAGTGCGTTCCATGTACCCACATCTCTCTGTGTAAAAGAATTACCCCTGACATCCCCTTATACCTTCCTCCAATCACCTTAAAATTATGTCCCCTCATGTTAGCCATTGTCGCCCTGGGGAAAAGTCTCTGACTGTCCACTCGATCTATGCGTCTTATCATCTTGTACACATCTATCAAGTCACCTCTCATCCTACTTCTCTGCAAAGAGAAAAACTCTAGCTCACTCAACCTATCCTCATAAGACATGCCTTCTAATCCAGGCAACATCCTGGTAAGTCTCCTCTGTACCCTCTCTGAAGCTTCCGCATCCTTCCTATAATGAGGCGACGTGAACTGAACACAATACTCCAAGTGTGGTCTGAACAGAATTCTCTGGAGCTGCAACATCACTTCGCGGCTGTTGAACTCAATACCCTCTCTAATGAAGGCCAACACTACATATGCCTTCTTAACAATTCTATTGACCTGCGTGGCATTTGGAGGGATCTATGGATGTGGACCACAAGATCCATCTGTTCCTCCACACTGCTACTAATCCTGCCATTAACCTTGTATTCTGCCTTCGAATTCAATCTCCCGAAGTGTATCACTTCACACCTACCCGGGTTGGACTCCATTTGCCGCTACAGCCCAGGTCTGCATTCTATCAATATCCTGTTGTAATCTACAGCACCCTTCTACACTACACACAACACCACCAACCTTTGTGTCATCTGCAAACTTACTAACCCACACTGCCACATCCTCATCCAGGTCACTAATAAAAATCATGAAGAGCAGGGGTCCCAGAATAGATCTCTGCAGAACATCACTGGTCACTGACCTCCAGGCAGAATATGCTCCGTCTACCACCACCCTCTGTCCTCTATGCGTGAGCCAATTTTGAATCCACACTGCCAATATTACCCTGGATCCTATGCCTCCTGACTTTCAAATTAAGCCTTCCATGAGGAACCTCATCAAACGCCATCAATACTTCATGTACAGCACATCCACTGCTGTACCTTCATCAATGTGCTTTGTCACATCCTCAAAGCATTCAGTCAGGCTCATGAGGTTGGACCTGCCCATCACAAAGCCATGCTGACTGTCTCTAATCAGCATATGCTTCTCTAAATGCCCATCAATCGTGTCTCTAAGAATGCTCTCCAGAATTTGCCCACTACTGAAGTTAGACTCACGGGTCTGTAATTCCCAGAGTTATCCCTACTCACTTTATTAAACAAAGGAACAATTTTTGCCACCCTCCAATCATCTGGCACTACTCCTGTGGCCAGTGAGGATACAAAGATCGCCGACAAAGGCGCAACAATCTCTTCCCTTGCTTCCCGTAATAACCTTGGATATATCTTGTCCGGCCCCAGTGACATATCTATCCTAATGTTTTTCAATAGTTCCAGCACATCCTCTTTCCTCACGTCAACATGCACTGGCATATCAGTCTGTCGTATGCCATCCTCACAAGGAAGGCCTCTCTCTGGTGAATACTGAAGCGATGTATTCATTAAGGACCTCCCCTACCTCTTCTCACTCCAGGCACATTTCCTCTTTTATCCCTGATCGGTCCTATTCTCGCTCGAGGGATCCTCTTATTCTTCACATATGTATAGAACGCCTTGGGGTTTTCCTTGATCTTACTCACCAAGGACCTCTCATGTCCCCTTCCAGCTCTCCTAAGTCCATTCTTAAGATCCCGACTGGCTACCTTGTAACTCTCCATAGCCCTGTCTGATCCATGCTTTCTAAACTTCAGCTAAGCTTCTTTCTTCCTGTGGACAAGAGATTCTACATCTCGTGTCAACCATGGTTCCTTCATTCTACCATCCTTACCTTGCCTCAATGGGACAAACCTATCCTGAGCAATCTCCACATTCCTAAAGCAATCTCCACATTTCCGTTGTGTACTTCCAAGATCACCTGTTCACAATTTACACTCAGGTTCCTGCCTAATAGGATCATAATTCCCTCTTCCCCAGTTAGATACTTTCCCATATCATCTGCTCCTATCCCTTTCCAAGGATCGGGTAAAGGTCAAGGAGTTATGGTCACTATCACTAAAATGCTCTCCCACCGAGAGATATGTAATCTGATCAGGCCAATTGCGTACTACCAGGTCCAGTATGGCCTCTCCTCTAGTCGGCCTGTCGACATAATGTGTCAGGAACCCTTCCTGTACACACCGAACACACTCCGTCCCATCTATCGCCTTTACACTAAGGAGGTGCCAATCAATATTAGGGAAGTTGAAATCACCCATGACAACAACCCTGTTATTTTTGCACCTCTACAAAATCTGCCTCCTGATCTGCTCCTCGGCATCTCTGCTGCTACTGGGGGGTCTGTAGAATACTCCCAATAGAGAGAGATCGCTCCCTTCCTGTTTCTGACTTCCACCCACACTGATTCAGTGGACGATTCTTCCAGGACGTCCTCCTTTTCTACAGCTGTGACACTGTTCCTGATCAGTAAAGCCACTCCCTAACCTCTTTTACCTCCGTCCTTGTCCATTTTGAAACATCTAAATGCCGTAATATACAGCAGCCATTCCTGCACTTGCGACAGACAAGTCTCTGTAATGGCCACAATATCATAGTTCCACGATCTCACCAACGATCTCAACTCATCAGCCTTGGTCCTGCTGCTTCTCGCATTAAAGTAGACTCACTTCAGCCCATCCAACTGGCTGCAATTTTGCCCTTCCAACTGCTTATCCTTCCTGACAGTCTACTTGTACGCTAAATGAACCAAGCTCTGACCTATCAATCTGGATCCCATCCCCCTGAAAAATGGTTTTACCCCTCCCCAACAGTTCTAGCAAACCTGCCCGCAAGAATATTGGTCCCCTCCAGTTCAGGTGTAACCCATCCCTTTGTTACAGGTCGTACCTTCCCCAGAAGAGATCCCAATTATCAACAAATCTGAATCCCTGTCCCATGCACCAATTTCGCAGCCACAAATTCATCTGCCAAATCATCCTATTCTTACCCTCACTGTCGAGTGGCAGTGTCAGCAATCCAGAGATTACTGCCCTTGATGTCCTATTTTTCAGCTTCCTACCTAACTCCGTATATTCCCTCTTCAGGACCTCATTTCATTTCCTACCGATGTCATTGGTGACAAGACGTTCCACGATCTCTGACTGTTCACCCTCCCCCTTGAGAATGCTGTGGACCAGATCAAGGCGTCCGTAACACTGGCACCAGACTGGCATCATACCATTGCTGGAGTCTCTTTCATGTCCACAGAATCTCCTGTCTACCCACCTCAATATGGAATTCCCTATGACAACCGCTCTCATCTTGTCCCCCCTTCCTTACTGCACCACACAACCAGGCTCAGTGCCAGAGACCTGGTCACTGAGGCTTTCCCTTGGTAGGTTGTCCACCCCAACATTATCCAAAGCAGTATACCTGTTATTGAGGGGAACATTCACAGGGGTACTCTGAACTACCTACCTTCTCTCCATACTTCTGCTGACAGGCACCCAGCTACCTGACTCCTGCAGCTTAGGAGTGACTGCCTCCCTGCAGCTCTTGTCCCTGGACTCCTCGGTATTCCGTAGGAGCAGAAGGTCATCCAGCTGTAACTTCAGTTCCCTAACACGGTCTGTTTTGAGCTGCAGCTGGATGCACCTGGTGCAGATGTAGTTATCAGGGAAACTGGATGTCTCCCAGAACTCCCACATCTCACAAGCTGAACCCTGGAGCCATTCTCACTGTTTTGCACTACAGGGAATTCCAAATACAAGAAAGACAGAATCTTACCGGTTATTCCTTTTCTTTTGCTCCACTTACTGAGTTTGGGAATTTACAGTAACTTTTTGCCTTTGCTCTGTACTGCTGACCCAGAGCAACACATTTCACTTCATGGAAGTCAGTGATAGTAACTGTGATTCTGACAAATCCGATTCTGATTTCATCCCGTCTTGGGGGTTTAAGCCCACTGAGGCATCGACTTCCTCCTCTATTTATGGAGACTTGCACTGGAATTCTACCTTCCCTTCCGCTGAGTTCTCCAACCACAAAGTGTGAATACTGACGAAAAGGTTTCATTGAGGACCTCGCTTGCATTTTTAGCTCCACACACAAGTTTTCCCTCTTGTCCCTCATGGGGCCTGAACTTTCCCTGCTTGTTCATTTGCTCTCAGTGTACGAACGAAGTGCCTTTGTCGTGACCTTAACCCTGTCGCCGGTGATATTCCGTGACCCCTCTTTGCTTAATAATTTCTCAGGTCATGTCTGATTTCTATCAGCCATCTCTGCAGTTTGCCCACATATCGAACTGGGTGAGAGGTGAATGGACCACAGAAAATTGTCTCCATTGTCGGAGCAGGTGGGAGAATCTGGGGGCAGTCGATGCGAATGTGGGGACCAGAACATGGGATCAGTGTAGGATCAGTGTCAATGGGCGCTGGAAGGTCGGCACCCAGTCAGTGGGCCGATGGGTCTGTTTCTGTGCTGTGTGACTCTGTGTCTCTCTCTCTGTCTCTCTCTCCCTCCCTCAGCTCCACACTGTCTTTTCCTTACTCTGTCTCTCCCTCCTCACTCCCTCCCCGTCCCACACTGTACTGATCCCTCTCGTTTCCATGTGTCCATCTGAGACCTGTCACCCAATGTTACCTGTGTCCCTGATGTGAGAGGTCGTTTGTTCTCGCTCTGTGTGTATTCTGTTACACACAGAGGTTCAGAACAGGGCAGAATGAACCAGTGGTGTTTCTATCAGAACTGCAACGAGCACAGAGGCAAGACAGAGTCATTGAGAGCTTTCTGTGCAGAGACAGACGATTCAGCCAGCCAAACTGTCATGGGAACTCTCTCGGTTTCTCTCCCAACCACCTCCCTGCACCATTCCACTCTCATTTGGATCTGCTGTTCAATTTGCATCTGTGCTGTTTACCAAATATTACCTGTGTTCCTGATGTGAAAAGTTCTTTGTTCTCGGTCTCTGCATTTCCTCTTGCAAACAAGGTGTCAGAACAGGACAGAATTATCATTCGGAGTTCTTCTACTTGAACTGCGGTGCGGAATTATTTTCCCTCTCTCCCTTATCCAGCAACACCTCTTCCCTCCCACCCAATCTTGTATCGTTTTGTTGCCTTACTTTGCTCAACACACTCCTCTCGTCTGTGCTTTGTGACTCTGAATGAAAAATCCTTTATTCTTGGTACCTGAGCTGCCTCGAACAAACACCCTCAGGGACGGGCCGCGATGGGTTAGAGAAGGCTTTTTTTTTATTTCGTAGTCTATATTCATAATTAAATATATGTTCAAAGGAAGAAACAGTTGAAATGTAAACCTTGACGTTCATGGTCATTCCATTCATCAGTGTAAACTTTAAAGAGAAAAACACACAAACATTTAGCCCCCTGAGGTAATGCCACTTTCATTGATCGAGTGCCTTCGCCACCGGACTCTGCCCTTCCGTGTGCGGTAGCGGAATAAGCCCAGACTGTGGACCTTCTCCACAGAGCCTCAGCATTGGCTGTACCGAGCTTCAGTGCGTCCCTCAACACGGACTCCTGCAGCCGGCACTGTGCCAGTAGGCAGCGTTCCCTTACGGACATCTGGCTCTGCCGGGAGACCAACAGGTTTTGGGCAGACCAAGGGGCATCCTTCACCGAGATGATGCCCTTCCAGCAGAAGTTGATGTCTGTCTCTGTGTGTGCCTCCGGGAACAGCCCGGAGATCAGAGAGTCCTCTGTCACTCAGCTGCTGGTGGTGAACCTCGACACGGACCCTTGCATCCTTCTGGATCAGCTTTTACCGGCAAGACCCCACTCCAAGCAGTGTCTGCAGGACGTTCTGCACTGACCACTGCCTGATGGACTTGTGGTCAAAGGTGTTTACTTGGAAGATCCCATCCACAAGGGACAGGCAGAGCGGCAACGTCCAGCTGACTGGTGCGTTGGGCGGCAGAGGAGCCGGGATCATCCTCCGCAACACCAGGGACAGGTAGAACCTCAGCACGTAGTGACACTTGGTGCCCACGTACTTGGGGTCCACACACCGACTGATATAGCCACGCACCAAGGTGGACATCTGGGTGAGAGAACACTTATGCCACCAGTCTCAGAGGACTCGCTCCAACTTGGACCCGCCCAGATGAACTGGAAGATGTCCCGGGTAATTGCCGAGATAGAGAAGCGAGGAACAGGCCAAACCTGCGCCAGGTACAGCAGGCCTGAGAGCACATTGCACCTGATGACCAAGTTGGTCCAAATTATTGACAGGGAACGCCGTTTCCACAGACGCAATTTCTGTTTGACCTTCCCAATCCCCTCCAGACAATTCTTGTTACACACCTCCGCCCCTCCGAACCAGATCCAAGCACCTTCATGCAGTCAGACCTGACGGTGAAGGGGACGTTGGATCGGTCGGGAGAGTTACCGAACAGCACGGCCTCGCTCTTCCTACGGTTGACGCTGGCCCCCGATGCCAACTCGAACTAGTCGCAGATGCTTATCAATCTGTGAACTGAACGTGGGTCCCAGCAGAAGACGCCGACATCGTCCATGTACAGGGAGGTTTTGCCTTGTGTGCCCCCACTGCCCGGCAACGTCACCCCTATTGTGCTCACGTCCTTCCTGATGGAATCGGCAAAGGGTTCAGTGCAGCACACAAACAAGACGGGGGAGAGTGGACAACCTGCCTGACTCCAGAACTGAGAGGGAAACTCTCTGTCTGCCACCCATTGATTTGCGCTGCACCACGGAGATCTGTGTGGAGTAGTTGTATTCCATTCCTAATTCCCTCCCCAAAACCCATTTTGGAGAGTACGTCCATCATGTACGACTGTGATGTCCTGTCGAAGGACTTATCCTGTTCCAAGCTGACCAGGCAGGCATCCACCCCTCTGTCCTGCACATAGGCGATGGTATCCCTGAGCAGTGCCAGGCTGTCAAAGATTTTCCTGCCAGGTAATGCACAGGTTTGTTCAGTGTGGTTCACCTGCCCCAGAGAAGACTTGACCCGGTTGTCGATGGCTTTGGACAGGATTTTATAGTCCACATTCAAGAGTGAAATGGGTTTCCAATTCCTGATGTCCTCCCTGTCCAACTTCTGCTTGTTGATGAGGGTAATGATGCCCTTCCTCATGGAATCTCACATTCAGCCAGCCAGAGGCTGAGCGTTGTACGCATCCAACAGGTCCGGGCCGATCAGTCCCACAGATCCGAGTACAGTTCTGCCGGTAACCCGTTGCTTCCGAGAGTTTTATTTGTGCCAACGGAATGGATGGAGCCAGTCAGTTGCTCCAGGGAATATAGTGGCTGATCCAGGATCTCCCGCTTGCTGTGGTCTAGCACCTCCGTGATAGGGGACAGGAAGTTTTGGGCGGCTGTGCTGTCTGTGGTCTTGCTGTCATACAGACTGACATAGAAGGATCTGCGGATCCTCAGTATGTCCATCTGGAAGGATGTTACTGAGTCGTCCTCTTCCTTAAGGCTGTGGATCACAGAGATCCCCCTGTGAACCTTTTGGAAGAAGAGGCGTGAACACGTATCATCCTGATCCACAAAGCGGTCTCTGGATCCGAAGATGATCTTCGAGGATTTTGAGTCAAAGAGCACAGCTTGCCGGCTCTTCACCACTCGGAGTTCCTCCCTCACATCCACTCCCCTCGACAGCGGAAGGAGAAGTTGCTGCAAGTCTGTCTGGAGCTGGCGCAGTTCACTCTGACTCTGCCTTGCTTTCGGAAACCTTTGAGGATGAAGGATCTCTTGATGTTCTCCTTGGCTGCTTCCCACCAGTGAATTGGGGAGTCAAAGAGTGTCTCCACAGTTATCCAGACTGTGTAATCCCTCTGTAGTTCCTGCATGTTCTCTGGGGTAGCAGCTTGACATTCAACTTCCACGTCCCCCTGCCTGCCTTCAGCTCCTCCTGTAGGTGACAGGAGGCTCAAAAGTGGTCAGAGCAGAACACCGGCGTGATGTCCTTCCGGGACCGTACTGAGCTGTTCCTTACGGTCCAAATGCATTGTGACTGTGTTCCACCTGCAGTGGTGCTGAAGGCGTCACACAACTTTGCGTCTGTAACAGTTTCCATCAGGAGTCTGGAGCTGCTGTCCAGTCTCCTGTCGGCACTGCCGGATTGTCCAGCTGCATCAACGATGCATTTGTAGTCACCTGCCAGAACTACTGGTGGGGACGTTGCCAGCGGTGGTGAGAGCTGCTTGAGGGCAGCCAGCCACTCGCTCAGCACGGGCGAGGGGTACACATTGATTAGCCGGAGCGGAATGTTACGGGAATTCACGTCGGCCATGAGTAGCTTCCCCACCACTCCCCCAACTTCCACGACCTCGGTGACTTCTTCTTTCTTTCTTGGTCAATCTTTTTATTAAATTTCAAATGAATCAACGTTACAACAGTGATTATACACATGGTACAAAGAGATCGGGGTTACAATAATAACGGGTAACGCGTACAGACACACAGAGTAAAATATGCAATCTGAACCTCCCAATCTCTTCATAATTGAACATGAAAAAGATCTAAAAGAAATTTGATGATATGAGAAAAAACCTAAAATAAAAAAAGTAACAAACCAAACAGAATGGCAATCAACAAAAAATGCCCAAGAACTAATCAAAAGCCGCGCTGTCGTATTTCATCGATTGAAATAATCATTATCTCATTAACTCCGCTCCTCGATCTTCCATTAGAAAGTGATTGAAAAGGATTCGGAAGAGGTCAGCTTACAGCACATGAAAATGCTGGATAAATGGGCTCCAAGTTTCTTCAAATTTAACCGAAGGATCAACAGTTCCACTCCGAATTTTTTCTAAGTTTAAACATGTTATAGTTTGGAAAAACCATTGGAATGTAGTTGGAGGTTTAGGGGCTTCCCATATATTTAGAATGGATGTCCTGGCCATTAATGTAACAAATGCAATCGTACGACAAGCTGAGGCAGATAAATGGCCAGAATCCATCATTGGTAAACCAAAAATTGCGGTAAAAGGATGTGGTTGTAAATCAATACTCAATATCACTGAAATGATATAAAAAATGTCTTTCCAATATTTTTCCAAAAGAGAGCAGGGCCAAAACATATCTGTCAGGGAAACCACTTCAGAATTACATCTGTCACAGATCGGATTTATATGTTTATAAAAACGAGCTAGCTTATCCTTAGACATATGGGTCCTATGAACCACCTTAAACTGTATTAGAGAGTGTCTGGCACACATTGAAGAGGTATGAACTAATTGGAGAATTTTCTTCCATGTCTGTATAGGTCGAGGTATCTGAAGTTCTTTTTCCCATCCATTCTTTATTTTATCCAATATCCCGAAATGTATTTTCAGAATCAAATCATAGGTTATTTCTGTCAAGCCCTTCTGATCAGGGTTAAAACCTAAAATGTTTTCTGTAATTTCGATTGGGTGTGGTATCAGGAGAGTAGGTCGAGTAACATTTTAAAAGTTTCTAATCTGTAACTATTTAAGGAAAAGTGATCTGAGCAAATTGTATTTATTAGACAACTGTTCAAAATACAGGAAACATGTTATCCCCTTCGCTTTCCATAAAAGAAAAGCTAGATCAATTCTAGATGGTTGAAAGAAAAAAATAGATTGAATAGGACTTGATCAGATAAATTTATTCAATCCAAAAAAATAAGAAATTGAAACCATATTCGTATTGTGTGTTTAGTTATTGGATTAATCATTTGGGATTAACATGAATTGTTGATAGTGGGATCTGAACTGCAGAGACTGGGGAAGAGGTGTTTGGCTCTCAAATAGAGGAAGCTAGGAGTAAGTACCAATGGCAGGTGATAAAGAAGGGACGTGTTCAGATAGGCCTGAGATGTGTCTATTTTAACGCAGGAATATTGTGAAAAAGGCGGATGACCTTAGAGCTTGGATCGATACTTGGAGCTATGATGTGGTGGCCATTATGGTGACTTGGATGGTTCAGGGACTGGATTGGTTGATTCAAGTGTCAGTGGAACAGCAATGGCAGGTATTCTTGGGAATAATGCACAAGGTGCGGGATCAGTTTATTCCCCAGAGAAGGAAAGACTCAAAGAGGGGAAAGGGGCCACCGTGGCTGACAAAGGAAGTCAGAGATAGCATTGTGTTAAAAAGGAAGAAGTATGGCAGAGACAAGCTGAGTGGGAAGATAGAAGATTGGGAAATTTTTAAGGTGCAGCAGAATTTAACTAAAAAGTTAATTCGGGAAGAAAAATTGAGGTACGAAGGCAAGCTAGCCAGGAACATTAAGGAGGATAGCAAAAGCTTTTTTAGGTATGTGAAGGGAAAGAAGTTAGTTAGGAACAATGTTGGGCCCTTGAAGACCGAATCGGGTGAAATTATTACGGGAAACAGGGAGATGGCAGTAGAATTTAATAAGTACTTTGGATCTGTCTTCACGGGGGAAGACGTAAGACATCTCCCAGAGGTAAGGATGGACAAAAGTCAAAGGGTGACAGAGGAACTGAAGTGGATTGACATTAGGAAAAAAATGGTGATGGGTAGACTAACGGGGCTGAAGACTGACAAATCCCCAGGTCCAGATGGTCTGCATCCCAGGGTACTAAAGGAGGTGGCTCTAGAAATTGTGGATGCATTGGTGATCATTTTCCGATGTTCCTTAGATTCGGGGACAGTTCCTGAGGATTGGAGAATGGCTAATGTTATCCCACTTTTTGAGAAAGTATGGAGGGAGAAAACGGGGAACTGTCGTCCAGTTAGCCTAACATCTGTGGTGGGGAAGATGCTAGAGTCCATTATTAAGGATGAAATAACGGCATATTTGGATAGCAATGATAGGATTGGGTCGAGTCAACATGGATTTACTAAGGGCAAATCATGATTGACTAATCTACTGGAGTTTTTTGAGGGTGTAACCAGTAAAATAGATGAGGGAGATTCAGTGGATGTTGGAGACTTCGACTTTTAGAAGGCACTTGATAAAGTACCGCACAGGAGATTGGGGGATAAAATTGGGGCTCATGGAATTGGGGGGCGGGTATTAACATGGATAGAAAACTGGTTGGCGGATAGGAAACAAAGGGTAGGGGTGAATGGATGTTTCTGAGAATGGCAGGCCGTGACTAGTGGGGTGCCACAGGGCTCGGTGCTGGGACCGCAGCTGTTTACGATCTGTGTTGATGATTTAGATGAAGGCATTGTGAATAACATTAGCAAGTTTGCTGATGATACAAAGTTGGGTGGCAGTGCGACATGTGAAGAGGAAGTTAGGAGAATTCAAGGTGATTTGTATAGGTTGGGTAAGTGGGCAGATACTTGGCAGATGAAGTTTAATGTGGATAAGTGTGAGGTTATCCACTTTGGGTGCAGGAAGAGGTAGACGGATTATTATCTGAATGGTGTGGAGTTAGGTAAAGGGGAAATACAAAGGGATCTAGGAGTCCTTGTTCATCAGTCACTGAAAGTGAATGAGCAAGTGCAGTAGACAGTGATGAAGGCTAATGGCCTGTAGTACAAGAGGAATTGAGTACAAAAGCAAAGAGATTCTTTAGCATTTGTACAGGGCCTTGGTGAAACCACTCCTGGAGTATTGTGTACAGTTTTGGTCTCCAGGGTTAAGGAAGGATATCCTGGCTATAGAGGGCGTGCAGCGTAGGTTTACGAGGTTAATTCCGGGAATGTCGGGACTGTCTTATGCTGAGAGGTTGGACAGACTGGGATTGTACATGCTGGAATTGAGAAGATTGAGAGGGGATCTGATTGAAACATACAGGATTATTAAGGGATTGGACAGGATAGAGACAGGAAATATGTTCCAGATGTTGGGGAAGTCCAGAACCAGGGGGCATGATTTAAGAAAAAGGGCTAGGCCATTTAGGACAGAGGGGAGGAAAAACTTCTTTTCCCAGAGGGTTGTGAATTTGTGGAATGCACTGCCTCAGAGGGCAGCGGAGGCCAATTCTCTGGGCACTTTCAAGAAGGAGCTAGATAGGTTTGTTATAGATAGGGGAATCAAGGGATATGGGGACAAGGAAGGAACAGGATATTGATTGTTGAGGATCAGGCATGATCTCAAAACGGCGGTGCAGACTCGAAGGGCCGAATGGTCTACTTCGGCTCCTATTGTAGATTGTCTATTGTCTATTGGCGGGTGTTAGATGTTTCCGAAAGGACAGGGAGGGAGCTAAAAGATGTGGGGGAGTGCCACTGTTGATCGGAGATAGTGTCACGACTGAGGAAAAGGTGAACGTCATGGAGGGACTGTCTACGGAGTCTCTGTGGGTGGAGGTTAGGAACAGGAAGGGGTGGGTGTTTTTATAGGCCGTCCAATAGTAACAAGGATATAGAATAGCAGATAGGGAAGCAGATCCTAGAAAGGTGTGAGAATAACAGAGTTGTTGTGATGGGAATTTTGATTCCCCAAACATCGACTGGCATCTACAGACAGTGAGGGTGTAGTTTGTTAAGTGTGTTCAGGAAGGATTTTTGACACGCTGTGTAGATAGGCCTACAAGAGGAGAGGCTGTGCTTGATTTGATATTAGGCAATGAACCTGGTCAGGTGTCAGATCTCTCAGTGGGTGAGCATTTTGGTGATAGTGATCATAATTCTATCTCCTTTACATTAGCACTGGAGAGGGATAGGAACAGACAGACGAGGAAGGCGCTTATTTGGAGCAAAGGGAATTATGAGGCTCTCAGGCAGGAAATTGGAAGATTAAATTGGGAACAGATGTTCTCAGGGAAAAGTACGGAAGAAATGTGGCAAATATTCCAGGGATATTTGTGTGGAGCTCTGCATAGACATGTTCCGATGAGACGGAGAGTCACGAGAGGATACAGGAACCGTGGTGTACAAAGCCTATAATAAATCTAGTCAAAATAAAAAGAAAAGCTTACAAAAGGCACAGAGAGCTAAGTAATGTTAGAGATCTGGAAGAGTAGAAGGCTAATAGGAAGGAGCCTAAGAAAGAGATTGTGAGAGCCAGAAGGGGGTATAAGAAGGCCTTGGCGGGCAGGATTAAGGAAAACCCCAAGGCGTTCTACAAGTATGCGAAAGAACAGGGCCTATCAAGTGCAGCAGTGGGAAAGTGTGTAAGCAACCGGAAGAAAGGGTGGAGGTAACTAATGAATAGTTTACGTCAGTATTCACTTCGGAAAAAAGATCTGGGTGATTGTAGTGGGGACTTGCAGCGGGCTGAAAAGCTTGAGCATGTAGATATTAGGAAAGAGCAGGTGCTGAAACCTTTGGAAAGCATCAAGTTGGATGAGTCGCCGGGACCGGATTACATGTACCCCAGGCTGCTGTTGGAGGTGAGGCAAGGGATTGCGGAGCCTCTGACGATGATCTTTGCATCGTCGATGGAGACGGGAGAGGTTCCGGAAGATTGCAGAGTGGCAGATGTTGTTCCCTTATTCAAGAAAGGGAGTAGGGATAGCTCAGGGAATTATAGAGCAGTGAATCTTACCTCAGTGGTTGGTAAGCTGATGGAGAAGATCCTGAGAGGCAGGATTTTTGAACATTTGGAGATGTATAATATGATTAGGTATAGTCAGCATGGCTTTGTCAAGGGAAGGTCCTGCCTTATGAGCTTGACTGCATTTTTTGAGGATGTGACTCAACACAACGATGAAGGGAGAGTCGTGGATGTAGTGTAGATGGATTTCAGCAAAGCGATTGGTAAGGTACCCCGTGCAAGGCTTATTGAGAAAATAAGGAGGCATGGGATCCAAGGGGGCATTGCAGAGTGGATCCAGAACCGGCTAGCCCACAGAGGCAATGAGTGGTTGTTGAAGGAAGGTCGGTGACCAGTGGTGTCCCTCGGGGATCTGTACTGGGATTCCTGCACTTTGTGATTTTCATAAATGATCTGGATGACGAAGTGGAGGGGTGGGTTAGTAAGTTTGTGGATGACACGAATGTTGGGGGTGTTGTGGATAGTTTTGAGGGACATAGATAGGATGCAATGTTGATCTGAGAAGTGGCAGATGCAGTTCAACCCAGATGTGTTAAGTGGTTCATTTTGGTAGAACAAATATGATGGCAGTCTTAACGGTAGGACACTTGACAGTGTGGAGGATATCTTGGGGTCCGAGTCCATAGGACGCTCAAAGCGGCTGCGCAGGTTGACTCTGTGGTTAAGAAGGCATATGGTGTATTGTCCTTCATCAATCGGGGAATTGAATTTAGGGGCCGAGAGGTATTGTTGCAGCTGTATAGGACACTGGTCAGACCCCACTTGGATTACTGTGCTCAGTTCTGGTCACCTCACTACAGGAAGGATGTGGAAGTCATAGGAAAGGTGCAGAGGAGATTTACAAGGATGCTGCCTGGAATTCGGAGTATGTCTTATGAAAGTACGTTGAGGGAACTCGGCCTTTTCTCCTTGGAGAGACGGAGGATGAGGGGGGACCTGATTGAGATGTATAAGATGATGAGAGGTATTGATAAGGTAGATAGTCAGAGGCTTTTCCCCAGGGTGGAATGGTGGCCACAAGAGGACATAGGTTTAAGGTGCTGGGGAGTAGATATGGAGGAGATGTCAGGGGTAAGTTTTTTACTAAGAGAGTAGTAAGTGCGTGGAATGGGCTGCCGGAAACGGTAGTGGAGGCGGATACGATAGGGTCTTTTAAAAGACTGTTAGATAGGGACATGGAGCTGAGAAAAATAGAGGGCTATGGGTAAACCTAGTAATTTCTAGGGTTTTTATTCTGTCATATATATGAAAGAATTTTAGAATCAATAATATCAAAAAAGGGTTTAGAGGTAAAGGTTGGAACTGGCTGAAATAGATAAATATAGGTAAAATATTCATCTTAACAGTATTGATTCGATCAAACAGTGATAAAGACAATGGGGACCATTCAGTAAACTGTTGTTTAACATGATCAATTAAGGGTAAAACGTTAACTTTAAGTAAGTCCTTCTACTTCTTGGTAATTTTAACACCTAAATAAGTAAAATAATCAGTCACGAATCTGAATGGTGATTGCCTGCAGATTGAAACTTGAATATTTAATGGGAAATGCTCACTCTTATTTAGATTTAATTTATAGACAGAAAAACCACTAAATTGAGCAAGCAGTGATAATACTACAGAGATGGATTCCTCAGGGTTAGAGATATAAAGTAACAGGTCATCTGCATATAGTGATATCTTATGCATCCCATATCCACCACTAATGCCAGATATGTTAGAAGAGTCACAAAGAGCAATTGCCAAGGATTCCAAGGATATATCAAGTAGTAAAGGACTTAAGGGGCAGCCCTGTATAGTGCCTCGTAAAAGCCTGAAAAAGGGAGATCTCTGATTCTTGATAAGTACAGGAGCCAAAGGTGCATGATCTATCAATTTGATCGTGGATATCAAATTTTGACCAAAATTAAATTTCTCAAGCGTGTTAAATAAATTTTCCCATTCAACCTATCAAACGCCTTCTCAGCATCAAGCGAGATAACACGTTCTGAAACCTTAGATGAAGGGGTATATACAATATTCATTCACATCCGAACATTAAAATGCAAATACTGATTTTAATAAATCCTGTCTGAACATCAGAAATAATTTGTGGAAGTACATTTTCCAGTCTCGTAGCCAATATTTTGGAAAACATTTCGGAGTCCACATTCAGTGAGGAGATAGGACTGTATGATGCACATTCAGAAGGATCTTTTTCTTTTTTAGGAATTAAAGAAATAGATGTTTCATAAAAAGATTGCAGTAATTTACCTACTGATAAGGCATCTTTAAAAATTTTACATCAACAAGGAGAAAGAAGATTTAAAAAATTCTACTGTATACCCATGAATACCTGGTGCTTTACCAGAATTCATCGAAGAGATTGCTTTCTTTATTTCTTCCTCCGAAATGGGTGCATCGAATGTTAAACGATCGTTAAGTGGTAATTTCGGAATGGTCAATTTCCTTAAAGATTCGTGCATTACGGTGGAATCCTCAGGAGATTCTGATTGGAATAAAGAGGTATAAAATTCGTGAAAAGATTTGTTAATTTGGTCATGTTCAACCGTCAGATTACCATCTCGTTTACGAACTTTAATAATCTGCTGTTTAGCCACAGGAGCTCTCAGTTGTTTGGCCAATAATTTACCAGATTTATCACCATGTATATAAAGCTGACTCTTGGTTTTGTGTAGTTGAATTACAGTTGGGGACGTTAATAACAAACTGTGTTGCATTTGAAGTTCAATTCTCTTTTTATAAAGCTCCAGATTAGACGCAACAGAGTATTTTTTTTATCAATTTCTTGAATGTCATCAACCAATATACGTGTTTCATTATTAGTTCGTTTTTTCAATCCAGCAGAACATGAAATAATTTGGCCAAGGCTATACGCTTTAAAGGGAAAAGTTTGTTCTTTAATAAAATTAACAACGTTTAATTCCTGAAGCAGAGAAGAAATGAACCGCCATTGCCTGGCACCAGAAATTACATCATTTAATTTGATTGACAGTTTCAAGGGCCCATGATCGGGAACAACGATTGCATCGGACTTACAGTCAATGACAGACGGAGCTAATCAAGAGTCGATACAGAAATAATCAATTCTGGAGTAATTGTAAACATGAGAAAAGAATGAAAACTCTTTATGGTTGGGGTGTCGAAATCTCCAAACTTCTAAAATTCTGGAATCCACTAAAAAGGAATTGATGAAGCTAGTGGATTTTTTCGGAAGTACCTGAGAGACGCAGACCTATCCATCGAACGGTTCAAACAGCAGTTTAAATCTCCACCCATATTCAACGTATATTCATTTAAGTTAGGAAGAGATGCAAATAAATGTTTAAAGAACTCGGGGTAGTCGACGTTTGGTGCATAAACATTGACCATAACAACTTTTTTGTTATGAAGTAAACCAGTAGTTAATAAAAAGCTACCGTTCGGTTATGAAATGGTTTTATCGTGGACAAATGAAATCGAGGAGTCTATAAAAATAGAAACTCCTTTCATCTTGGCTTGTGAATTACAACGGAATTGTTGACCTTTTCAAAACCTAAAAAAACACTGATCATCCTCATCCCTCATATGAGCAAAAATAATCTGAGTTTTCAATCCATGGAAAACATTAAAAATCTTCTTCTGTTTAATCGGATGGTTTAAACCATTTGTATTCCATGCAACAAAGTCAATAATATTATCCATTTTACTTGAATAAAGCACATGGTATGTAAAGGGTTAACCTCACTGCACTGGAGACATTCATCAGGAAGAGGGAATAAAGTTCAAAGTGGAGCTGGACGTTACGACAATTCAGACATATTTGTAGAAAACAGCAAAATTCAGGCCCTTCGACCCACAAAGCTGTGCCGAACATGTCCCTACCCTAGAATTACTAGGCTTGCCTATTGCCCTCTATTTTTCTCAGCTCCATGTACCTACCTAACAGTCTCTTGAAAGACCCTATCGTATCTGCCTCCACCACCGTTTCTGGCAGCCCATTCCACGCACTCACCATTCTCTTAGTAAAAAAACTTAGCCCTGACATCTCATCTATATCTACTCCCCAGCACCTTAAACCTCTGTCTTCTTGTGGCCACCATTTCAGCCCTGGGGAAAAGCCTCTGACTATCTACCCGATCAATACCTCTCATCATCTTAGACACCTCAGTCAGGTACCCTCTCATCCTCCGTCTCTCCAAGGACATAAGGCCAAGTTCTCTTAGGCTGCTTTCATAAGGTGCGCTCCGCAATCCAGGCAGTATCCTTGTAAATCTCCTCTGTACCCTCTCTATGGTTTCTACATCTTTGATGTAGTGAGGCGACCAGAACTGAGCACAATACTCTAAGTGGGGTCTGACCAGGGACCTATCTAGCTGCAACAATACCTCTCGGCTCCTAAATTCAATTCCCCATTGATGAAGGACAATACACCATATGCCTTCTTAACCACAGAGTTAACCTGCGCAGCCGCTTTGAGCGTCCTATGGACTCGGACCCCAAGATCCCTCTGATCCTCCACACTGCCGAGAGTCCTACCATTCGTACTCTATTCCGCCAACATACTTGACCAACCAAAATGAACCACTTCACACTTATCTGGGTTGAACTGCATCTGCTACTTCTCAGCCCAACTTTGCATGCTATGACCTTCTGTAAGCTCTTACAGCCCTCCAAACTACCCACAACACCCCCAATCTTCGTGTCAACCTCAAACCCCCCCCTACACTTCCTCATCCATGTAGTTAATAAAAATCACAAAGAACAAGGATCCCAGTGCCGATCCCTGAGGTACACCACTGGTCCCTGACCTCCACTCAGAATACGACCACATAACAACCACTCTTTGCCTTCTGTGGGCAAGCCAGTTCTGGATCCACACTGCAATGTCCCCTTGGATCCCATGCCTCTTCTCCTTCTCCATAAACCTCGCATGGGGTACCTTATCAAACGCCTTACTGAAATCCATATACACTACATCTACTGCTCTCCCTTCATCGATGTGCTTAGTCACAATCTCAAATAATTCAATCGGCTCGTAAGGCAGGACTTTCCCTTGACAAAACCATGCTGACTATTCTTAATCATATTATACCTTTCCAAATGTTCATAAATCCTGCCTCTCAGGATCTGCTCCATCAGCTTACCCACCACTAAGGTAAGATTCACCGGTCTATAAATGCCTGGGCTATCCTTACTCCCCTTCTTGAACAAGGGAACGGCATCCGCAACCCTCCAATCTTGTGGAACCTCTCCCGTCTCTATGGACGACGCGAAGATCATCGTCAGAGGCTCCGAAATCTCCTCCGTCGCCTCTCACAGCAACCTGGGGTACATATCATCCTGTCCCGGCGACTTAACTAACTTGATGCTTTCCAAAAGTTTCAGCACCACCTCTTTTAAAATATCGACATGCTCAAGCTTTTCAGGCCGCTGCATGTCCCCACTACAAACCCCTAAATCCTTTTCTGCAGTGAATACTGACGTAAAGTATTCATTAAGTGCCTCCGCTATTTCTTCCAGTCCATACACACTTTCCCACTGCTGCACTTGATAGGCCCTATCCTTTCGGAACTCATCCTCTTACTCTTCACATACTTGTAGAACGCCTTGGGGTTTTCCCTAATCCCGCCCGCTAAGGCCTTCTCATATCCCGTTTTGGCTCTCACAATCTCTTTCTTAAGTTCCTTCCTTTTAGCCTTGTACTCTTCCAGATCTCTCACATTACCTAGCTCTCTGTACCTTCTGTATGCTTTTCATTTCCTTATGACTAGATTTATTATAGCCTTTGTACACCACGGTTCCTGTATCCTCTCGTGACCTCCCTGTCTCATCGGAACATGTCTATGCAGAACTACCCATTGAGTATTTGCCACATCTCTTCCATACTTTGCCCTGAGAACATCTGTTCCCAAGTTAATCTTCCAATTTCCTGCCTGAGAGCTTCATAATTCCCTTTACTCCAAGTAAACGCCTTTCCAGTCTGTCTATTCCTATCTCTCTCCAGTGCTAACGTAAAGGAGATAGAATTATGATCACTATCACCAAAATGTTGAACCACTGAGAGATGTGACACCTGACCAGGTTCGCCTCCCAATATCAAATCAAGCACAGCCTCTCCTCCTGTACGTCTATCTACATACTGTGTCAAGAAGCCTTCCTGAACACACCTAACAAACTCCTCCCCGTCCAAACCCCTCAATGTCTGGAGATGCCAGTCGATGTTTGGGAAATTAAAATCCCCCATCACAACAACTCTGTTATTCTCACACCTTTCTAGGATCTGCTTCCCTATTTGCTCCTCAATAACCCTGTCACTATTGGGCGGCCTATAAAAACACCCAGTAAAGATATCGACCCCTTACTGTTCCTAACCTCCACCCACAGCAACTCCGTAGACTATCCCTCCGCAATGTCCACCTTTCCGCAGCTGTGACAATATCTCTGATCAACAGTGCCACTCCCCCACCTCTCTTGCCTCCCTCACTGTCCTTCTGAAACATCTAAAACCTGGTACTTTAATCAACCATTCCAACCCCGGAGCCACCCAAGTCTCCGGAATGGCCACCACATCGTAGCTCCAAGTATCATAGAACCATAGAACCATACAGCACAAAACAGGCTCTTCCGCCCACCATGTTGTGCCATCCATCTAAGCACCCTTCCACTATCAAACCATTTCCTCCCGCATATCCCTCTATCTCACATTCCTCCATATGCCTATCCAACAAACTCTTGAACCTGTCCAATGAATCTGCCTCCACCACCACCCCAGGCAGTGCATTCCATGCTCCAGCCACTCTCTGGGTGGAAAACCTCCCCCTGACACCTCCCCTGCACCTCCGACCCATAACCTTAAAGCCATGCCCTCTCGTCTCGAGCATTGTTACTCTAGTAAGGAGGCGCTGGCTGTCTACTCTATCTATTCCTCTCAATATTTTATATACCTCTATCATGTCTCCTCTCATCCGTCTCCTTTCCAGTGAATAAAGGCCTAGCACCTTAAGCCTCTCCTCATATTCCATACGCTCTAATCCAGGAAGATTCCTGGTGAATCTCCTCTGCACCCTCTCCAACGCCTCCACATCCTTCCTATAATGCGGCGAACAGAAGTGAACACAGTACTCTAAGTGTGGTCTAACTAGAGTTTTGTAAAGCTGCATCATCACCTCGCGGCTGTTAAACTCAATCCCACGACTTATGAAAGCTAACATCCCATAGGCCTTCTTAACTGCTCTATCCACCTGTGAGGCAAATTCCAGTGAACTGTGAATATGAACCCCCAGATCCCTCTGCTCCTCTACACTGCCAAGTACCTTGCCATTTACCTTTTACTCTACCCTAGAGTTTGTCCTTCCAAAGTGTACCAGCTCACACTTCTCCGGATTGAATACCATCTGCCATTTGTCAGCCCAGCTCTGCATCCTATCAATATCCCTCTGTAAGCTTCGACAGCCCTCCAAACTATCCACAAAACCGCCGATCGTAGTGTCGTCCGCAAACTTATTAACCAAGCCTTCCAGACTCGCATCTAAGTCATCTATAAATATCACAAAAAGTAGATGTCCCAGAACCGATTCCTGCGGGACACCGCTAGTCACTGCCCTCCAATCCGAGGGCACTCCCTCCACCACAACCCTCTGCTTTCTATAGGCAAGCTAATTCTTAATCCACACAGCCAAACCTCCCTGGATCCCTTGGCCTCTGACCTTCTGAAGAAGCCGACCATGAGGAACCTTATCAAACGCCTTACTAAACTCCATATAGACCACATCCTCCGCACTGCCCTCATCAATCTTTCTCGTCACCTCCTCAAAGAACTCTATCAGGCTTGTGAGGCAAGATCTTCCCTTCACAAAGACATGCTGACTGTCCCTAATCAGTACATGATTCTCCAGGTGTTCATAGATCCTTTCCCTTAGAATCCTTTCTAACAGCTTACCCACCACAGACGTGAGACTTACCGGTCTGTAATTCCCTGGACGATCCCTACTACCTTTATTGAACAAGGGGACAACATTCGTCACCCTCCAATCCTCCGGCACCATCCCCGTGGACAAAGAGGACTCAAAGATCCTTACCAGCGGTTCAACAATCTCCTCCCTCGCCTCTCGAAGCAGCCTGGGGAAAATCCCGTCAGGCCCCGGAGAGTTATCTGTCTTGATATTATTTAACAACTTCAACACATCCTCTCTCTTGATATCTACAACCTCGAGAACGTTACACTTACCAGCACTCCCTTCCGCATCATCAAGACCCCTCTCCTTGGTGAATACCGAAGAGAAGTATTCATTGAGAACTTCTCCCACTTCCGCCGCCTCCAGGCACATTCTCCCACCTTTGTCTTTAATCGGACCTACCTTAACCCTAGCCATCCTCCTACCCTTCACGTACGTGAAAACGGCCTTGGGATGTTCCTTAACCCTCCTAGCCAAAGCCTTTTCATGTACCCTCTCTCAACTATTGAGACAGGTTATTGCCTCCCTCAATAATCTGGTGTTTATCCCATCAGGCCCTGGGGACCTATCCGCCTCAACGTTCCTCATGAGCCCCAACACTCCGTCATCCTGCATCTCAAAGAGCCATGGCACGTTAGCGCGCTCCACACTGATCTCCCCATCCTCCACTTCATTCTCCTGGTAAATACCTACACAAAGTACTCATTGACGACCTCACCCACATCCTCCACCTCCAGGCACACGTTCTTTCCTTTTATCCTTGAGTGGTCCTCCCCTCTCCCTCGTTCTCCTCTTGCTCCTAATTTAGGTGCAGAATGCCTTGGGATTCTCTTTAGTCATTTATTAACGATCTAGATGAGGAGGTGGAAGGGTGGGTTAGCAAGTTTGCAGATGACACAAAGATCGGTGGTGTTGTGGATAGTGTGGAGGGTTGTAGAAGCTTACAGAGGGATGTTGATAGGATGCAGAGCTGGGCTGACAAGTGGCAGATGGAGTTCTATCCAGAGAAGTGTGAGGTGGTACACTTTGGAAGGACAAACTCCAAGGCGGTGTACAAGGTAAATGTCAGGATTCTGGACAGTGTAGAGGAGCAGAGGGATCTGGGGGTTCATATCCACTGATCACTGAAAGTTGCCTCACAGGTGGATAGGGTAGTTAAGAAAGTTTATGGGATGTTAGCATTCATAAGTCGGGGGATCGAGTTTAAGAGCCGCGAAGTGATGATGCAGCTTTACAAAACTGGTCAGACCACACTTAGAGTACTGTGTGCAGTTCTGGTCGCCTCATTAAAGGAAGGATGTGGAGGCTTTGGAAAGGGTGCAGAGGAGATTTACCAGGATGCCTCCTGGATTGGAGAGTATGGATTATGGGGAGAGATTAAAGGAGCTAGGGCTATTCTCTTTGGAGAGAAGGAGGATAAGCGGACACATGATAGAGGTATACAAGATATTGAGAATAATGGTTAGAGTGGACAGGCAGAACCTCTTTCCCAGGGCGCCTATGCTCAAAACAAGAGGACCTGGCTTTAAGGTATTAGGTGGGAAGGTGAAGGGGAATGTCAGAGCTAGGTTTTTCACCCAGAGAGTGGTTGGTGCATGCAATGCGCTGCCTGCGGTGGTGGTGGAGGCTGACTCATTGGTCAAGTTCAAGAGATTGTTAGATAAGCATATGGTGGAATTTAAGTTCGAGTGATATGTGGGAGGAAGGGGTTAGATAGTCATAGGTGTGGTCTCAAGGTCGGCGCAACCTGGTGGGCCGAAGGTCCTACATTGTGCCGTACTGTTCTATGGTTCTATGGTTCCAACTTGCCAAGTGTTTTTCATGGAATCTCCTGGCCTTCCGAATTCCCTTCCTGAGTTCTTTTCCAGCTTTTTCTAATCCTTCAGGGCTCTGTTTGACTTTAGCTTCCTGAACCTCACATGTGCTTCTTTCCTTAAAAAACTGCAACATAACTTCCTGACTCGGCCTGAGTGCCTCCACTCATGAAAACAAGCAGCCATACGCCTTCTTTCTCACCTGACCAACCTGTGCAGCCACTTTCATGTGATTTGCATCTTCCATGAAAAGCAAGCGGCTTGTTATTGAGCTCTGCAGAACACGACCTGATGAAGTCCTTCATCCACAAAGTGTCCCAACGATCTTTCCTAGTGCCCTTCTCCCTCTGGAGCCTGGGACCCATGCACTTTAACTGCTCGATAAAACTACCGCATGATCATGTGTCATTTTTCCAGGGTCGAAACTTCTGAGACTGGAGGGCAGGCATTTAAGCTGCGAGGGGGTAATGTCAAAGCAGATGTGCGGCGCAAGACAGGTGCAGAGTTGTGAAAACTTCACAGAGACCTTCCACCTGCAGGAACAAGCTGCTCTGATGGCGCTGACAGGAAACTTTCCCCATCAGTCCAACATCACACCGTTTACTTTGATTTTCACTGAAGATCTGCGCCCACTCCATTTCATATAAAGACCCCGAACTTGTGTCGCTCGGGGAGTGAATGCATGTTCTTCCCCCTGAATGGGGAACAGTTTCTACCTCCACCGACGCTGTCCGGCCCGATGAGTGTTTCCGGCATTTTCTGTTTTGTCTTCCACCATCTGAGGATGTGTCACTGTTCGGTGTCGGTGCAGGGTTTTGGATAACAGGTCGATCTGTGTGTGTGCAGAGCTGCTTTCTCACAGCTCCAGTGATCCGGCTTCAGTCCGGACCTTGGGTGCTGTCTGTGTGGGGTTTGCACGTTCTCCCTGTGACCGTGCGGGGTTCCCCCAGGGGCTGCCGTTTCCTCCCTCGTCCCAGAGTTGTGCAGTGGGTTAACCGGCTGCTGTTCAATGGCCCAAATTGTGGGTCTGTGATGGGGGCGGCGATGGTGAAAGGGGAGCTGGTGGGCAGGGGTCAGAGAGTGACTCAGCTGTCGGGGTACACGGAAGTAAGGAGAGGGGCAATGGGACTGGTGGAATTGCTCTTCTGGGAGCTGCCATGTAGTCGATGGGCCGAAAGGTGGTCTTTATGGTTAGCTCTGCCTGGTGGGAGAGTGGTGAAGCTGAATTCAGAGCGGTGGGGTTGGGTCCAGCGTTTATCTGGGTCATGTTGTTCTCGGTCAGGGAGTCAATGGGAGATTATTGGTGCTCCGGGCTTGGTGACGGTGGAGGTGGAGTGAGGCTGGTTGGGGGAACAAGAGGCTGGGGGACATGAGCTGAACTTCACATTAACACTGAACATCATTCTGTCCCTCATCCGCAGACTCCGCACTCGGAGATCCGTGTGTAACCCACACCGTCCTGGATCAGGCCTGGAGGAGCACGGATTTTTCCGACACTGAATGCACCGGCCGAAAGATGGACGATGGAGTTCTTGTGTCGGGATGGTACAGATTTAACAGGTAACGTGAGGGGATAATTCCAGATGATTTGGTGTGGGGTGGTCTGGTTACTGTGGTCATCCCGTGGTGTCCGGTTTTGAGTTTTCTGGTTACCGTGGTTACCCCGTGGTGCCTGCTGTGGGGTGGGTTGTTACCATGGTTACCCCGCGGTGTCTGGTGTAGTGGATTCTGGTTACCGTAGTTACCCCACGGTGTCTGGCGTAGCGGGGGTCTGGTTAGCGTGGTCACCATGAGGGGCCTGGTATGTGGGGGTCTGGTTACCATTGTTACCCAGTGGTACCTGCTGTGGGGTGGGGGGGTTCGTCTGTTTACATTGGTTACCTCCAGACGCCTGGTGTGGGGTGTCTGGTTACCGAGGTTACCCCGTGGTGCCTGCTGTGGGGTGCGAGTCACCTGGTTGGGGTTATCTGCTGGGATGGTGATGGGCGCTGCGGGTTGGGGTTTACCATGGGGTGGGTGGATGGACCTTCCAGGTGGGAAGGTGTTCCCCCTGGAAGGAGGTGGGACCATCCCTGCGGTGAGGGGTTTCTCTGATCCAGACCGGACACTGACCCTGGGACACTGCACCCTGACCCTGTCACCCCACCACGCCCGCCACACTGACCCTGGGACACTGTCCCCTGACCCTGTACGCACACCACTCCTCCCCACACTAACTGCCCATTCCCCTGGTCCACAGGTGCGGCAGGTGCTGAGAGAGAAGCTTCCCTGCAGGTACCTCCGTCCCCAGGGCACGGGGTAAATACTGGGAACGATCAGAAGAAAGAAGGGAACTGAGCCGGAGCAGCCCGGATCCGGAACACCCAACAGCTCATGTGATCGGCTCACCACCAAAACCCACCCACAGCCCACCAGCCACACAAAGGGGCAGCAGTATGTCCCATCGACACCACGCACTGCATCACCTCACCAAGGTTCCTTCGGCTGCACCTTTCAAAGCCACCACCTCTGCCAGCTGGAAGGACACGGGCAGCAGAAGCACAGGGACACCACCGCCTGCACGTTGCCCTCCAAGCCTCACACCGTCCTGACTTGGAAATATCTCGCCGTTCCCTCACCGTCGCTGGGTCCAAGTCCTGGACCAGCCCCCCCCCCCCCCCCGACACCTCCTGGGTCCACCTACACCTCAAGGTCTGCAGTGGTTCAAGGTCAGGTCATCGCAACTGGCGATGGACAATTGATGTTGCTCAACCTGCGAAGCCCACGTCCCTGGAACATACACCCCCCAGGGTGATAGAGGGAGACTGTGGCCGGGTTTGGGAAGGTGGGGGGTTGTAGTGAGGGGTATGTGTTTGGAGGGTGCGTGGTGGGAGTGTGGGGAGACGGGGTGGGGGAACACACTGGGCAGTGTGGGGCAGTGGTGATCCACGCTCCATATGTCTGTGGAATATCTGCATGAAGAGCCACTTGCTGCTCGTGTGTAGTTGTTGCTGAACAAACAGCGCTCTCATTCTGTCAATTCCAGCTTAAATGATTTGTACATAAGACGTGATCTCAAGTAACGCAGGGTTGAATGGGTGAAAGACCCTTCCTGTTGCTGTGAAATATCTCGGGGGTTGTTTGGTGCACCTGCTGGTGGCCCTTGCTGATGGGAATGTATCTCTGTTCTCCTTCAGCTGTGACGTTATTGGAAACAACACAATAAAGGCACAAGGTTAATGCGGGCATATTGACGGGGCAACGGGTATAGAGGGACCATTTCCCACACACACTCTGGGAGACAGAACCACGACACCCTCCAGTTATGAGCCTTGTTTTACATTCCCTTCAGTCCCGTGGAACAGGTTCGGTGCAGTCATGAGTCCGCACCGGCTGCTGAGGAAGTCTCTGCTCCCTCTCGCGTTGGGCAGTCTCACTGCTGTTGTCGGTGTGGGAGGAATGTGGGCAATTCTCGGCAGCTGCCTCTACAGGAGGTTAGGTAGCATGAGACGGAGGCACCGGCTGCAGTGGGAGCACAAACGATGTGTTAAAAGCCATGGTTTGTCCGTCTAAGGTGGGTGCGGTTGTGGTCAATGTTTCCCACATTGTGTTGTTACGGGACAGGCGGAGGGGAAACCAGTTCCCACTTTAGGAACAGTTCACAGCTGGGACTGAGGAAGGGAAGGGATGTTGTTTCACTCCCAGGGCTGTTCAGAGAGAGGGATTTGAGAACACTGGTGGTGCTTGAGAGGAAGAGTTTGGCTTCTTTCTCCGGGAAACGTGGCCACCACATGGGATTTGGGGCAAAGAGGAGAGGGTGAGAGGAGGGGCAGAGGGTTGGTGCGGTCCAGAAGTAGCAGTGTGGTCCGGTTGGGCCTGATAACCTGTCCCTCTATGTCTTCCCTGGCCTGTAATCCCTCCATCCCTTGGTCAGTTCTGTCTGTGCACCGGTTGAAGAGGCCCATATCCCTCCAAACCTGTCCTGTCCATGTACCTGTCCATATGTCTTCCTCATGTTGGAATTAGTCACAGAGCAATGCAGCGCAGACAGAGGCCCTTCGGCCCAACCAGTGCATGCCGACCACGGTGCCTATCCAGCTAGTCCCAATTTTCTGCGTTCGGCCCAAATCGCTCTAAGACGCCCCCCCCCCCCCATGTACCTCTCCAAGTGTTTCGTAACTGATCCTGTCGTACCTGCCTCACCCACTGCCTCTGGCAGCTCGTTCCATGCACTCACCACCCTCTGTGTGGAAAAGTTGCCCCTCAGGTCCCTTTTAAATATTTTCCCCTCACCCTAAACCTATGCCTCCTATTTTTGGACTCCCCGAACCTGGGGAAAAGACTGTTACCGTCCACCTTATCCATGCCTCTCATAATTTTATAAATCTCTAGAAGGTCGCCTCTCATTTTCCAAGATACAAAGACCCAGCCTGGCCGACCTCTCCTGTAAGTTAGGCCCTCCAGTTCTAGCAAAATCCTCGGAAATCTTTTCTGTGCTCTGTCCAGTTTAACCACATCTTTCCTATAACAGGGCGATGAAAACTGTAACATCTCCAAAACATCTCCATTTGTTTCCCTTATCTCTTGAGCAACCATGATTTTCTCCTAAGTAAACACATTAAAAATCCACCCATTTCCTGCTTATCCAGACATTTAACACTCTTAAAAGTCTTCCCCTTGCTACTCGTTCCTTTCCCTTCAAGCAGGCTCATCCAATCGACCTCTGCTCGATCCTACCTAATTCCCCAAGAGGAGGTCCAGTAAAGCACCCTCCCGAGTAGGGCCCTCTGTATATCGACTCAAGAATCTTTCGTGGACACATTTCACAAATTCCACCCCGTCCAGGCCTCTCACACTCTGGGTCGTCCAGTCAATTCCGGGAAAATTTAAATCTCCCACTAACATATTATTCGTACAACTATGAGCAATTTCTCTGCACACCTGCTCCTCAATTTCCCGCTAACGATTGGGGGGGGGGGGGGAGGGAGGGGGTGCGTCTATAATTCAACTCCGCTGGAGTGACCGTCCCCTCACTGTTTCTAAGTTCTACCCACATGGCCTCACTGGACGATGCCCCAAGAACATTGTATCGAAGCACTGCTGTTACACCCTCCCTTATCAGAAAGTCAACACCCCCTCCTCGCTTACCTGTACCTGTGTCACGCCTGAAGCACCTGTATCGAATTGTACCCGTCTCTACCTCCACTGGCAGCTCGATCCATATACCCACCTCCCTGTGTGAAAACTTGCCCCTCAGGTCCCCAGTAAACCTCTCCCCTCTCACCTTAAACCTCTGCCCTCTTGTTTTAGAGTCCCCGACCCTGGGACAAAGACAGTGACCATCCACTCCTGGGCCTCCTTCGCTCCAGAGTAAATGCTCCCAACCTGTCCGTCCCTTCTTATAACACCAGCCTTCCCGTCCCAGTCACATCCGTGTGAAACTTTTCTGAACCCACTCCAGTCCGAGAGGAGGGAGGAAATGGATCAGAGAGAGGGAGGATCAGAGACAGGGCAGGACCTACCAGCATTTGGAAAGGCAAGGACTGATTAGGTACCGTCAGCATGGCCTTGTGCGTGGGCTATCGTGTCTCATGAATTTGATTTTTGAAGAGGTAAGATAAGATTTCTTTATTAGTCACATGTACATCAAAATACACAGTAAAATGCATCTTCTGCGTAGAGTGTTTTCGGGGCATCCCACAAGTGTCGCCAGACTTCCGGCGCCAACATAACATGCCCACAACTTCCTAACCCGTACGTCCTTGGAATGTGGGAGGAAACTGGAGCACCCGGAGGAAACCCACGCAGACACGGGGAGAACGTACAAGCTCCTTACAGGCAGCAGCCGGAATTGAACCCAGGTCGCTGGCTCTGTAAAGCATTACGCTAACAGCTACACTACCGTGCCTGTCCCTGACCAAGGAAGTGACGAGGCCAAGGTAGACATTGTCTACATGGGCTTCAGCAGGGTCTTTTCCAAGGTCCCACATTGTCGGCTGGTGCACAAGGTGAGATCACAAGGGATCCGGGGAAAGCAGCCAAAGAGATACAAAGTTGGTTTGGTGGGGGGAGTCAGAGGGTGGCGGTGGAGGGCTGTATTTCAGATGACATAGAACATAGAACAGCCCAGCACCGGACAGACCATTAGGTCCACAATGTTGTGCTGATCTTGATGCCGATTTATACTAAATGTCCTCCTCCTGTCTATCATCCATATCCCCCATTCCCTTCATATTCATGTGTCTGTCTAAAAGGCTCTTAAACTCCACCAGACTGCCTGCTCCCCCGACTACCCCGGTAACCCAGTCCAGGAACCTACCACTCTCTGCGTAAAAAAACCCGCCCCACACGTCGCCTTTGATCTCCCCCCACCCAACCAACCTTAAAAGCAGGTCCTCTGGTGTTTGACATTTCCACCCTGGGGAACAGATTCTGACTGTCGACCATATCTGTGACTTTCATAATTTTAAAAACCTCCATCATATCTCCCCTCAGCCTCCGACGCTCCAGGGAGAACAACCAGGGTTTGTCCAACCTCTCCTTATAGCACCTCCCTCTAATCCTGGTGAACCACTTCTGCACCCTCTCCAAAGCCTCCACATCCTTCCCGAAATGGGGTGACCAGAACTGAATGCAGAACTGATGCAGCCTGATCAGAGTACTCTAAAGCTGCAACGTAGCTTCCCGACTCTTGAACTCAGTGCCTCAACAGTAACGGTAAGCATGCGGTACGCCTTCTTGACCACCCCATCAACCTGTGCGGCAACTTTCAGAGGGCGATGGACTTGGAACACGATATACCTCTGTACATCAACTCAGTTAAGGATCCTGCCATGAATTGCGCATTTTCCCGATGCTTTTGATCTTCCAAAGTGCAACACCTCACACTTGCCCATATTGGGTGTAGGGGCAGGAGGGGGCTACAGAGGACTGCAAGGGTTGAGGGGCAGGAGGGGGTAACAGAGACGGTCAGGGGAGTAGGAGCAGGAGGGGGCTGCAAAGACGGGCAGGGATGTTGGGGCAGGAGGGGACTACAGAGGAGGGCAGGGGTCTTGAGGAAGGAGGGAGCTACAGAGATGGGCAGGGTTGTTGGGGAAAGAGGGAGATACAGAGACGGGCAGGGGTGTTGAGGAAGGAGGGGGCTACAGAGACGGGCAGGAATGTTAGGGTATAGAATGTATAGAAAATACTGGCTGTGCACTTTTTTATTCATAGTCTGCTCTGTGTTTAAGATGGATGCTGATCTCCTTAAGATGGCCGCTGGTTCTCCTTCTGCTCCAGCCCGAGCGCAGGAAACTCTTAGTGCGGGAAACATATATCTCATTAAACAAATAGTTCTCCCATTCCTAGGGAGACACTTTTGATTTAGTGTAGCTCATTAAACAGACAGTTAGCCCATTCCGCGAAGATACTGTTGATCTATTATGTAGCTAATGGTCGTAATGGCCAGAGCGACTAATGATTTTGTAGCAGTTCTGTAGCTCTTAATTTTCATAACTGATAAGTGCCCAACGAGTCTCAGAACTCATAGGTAATGGGGGCACATCTTGATTGTTTATAACTGTTAACCTTGTAGTTAATAAGCCCAGTATTGTTTTATAACTGATAGTTCTGTAGCCTAGTATGACCAAAGATAATTGATCGAGTCAGGAAATGACTGTGGCGAAAGACAAATGGTTGTGAGCCAGGAGACAACTATGAAAGGAGGCAAATGGTGAAGGATGAAACTGTGAAGATAAGATAGAACATGATGGATTGTAACAATGGAATTGAGATCTGAAAAAAAGGTATAAAAAAAGGCCTGCGAGCTTTGCTTGGGGGCAGTCAGAGAAAGCAGTAGTCAGAGGGTGACTGGTAACTGAATGTCTGACTGTCACAGCTTTTGTTTGCAAATAAAAGTTTAACTTCTTGAGGAATCTTCTGCTTCTCCTGGTCATCTATTTATTGCGGGTAACCACGACAACATCCACCATCAAATTGATATAACATACACCTTTGGCATCAGTACTTAATAATGATCAGAGATCTCCCTTTTTCAGGTTTTTTCGAGGCACTGGACAGGGCTGCCCCTTAAGTCCTTTACCATTTGATATCGCCTTGGAACCCTTGGCAATTGCTCTTTGCGACTCTTCTAACATGCCTGGCATTGGTCATGGAGATGGGATGCATAAGATATCACTATATGCAGATGACCTGTTACTTTATATGTATAACCCTGAGGAATCCATCCCTGTAATATTATCACTGCTTGCTCAGTTTAGTGGTTTCTCTGGCTATAAATTAAATCTTAATGAGAGTGAGCTTTTCCCATTAAATATGCAAGTCCCAATCCACAGGCAATCACCATTCAGATTAGTGAGTGATTATTTTACTTGTTTAGGTGTTAAAATTACCAAGAAGTAGAAGGGCTTATTTAAAGTTAACTTTTTACCCTTAATTGATCATGTTAAACAACTGTTTAATTTTTTTAAATTTTATTTACTGCGTGGTAACAGGCCCTTCCGGCCCAACGAGTCCGCGCCGCCCATTGTAAACCCAAATTAACTTACCCGTAAGTCTTTGCAATGTGGGAGGAAACCGAAGCACCAGGAGGAAACCCACGCAGACACGGGAGAACGTACAAACTCCTTACAGACAAGGACAGGAATCGAAGCCCGATCGCTGGCGCTGTAATGGAGTCGCGCTAACCGCTATGTTACCGTGCCGCCCTAAAATTCTTGCATTGGCCGTTGCATTGAATGGTCCCCATTATCCTTATAACTGATTTGTCGAATGAATGCTGTTAAGATGAATATTTTACCTAAACTTCTGTATCTATTTCAGGCGGTTCCAACCTTTATCTCTAAATCCTTTTTTGATATTATTGATTCGAAAATTCATTCATATATATGGCAGAATAAAAAACCAAGGTTGGGCAAGAAATATTAACAGAAATTAAAAAGGATGGCCGTATGGATTTTCCTAACTTTAGATTGAACTATTGGGCAATTAATAGTCAATATTTAATTTTTTGGACACAAGATTTAGATGTAACTCAATGTCCACGACGGGTGAATCTCGAGCGTGGGTCAGTGCAGGGGTTTTAATTGGCTTCTATTTTAGGGGACTCGCTCCCCTTTGCACTGACTAAATTGAATAAACAAATAGAAAAAAAACATAGAAAACGTACAGCACAATTCAGGCCCTTAGGCCCATAAAGCTGTGCCGAACATGTCCCTACACTAGAAATTACTTGGCTTACACATAGCCCTCTATTTTACTTAAAATACCCTATCGTATCCGCCTCCATCACTGTTTCCGGCAGCCCATTCAACGCACTCACCACTTTCTGAGTAAAAAACTAACCCCTGACATCTCATTCATATCTGCTCCCCAGCACCTTCAACCTATGTCCTCTTGTGGCCACCATTTCTGCCCTGGAGAAAAGCCTCTGACTATCTACCCTATCAATACCTCTCATCATCTTATACACCTCAATCAGGTCCGACCTCATCCTCCGTCTCTCCAAGGAGAAAAGGCAGAGTTCCCTCAACTTACTTTCATAAGGCATGTTCCGCATTCCAGGCAGCATCCTTGTAAATATCCTCTGCACCGTTTCCATGGCTTCCACATCATTCCTGTAGTGAGGCGACCAGAACTGAACATAATACTCCAAGTGGGGTCTGACCAGGGTCCTACCTCTCGGCTCCTAAATTCAATTCCCCGATTGATGAATGACAATGCACCATATGCCTTCTTAACCACAGAGTCAACCTGCGCAGCCGCTTTGAGCGTCCTATGGACTCGGACCCCAAGATCCCTCTGATCCTCCACACTGCCAAGAGTCCTACCATTAATACTGCCATGATATTTGATCTACAAAAATGAACCACTTCACACTTATCTGGGTGGAACTGCATCTGCCGCTCCTCAGCCCATCTCTGCATCCTCTATGTCCTTCTGTAACCCCTGACAGCCCTCCAAACTATCCACAACACTCCCAATCTTCGTGTCATCCGCAAACTTACCAATCCACCCCTCCACTTCCTGATCCAGGTCGTTTATAAAAATCACAAAGAGCAAGGGTCCCAGTTCAGATCCCCGAGGGACACCACTGGTCACCGACCTCCACGCAGAATACGTCCCTTCAACAACCACTCATTGCTTTCTGTGGGCCAGTGAGTTCTGGATCCACACTGCAATGTCCCCTTGTATCCCATGCCTCCTTACGTTCTCAATAAGGCTTGTATGGGGTACCTTATCAAACGCTTTGCTGAAATCCATATATACTACATCCACTGCTCTCCCTTCATCTATGTGTTGAGTCACATCCTCAAAAAATTCAATCAAGCTCGTAAGGCAGGACTTTCCCTTGACAGAGCCATGATGACTATTCCTAATCATATTATACCTCTCCAAATGTTCATACATCCTGCCTCTCAGGATATTCTCAATCAGTTTACCAACCACTGAGGTAAGACACACTGATCTATAATTCCCTGGGTTATCCCTACTCCCTTTCTTGAATAAGGGAAAAACATCCGCAAACCTCCAATCTTCCGTAACCTCTCCCGTCTCCATCGACGATGCAAAGATCATCGTCAGAGGCTCCCCAATCCCTTGGCTCATCTCCCACAGCAGCCTGGGTTACATCTCTTTCTTTTTCAATCTTTGTATTAGTTTTCAAATTAATACGGATTAATATATCAATGTTTATACATGTAATACAAAGAGATCAGGGGAACAATGACATGGATAGTCATAAAGAACAATAAAGTATAAAAAAATCTGTAGATCTCACGATCTGTTAGTGAATCAATATAATATAAAAGAAAACTATTTACTATAAAATATAAAAGAAAGAAAAAAATCCCCAAAACAATAAGAAAAATTACAAACAATATATCGAACCAAACTCAGCTAAAGAAAAAATAATTCAAAACAAAATAGAAAAAAACTGGGCTAAAATTTCTCAGCAGAAGCAGAGCAATATTCTGTCGTCAACTCCGTTCCTCTAAATTGAAAGGTTATTTTAAGGGGATCTATATCATGTGAAAATATTGAATAAATGGAGTCCAAACTTCCTCAAAGTTAAGCGAAGGATCAACAGTACCACTCCTCATTTTTTCCAAGTTTAAACATTAAATAGTTTGAGAGAACCATTGAAAAGTACCAGGGGTTATTGGATACTTCTATTGAAGCAAATGGATCAGTTGACCATTAATGTAACAAAGGCAATCATACGGTTAGCGGAGGCAGATAGATGGCCAGATTCTACCCTTGGTAAACCAAAAATTGCAGTGATAGGATAAGGTTGTAAATCAATCTTCAGTAAATTTGAAATAATGTTAAAAATATCTTTCCAAAATTTTTCCAAAAGAGGACAGGACCAAAACATATGTGTCAAAGAAGCCACATTCGATTTACATCTGTCACAAATAGGATTTGGGGGTACGTCTCATCCGGTCCCGGCGATGTATCCAACTTGATGCTTTCTAAAAGTTTCAGCACCTTCCCTTCCCTAATATCTACATGCTCAAGCTTTTCAGCCCGCTGCAAGTCCCCACTACAATCACCCAGATCTTTTTCCGCAGACAATACTGACGTAAAGTAATCATTAATTACCTCCGTTATTTTTTCCAGGTCCATACACACTTTCCCACTGCTGCACTTGACAGGTCGTATTCTTTTGCATCTTATCATCTTGCTCTTCACATACTTGTAGAATTCCTTGGGGTTTTCCTTAGTCCTGCCCGGAAAGACCTTCTCATCCCCCTTCTGGCTCTCCTAATCTCCTTCTTAAGCTCCTTCATATTAGCCTTATACTCTTCCAGATCTCTAACATCACCTAGCTCTCTGTACTTTCAGTAAGCTTTTCTTTTCCTTTTGACTAGATTTATTATAGGCTTTGTACACCACGGTTCCTGTATCGTCTCGTGATTCCCCGTCTCATTGGAACATGCCTGCAGAACACCACACAAATATCCGCTGAATATCTGCCACATTTCTTCCGTACTTTTCCCTGAGAACAACTGTTCCCAATTGAATTTTCCAATTTCCTGCCTGAGAGCCTCATAATTCCCTTTACTACAAGTAAGCGCCTTCCTCGTCTGTCTGTTCCTATCTCTCTCCAGTGCTAATGTAAAGGAGATAGAATTATGATCACTATCACCAAAATGCTCACCCACTGAGAGATCTGACACCTGACCAGGTTCATTGCCCAATATCAAATCAAGCACAGCCTCTCCTCTTGTAGGCCTATCTACATAGCGTGTCAAAAATCCTTCCTGAACACACTTAACAAACTCCACCCTCACTGTCTGTAGATGCCAGTCGATGTTTGGAAATTAAAATCCCCCATCACAGCAACTCTGTTATTCTCACACCTTTCTAGGATCTGCTTCCCTATCTACTCCTCTATATCCTTGTTACTATTGTATGGCCTATAAAAACACCCACCCCTTCCTGTTCCTAAGCTCCACCCACAGAGACTCCGTAGACAGTCCCTCCATGACGTTCACCATTTTCTCAGTCGTGACACTATCTCCGATCAGCAGTGGCACTCCCCCACATCTTTTAGCTCCCTCCCTGTCCTTTCGGAAACATCTAACACCCGCCAATAGACAATAGACAATAGGAGCAGAAGTAGATCATTCGGCCCTTCGAGTCTGCACCGCCATTTTGAGATCATGCCTGATCCTCAACAATCAATATCCTGTTCCTGCCTTGTCCCCATATCCCTTGATTCCCCTATCTATAACAAACCTATCTAGCTCCTTCTTGAAAGTGCCCAGAGAATTGGCCTCCACTGCCCTCTGAGGCAGTACATTCCACAAATTACAACCCTCTGGGAAAAGAAGTTTTTCCTCCCCTCTGTCCTAAATGGCCTCGCCCTTTTTCTTAAATCATGCCCCCTGGTCCTGGACTTCCCCAACATCTGGAACATATTTCCTGTCTCTATCCTGTCCAATCCCTTAATAATCCTGTATGTTTCAATCAGATCCCCTCTCAATCTTCTCAATTCCAGCATGTACAATCCCAGTCTGTCCAACCTCAAAGCATATGACAGTCCCGACATTCCCGGAATTAAACTCATAAACCTACGCTGCACGCCCTCTATAGCCAGGATATCCTTCCTTAACCCTGGAGACCAAAACTGTACACAATACTCCAGGAGTGGTCTCACCAAGGCCCTGTACAAATGCTAAAGAATCTCTTTGCTTTTGTACTCAATTCCTCTTGTACTACAGGCCATTAGCCTTCATCACTGCCTACTGCACTTGCTCATTCACTTTCAGTGACTGATGAACAAGGACTCCTAGATCCCTTTGTATTTCCCCTTTACCTAACTCCACACCATTCAGATAATAATCCGCCTACCTGTTCCTGCACCCAAAGTGGATAACCTCACACTTATCCACATTAAACTTCATCTGCCAAGTATCTGCCCACTTACCCAACCTATACAAATCACCTTGAATTCTCCTAACTTCCTCTTCACATGTCGCACTGCCACCCAACTTTGTATCATCAGCAAACTTGCTAATGTTATTCACAATTCCTTCATCTAAATCATCAACACAGATCGTAAACAGCTGCGGTCCCAGCACCGAGCCCTGTGGCACCCCACTAGTCACGGCCTGCCATTCTCAGAAACATCCATTCACCCCTACCCTTTGTTTCCTCTCCGCCAACCAGTTTTCTATCCATGTTAATACCCGCCCCCCAATTCCATGAGCCCCAATTTTACCCCCCCCCCCCCAATCTCCTGTGCGGTACTTTATCAAGTGCCTTCTAAAAGTCGAGGTCTCCAACATCCACTGAATCTCCCTCATCTATTTTACTGGTTGCACCCTCAAAAAACTCCAGTAGATTAGTCAATCATGATTTGCCCTTAGTAACTCCTTGTTGACTCGACCCAATCCTATCATTGCTATCCAAATATGCCGTTATTTCATCCTTAATAATGGACTCTAGCATCTTCCCCACCACAGATGTTAGGCTAACTGGACGACAGTTCCCCGTTTTCTCCCTCCATACTTTCTCAAAAAGTGGGATAACATTAGCCATTCTCCAATCCTCAGGAACTGACCCCGAATCTAAGGAACATCGGAAAATGATCACCAATGCATCCACAATTTCTAGAGCCACCTCCTTTAGTACCCTGGGATGCAGACCATCTGGACCTGGGGATTTGTCAGTCTTCAGCCCCGTTAGTCTACCCATCACCATTTTTTTCCTAATGTCAATCCACTTCAGTTCCTCTGTCACCCTTTGACTTTTGTCCATCCTTACCTCTGGGAGATGTCTTACGTCTTCCCCCGTGAAGACAGATCCAAAGTACTTATTAAATTCTACTGCCATCTCCCTGTTTCCCGTAATAATTTCACCCGATTCGGTCTTCAAGGGCCCAACATTGTTCCTAACTAACTTCTTTCCCTTCACATACCTAAAAAAGCTTTTGCTATCCTCCTTAATATTCCTGGCTAGCTTGCCTTCGTACCTCAATTTTTCTTCCCGAATTAACTTTTTAGTTAAATTCTGCTGCACCTTAAAAATTTCCCAATCTTCTATCTTCCCACTCAGCTTGTCTCTGCCATACTTCTTCCTTTTTAACACAATGCTATCTCTGACTTCCTTTGTCAGCCACGGTGGCCCCTTTCCCCTCTTTGAGTCTTTCCTTCTCTGGGGAATAAACTGATCCCGCACCTTGTGCATTATTCCCAAGAATACCTGCCATTGCTGTTCCACTGACACTTGAATCAACCAATCCAGTCCCTGAACCATCCAAGTCACCATAATGGCCACCACATCATAGCTCCAAGTATCGATCCAAGCTCTAAGGTTCTCCGCCTTTTTCACAATATTCCTGCGTTAAAATAGACACATCTCAGGCCTATCTGAACACGTCCCTTCTTTGTCACCTTGCCATTGGTACTTACTCCTAGCTTCCTCTATTTGAGAGCCAAACACCTCTTCCCTAGTCTCTGCAGTTCAGATCCCACTATCAACAATTCATGTTAATCCCAAATGATTAATCCAATAATTAAACACACAATACGAATATGGTTTCAATTTCTTATTTTTTTGGATTGAATAAATTTATCTGATCAAGTCCTATTCAATCTATTTTTTTCTTTCAACCATCTAGAATTGATCTAGCTTTTCTTTTATGGAAAGCGAAGGGGATAACATGTTTCCTGTATTTTGAACAGTTGTCTAATAAATACAATTTGCTCAGATCACTTTTCCTTAAATAGTTACAGATTAGAAACTTTTAAAATGTTACTCGACCTACTCTCCTGATACCACACCCAATCGAAATTACAGAAAACATTTTAGGTTTTAACCCTGATCAGAAGGGCTTGACAGAAATAACCTATGATTTGATTCTGAAAATACATTTCGGGATATTGGATAAAATAAAGAATGGATGGGAAAAAGAACTTCAGATACCTCGACCTATACAGACATGGAAGAAAATTCTCCAATTAGTTCATACCTCTTCAATGTGTGCCAGACACTCTCTAATACAGTTTAAGGTGGTTCATAGGACCCATATGTCTAAGGATAAGCTAGCTCGTTTTTATAAACATATAAATCCGATCTGTGACAGATGTAATTCTGAAGTGGTTTCCCTGACAGATATGTTTTGGCCCTGCTCTCTTTTGGAAAAATATTGGAAAGACATTTTTTATATCATTTCAGTGATATTGAGTATTGATTTACAACCACATCCTTTTACCGCAATTTTTGGTTTACCAATGATGGATTCTGGCCATTTATCTGCCTCAGCTTGTCGTACGATTGCATTTGTTACATTAATGGCCAGGACATCCATTCTAAATATATGGGAAGCCCCTAAACCTCCAACTACATTCCAATGGTTTTTCCAAACTATAACATGTTTAAACTTAGAAAAAATTCGGAGTGGAACTGTTGATCCTTCGGTTAAATTTGAAGAAACTTGGAGCCCATTTATCCAGCATTTTCATGTGCTGTAAGCTGACCTCTTCCGAATCCTTTTCAATCACTTTCTAATGGAAGATCGAGGAGCGGAGTTAATGAGATAATGATTATTTCAATCGATGAAATACGACAGCGCGGCTTTTGATTAGTTCTTGGGCATTTTTTGTTGATTGCCATTCTGTTTGGTTTGTTACTTTTTTTATTTTAGGTTTTTTCTCATATCATCAAATTTCTTTTAGATCTTTTTCATGTTCAATTATGAAGAGATTGGGAGGTTCAGATTGCATATTTTACTCTGTGTGTCTTTACGCGTTCCCCGTTATTATTGTAACCCCGATCTCTTTGTACCATGTGTATAATCACTGTTGTAACGTTGATTCATTTGAAATTTAATAAAAAGATTGACCAAGAAAGAAAGAAGAAGTCACCGAGGTCGTGGAAGTTGGGGGAGGGGTGGGGAAGCTACTCATGGCCGACGTGAATTCCCGTAACATTCCGCTCCGGCTAATCAATGTGTACCCCTAGCCCGTGCTGAGCGAGTGGCTGGCTGCCCTCAAGCAGCTCTCACCACCGCTGGCAACGTCCCCACCAGTAGTTCTGGCAGGTGACACCAACTGCATCGTTGATGCAGCTGGACAATCCGGCAGTGCCGACAGGAGACTGGACAGCAGCTCCAGACTCCTGATGGAAACTGTTACAGACGCAAAGTTGTGTGACGCCTTCAGCACCCCTGCAAGTGGAACACAGTCACAATGCATTTGGACCGTAAGGAACAGCTCAGTACGGTCCCGGATGGAACTCCCCTTCCCATCGAAGGCAGTCATAGTCAGATCCACCGACATCACGCCGGTGTTCTGCTCTGACCACTTTTGAGCCTCCTGTCACCTACAGGAACAGCTGAAGGCAGGCAGGGGGACGTGGAAGTTGAATGTCAAGCTGCTACCCCAGAGAACATGCAGGAACTACAGAGGTATTACACAGTCTGGATAACTGTGGAGACACTCTTTGACTCCCCAATTCACTGGTGGGAAGCAGCCAAGGAGAACATCAAGAGATGCTTCATCCTCAAAGGTTTCCGAAAGCAAGGCAGAGTCAGAGTGAACTGCGCCAGCTCCAGACAGACTTGCAGCAACTTCTCCTTCCGCTGTCGAGGGGAGTGGATGTGAGGGAGGAACTCCGAGTGGAGAAGAGCCGGCAAGCTGTGCTCTTTGACTCTGAATCCTCGAAGATCATCTTCGGATCCAGAGACCGCTTTGTGGATCAGGATGATACGTGCTCACGCCTCTTCTTCCGAAAGGTTCACAGGGGGATCTCTGTGATCTACAGTCTTAAGGAAGAGGACGGCTCAGTAACATCCTTCCAGATGGACATACTGAGGATCCGCAGATCCTTCTATGTCAGTCTGTATGACAGCAAGACCACAGACAGCACAGACTCCCAAAACATCCTGTACCCTATCACGGAGGTGCTAGACCACAGCAAGCGGGAGATCCTGGATCAGCCACTATATCCCTGGAGCAACTGACTGGCTCGATCCATTCCGTTGGCACAAATAAAACTCTGGGAAGCAACGGGTTACCGGCAGAGCTGTACTCGGATCTGTGGGACTGATCGGTCCGGACCTGCTGGATGCGTACAACGCTCAGCCTCTGGCTGGCTGAATGTGAGATTCCATGAGGAAGGGCATCATTACCCTCATCAACAAGCAGAAGTTGGAGAGGGAGGACATTAGGAATTGGAAACCAATTTCACTATTCAATGTGGACTATAAAATCCTGTCCAAAGCCATCTTCAACCGGGTCAAGTCTTCTCTGGGACAGGTGAACCACACTGAAAAAATCTGTGCTTTACGTGGCAGGAAAATCTTTGACAACCTGGCACTGCTCAGGGATACCATCGCCTATGTGCAGGACAGAGGGGTGGATGCCTGCCTGGTCAGCTTGGAACAGGATAAGTCCTTCGACAGGACATCACAGTCGTACATGATGGACGTACTCTCCAAAATGGGTTTTGGGGAGGGAATAAGGAATGGAATCCAACTGCTCCACACAGATCTCCGTGGTGCAGCGCAAATCAATGGATGGCAGACAGAGAGTTTCCCTCTCTGGTCTGGAGTCAGGCAGGTTGTCCACTCCACCCCGTCTTGTTTGTGTGCTGCACTGAACCCTTTGCCGATTCCATCAGGAAGGACGTGAGCACAATAGGGGTGACGTTGCCGGGAAGTCGGGGCACACAAGGACAATCCTCCCTGTACATGGACGATGTCGCTGTCTTCTGCTGGGACCCACTGTCAGTTCACAGATTGATCAGCATCTGCGACTAGTTCGAGTTGGCATCGGGGGCCAGCGTTAACCGTAGGAAGAGCGAGGTCGTGCTCTTCGTAACTGTCCCGACCGATCCAACGTCCCCTTCACCGTCAGGTCTGACTGCATTAAGGTGCTGGGATCTGGTTCGGAGAGGCGGAGGTGTGTAACAAGAATTGTCTGGAGAGGATTGGGAAGGTCAAACAGAAATTGCGTCTGTGGAAACGGCGTTCCCTGTCAATAAATTGGAGCAACTTGGTCATCAGGTGCAATGTGCTCTCAGGCCTGCTGTACCTGGCGCAGGTTTGGCCTGTTCCTCGCTTCTCTACCTCGGCAATTACCCAGGTCATCTTCCAGTTCATCTGGGGGTGTCCATGTTGCAGCGAGTCCTCTGAGACTGGGGACAAAAGTGTTCCCTCAACCAGATGACCACCTTGGTGCGTGGCTATATCAGTCGGTGTGTGGACCCCAAGTATGTGGGCACCAAGTGTCACTACGTGCTGAGGTTCTACCTGTCCCTGGTGTTGCGGAGGATGATCCCGGCTCCTCTGCCGCACAACGCACCAGTCAGCTGGACGTCGCCGCACTGCCTGCCCCTTGTGGAAGGGAGCTTCCAATTAAACACCTTTGACCACAAGTCCATCAGGCAGTGGTCAGTGCAGAACGTCCTGCAGACACTGCTTGGAGAGGGGTCTTGTCGGTCAAAGCTTTTCCAGAAGGATGCAAGGGTCCGTGTCGAGGTTCACCCCCAGCAGCTGAGTGACAGAGGACTCTCTGATCTCCGGGCTGTTCCCGGAGGCACACACAGAGACAGACATCAAGTGCTGCTGCAATGTCATAATCTCGGTGAAGGACGCCCCTTGGTCTGCCCAAAACCTGTTGGTCTCCCAGCAGAGCCAGATGTCCGTAAGGGAACGCTGCCTACTGGCACAGTGCCGGCTGCAGGAGTCCGTGTTGAGGGACGCACTGAAGCTCGGTACAGACAATGCTGAGGCTCTGTGGAGAAGGTCCACAGTCTGGGCTTATTCCGCTACCGCACACGGAAGGGCAGAGTCCGGTGGCGAAGGCACTCGATCAATGAAAGTGGCATTACCTCAGGGGGCTAAATGTTTGTGTGTTTTTCACTTTAAAGTTTACACTGATGAATGGAATGACCATGAACGTAAAGGTTTACATTTCAACTGTTTCTTCCTTTGAACATATATTTTATTATGAATATAAACTACGAAATAAAAAAAAGCCTCCTCTAACCAAACCCGGCCCGTCCCTGAGGGAGATTGTTCGAGGCAGCTCACGTACCAAGAATAAAGGATTTTTCATTCAGATTCACAAAGCACTGACGAGAGGAGTGTGTTGAGCAATGTAAGGCAACTAAACGATACAAGATTGGGTGGGAGGGAAGAGGTGTTGCTGGAAAGGGGAGAGAGGGAAAATAATTCACTATGGTTTCTGCGGCCACCGCAGTTCAAGTAGAAGAACTCAGAATGTTAATTCTGTCCTGTTCTGACACCTTGTTTGCAAGAGGAAATGCACAGACCGAGAACAAAGAACTTTTCGCATCAGGGACACAGGTAATATTTGGTAAACAGCACAGATGCAAATTGAACAGCAGATCCAAATGAGCGTGGAATGGGGCATGGAGGTGGTGGGGAGAGAAGCAGAGAGAGAGTTCCCGTGACAGTTTGTCTGGCTGAATCGTCTGTCTCTGCACAGAAATCTCTCAATGTCTCGCTCTTGCCTCTGTGCCCATTGCAGTTCTGATAGAAACACCACTGGTTCATTCTGCCCTGTTCTGATCCTCTGTGTGTAACAGGATACACACAGAGCGAGAACAAACGACCTCTCACATCAGGGACACAGGTAACATTGGGTGACAGGTCACAGATGGACACATGGAAACGAGAGGGACCAGTACAGTGTGGGACGGGGAGGGAGTGAGGAGGGAGAGACAGAGGAAGGAAGAGACAGTGTGGAGCTGAGGGAGGGAGAGAGAGACAGAGAGAGAAACACAGAGTCACACAGCACAGAAACAGACCCATCGGCCGACTGACTGGGTGCCGACCTTCCAGCGCCCATTGACACTGATCACATGTTCTGGTCCCCACATTGGAATCGACTGTCCCCAGATTCTCCCGAATGCTCCGACAATGGAGACAATTTTCTGTGGACCATTCACCTCTCACCCAGTCTGATATGTGGGCAAACTGCGGAGATGGCTGAGATAAATCAGACATGACCTGAGAAATTAGTAAGGCAAAGATGGGTCACGAAATATCTCCGGCGACAGGGTTAAGGTCACGACAAAGGCACTTCGTACGTACACTGAGAGCAAAGGAATAAGCATGCAAAGTTCAGGCCCCATGAGGGACAAGAGGGAAAACTTGTGTGTGGAGCTAAAAATGCAAGCGAGGTCCTCAATGAAACCTTTTCGTCAGTATTCACACTTTGTGGTTGGAGAACTCAGCGGAAGGGAAGGTAGAATTCCAGTGCAAGTCTCCATAAATAGAGGAGGAAGTCGATGCCTCAGTGGACTTAAACCCCCAAGACGGGATGAAATCAGAATCGGATTTGTCAGAATCACAGTTACTATCACTGACTTCCATGAAGTGAAATGTGTTGCTCTGGGTCAGCAGCACAGTGCAAAGGCAGAAAGTTATTGTAAATTCCCAAACTCAGTAAGTAGATTTAAAGAAAAGGAATAACCGGTAAGTTTCTGTCTTTCTTGTATTTGGTGTTTCCTGTAGTGCAAAGCAGTGAGAATGGCTCCAGGGTTCAGCTTGTGAGATGTGGGAGTTCTGGGAGGCATCCAGTGTCCGTGATAACTACATCTGCACCAGGTGCATCCAGCTGCAGCTCAAAATAGACTGTGTTAGGGAACTGAAGTTACAGCTGGATGACCTTCTGCTCCTGCGGAATACCGAGGAGTCCAGGGACAAGAGCTGCAGGGAGGCAGTCATTCCTAAGCTGCAGGAGTCAGGTAGCTGGGTGCCTGTCAGGAAAAGGACGGAGAGAAGGTATGTAGTTCAGAGTACCCCTGTGAATGTTCCCCTCAATAACAGGTATACTGCTTTGGATAATGTTGGGGTGGACAACCTACCAAGGGAAAGCCTCAGTGACCAGTTGTCTGACACTGAGCCTGGTTATGTGGTGCAGCAAGGAAGGGGGACAAGAGGAGAGCGGTTGTAATGGGGAATTCCATATTGAGGTGGGTAGACAGGAGATTCTGTGGACATGAAAGAGACTCCAGCAATGGACTGATGCCAGTCTGGTGGCAGTGTTACGGACGCCTTGATCTGGTCCACAGCATTCTCAAGGGGGAGGGTGAACAGTCAGAGATCGTGGAACGTCTTGTCACCAATGACATCGGTAGGAAAAGAAATGAGGTCCTGGATAGGGAATATACAGAGTTAGGAAGCTGATAAGCAGGACCTCAAGGGCAGTAATCTCTGGATTTCTGACACTGCCACTCGACAGTGAGGGTAAGAATAGGATGATTTGGCAGATGAATGTGTCGCTGAGAAATTGGTGCAGGGGACAGAGTTTCAGATTTGTTGATAATTGGGATCTCTTCTGGGGAAGGTACGACCTGTACAAAAGGGATGGGTTACACCTGAACTGGAGGGGACCAATATTCTTGCGGGCAGGTTTGCTAGAACTGTTGGGTTGGGTTAAAACCAGTTTGGCAGGGGGATGGGATCCAGATTGATAGGTCAGAGCTTGGTTCATTTAGCGTACAAGTAGACTGTCAGGAAGGATAAGCAGTTGAAAGGGAAAAATTGCAGCCAGTTGGATAGGCTGAAGTGAGTCTACTTTGATGCGAGAAGTAGCAGGAACAAGGCTGATGAGCTGAGATCGTTGGTGAGATCGTGGAACTATGATATGGTGGCCATTACAGAGACTTCTCTGTCGCAAGTGCAGGAATGGCTGCTTTATATTCCGGGATTTAGATGTTTCAAAATGGACAAGGACGGAGGTAAAAGAGGTGAGGGAGTGGCTATACTGATCAGGGACAGTGTCACAGCTGTAGATAAGGAGGACGTCCTGGAAGAATCGTCCACTGAGTTAGTGTGGGTGGAAGTCAGAAACAGGAAGGGAGCGATCTCTCTCTATGGGGAGTATTCTACAGACCCCCCAGTAGCAGCAGAGATGCCGAGGAGCAGATCAGGAGGCAGATTTTGTAGAGGTACAAAAATAACAGGGTTGTTGTCATGGGTGATTTCAACTTCCCTAATATTGATTGGCACCTCCTTAGTGTAAAGGCGATAGATGGGACCGAGTCTGTTTGGTGTGTACAGGAAGGGTTCATGACACATTATGTCGAGAGACCGACCAGAGGAGAGGCCATACTGGACCTGGTACTACGCAATGGGCCTGATCAGATTACAGATCTCTCGGTGGGAGAGCATTTTAGTGATAGTGACCATAACTCCTGGACCTTTACCCGAGCCTTGGAAAGGGATAGGAGCAGACGATATGGAATAGTATTTAACTGGGGAAGAGGGAATTATGATCCTACTAGGCAGGAACCTGAGTGTAAATTGGGAACAGGTGACCTTGGAAGTACACAACGGAAATGTGGAGATTTCGTTAGGAATGTGGAGATTTCTCAGGATAGGTTTGTACCATTGAGGCAAGGTAAGTATGGTAGAATGAAGGAACCATGGCTGACACGAGATGTAGAATATCTTGTCCAGAGGAAGAAAGAAGCTTACCTGAGGTTTAGAAAGCATGGATCAGACAGGTCTCTGGAGAGGTACAAGGTAGCCAGTCGGGAGCTTAGGTATGGACTTAGGAGAGCTAGAAGGGGACATGAGAGGTCCTTGGTGAGTACGATCAAGGAAAACCCCAAGGCGTTCTATACAGATGTGAAAAATAAGAGGATCCCTCGATCGAGAATAGGACCGATCAGGGATAAAAGAGGAAATGTGCCTGGAGTCCGAAGTGGTAGGGGAGGTCCTTAATGAATAGTTTGCTTCTGTATTCACCAGACAGAGACCTTCCTTGTGAGGATGGCATACGACAGACTGACATGCCAGTGCATGTTGACGTGAGGAAAGAGGATGTGCTGGAACTATTGAAAAACATTAGGATAGATATGTCACTAGGGCCGGAAAAAGATATATCCAAGGTTATTACATGAAGCAAGGGAAGAGATTGTTGCGCCTTTGTCGGCGATATTTGTATCCTCACTGGCCACAGGAGTAGTGCCAGATGATTGGAGGATGGCAAATTTTGTTCCTTTGTTTAAGAAAGGGAGTAGGGATAACTCTGGGAATTACAGACCCGTGAGTCTAACTTCAGTAGTGGGAAAATACTGGAGAGGATTCGTAGAGACACGATTGATGGGCATTTAGAGAAGCATAGGCTTATTAGAGACAGTCAGCATGGCTTTATGAGGGGCAGTTCCTGCCTCATGAGCCTGATTGAATTCTTTGAGGATGTGACAAAGCACATTGATGAAGGTAGAGCAGTGGATGTGGTGTACATTGATTTTTGTAAGGCATTTGATGAGGTTCCTCATGGAAGGCTTATTCAGAAAGTCAGGAGGCATGGGATCCAGGGTAATATTGGCAGTGTGGATTCAGAATTGGCTCAAGCATAGAGGACAGAGGGTGGTGGTGGATGGAGCATATTCTGCCTGGAGGTCAGTGACCAGTGATGTTCTGCAGGGATCTATTCTGGGACCCCTGCTCTTCATGATTTTTATTAGTGACCTGGATGAGGATGTGGCAGTGTGGGTTAGTAAGTTTGCAGATGACACAAAGGTTGGTGGTGTTGTGTGTAGTGTAGAAGGTTGCTGTAGATTACAACAGGATATTGATCGAATGCAGACCTGGGCTGTAGTGGCAAATGGAGTCCAACCCGGGTAGGTGTGAAGTGATACACTTCGGGAGATGGAATTCGAAGGTAGAATACAAGGTTAATGGCAGGATTAGTAGCAGTGTGGAGGAACAGATGGATCTTGTGGTCCACATCCATAGATCCCTCCAAATGCCACGCAGGTCGATAGAATTGTTAAGAAGGCATATGTAGTATTGGGCTTCATTAGAGAGGGTATTTAGTTCAAGTACCGCGAAGTGATGTTGCAGCTCCAGAGAACTCTGTTCAGACCACACTTGGAGTATTGTGTTCAGTTCTCGTCGCCTCATTATAGGAAGCATGTGGAAGTTTCAGAGAGGGTACAGAGGAGACTTACCAGGATGTTGCCTGGATTAGAAGGCATGTCTTATGAGGATAGGATGAGTGAGCTAGAGTTTTTTCTCTTTGCAGAGAAGTAGGATGAGAGGTGACTTGACAGATGTGTACAAGATGATAAGACGCATAGATCGAGTGGACAGTCAGAGACTATTCCCCAGGGCAACAATGGCTAACATGAGGGGACATAATTTTAAGGTGATTGGAGGAAGGTATAAGGGGATGTCAGGGGTAATTCTGTTACACAGAGAGTGATGGGTGCATGGAACGCACTGCCGGCAGAGGGTGTGGGGGCAGATACATAAGAGACATTTAAAGGACTCTTAGATAGAGATATGAATGATAGGAAAATCGAGGGCTATGTGGGAGGGAAGGGTTAGATAGATCCTCGAGCAGGATAACATGTCGGCACAACATTGTGGGCTGAAGGGCCAGTTCTGTGCTGTAATGTTCCATTTTCTCTGTTCTCTGTTCTATGTTCTATAACAAGGCAGTGTTGCGGTACTGTTGAGGAATCTGATGGCGGAGGGGAAGAATCTGTTCCTGAATCGTTGAGTGTGGGTCTTCAATCTCATGTACCTCATCCCTGCTGGCAGTATCGAGAAGGGGGCATGTCCCGGGTGGTGACATCTGCTGTGGGAGACAAGCGAAGAGATTTCTGGGGCTCTGATTGAGACTTTTAAAACTTTGCCGGCCACAAGTGAGGTTCCAGATGACTAGAGCTCAGAAAATGTGTTTCTTCTTTTTAAGGAGGGAAGCTGGGGCAAGCCCTGGAATTACAGATCGAAAGGTCCTCACTTCGGAGAAGGGCGATTTCAGTCACATGAGGCAGGACCTGTCGAAAGTAGATTATGAACAGCTTCTGGAGGGGAAAACAACATCCAACCCGTGGGAGTCTTCCCAACGGGAGGTGCTGAGGGTTCAGGGATGGCACAGCATTGTGAAAGGGAAGGATGGTGAGGTGAGGAACCCCTGGGTGATGAGGTTTTGGATGGTTTGGTGAACAAAAAGGAGGCATCTGAAGATATCGGTTAGAACAGGGGAGACCCTTGAGGGTAGAGGATGAGAGAAGACTTCACAGTGACATTAGGGGAGCTAACAGGGGCCGTGGAATATCATTTGCAGACAGGATTGAACATGCCTGGGGATTTTATAAGTATATTCGGGACAAGTGGGGAAGCAGGGAAAATGTAGACGCCTGAGAGACTAAAGGGACATTCTGTGTGTGGAGACAGGGGATGTGTCTCAATGAAGACTTCCCATCTGTATTCGCCCAGGAGAAGGACGTGGTCGATGGGGAGTTCAGTAGAGTGATGGGGGCATTTTGCAGCATGTCGGCATCCAGGGGGAACAGTTGTGAGATTTCTTGTGCACAAATTTGGATCAATCCCCAGGGCCGGATGAGATGTGTTCCCGGCTGCTGGATGAGATGAAGGAGGAGCTTGCTGGTATCCTTACGAAGATTTTTGCATCTTCAGCAGCGTCAGGTGAGGTGCTAGATGACGGAAGGATTGCAGATCTTGTTCCATTGTTCAAGAAGGGCAGCAGGGATAAGCAAGGTCATTGAATCTTCCATCGGTGGTGGGGAAAGTACTGGAAAAAATTCAAAGTGGCAGGGTTTATCGCACTGGGAAAGGTAGATACGGATTGGAGATGGCCAGCATGTTTTTTGTGGGAAATCCTGTTTCACTGATATGACAGACCTGTTCACGGAGTTAACTGAGCATACTGATGAGGGCAGTGTAGTGGGTGGTGTCCATATGGACTTCAGTAAGGCCTTTGACAAGCTGCCACACGGTGGGCTAGTGCTACAGTTTCGAGTCCTTGGGGTCCAAGGTAACCTGGCACAGTGGATCCAAAGCTGGCTTGGTGATGGTAGCCAGAGGTGACGATGGACCACTCATTTTGTGATTGGACGTCTGTGACCAGTGGTGTACCGCAGGGACCGGTGCTGGGACCATGATGCTTGTGTAATCCATGAATGACTTGAATGTGAATATAGAAGGTTTGATCGGTTTGCAGATGACCTGACAATTGATGCTGGTGCAGGTAGCGAGGAGGGCTGTCTAAAGATACAGCAGGATGGTGATCAGCTGGAAAGTTGGGGGGAGCGATGGTCGATGAAATTTCATCCTGACCCGCGGATGGTGCTGTGTTGTGGGAGTCAAACGAGGCAGGACACACACAGTAAATGACAGGGCCTGAGGGAGTGTTGGTGAACAGAGGGATCTTAGGATAGGTCCATAAATCCCCGCAAGTTGCAGCACAGTCCGACAGGGTGATGAAGAAGGCACACGGGGAGTTTGCCTTCATCAGCCGTGGAGTGGAACTTAAGAGCTGGGATATCATGTTCCCACTTAATAAACAGTGGTTGGGTCACAGCACGGCTGGAGCATTGTGTGTGGTTCTGGTCACCACACTACAGGAAGGGCGTGGGAGTGCTGGAGAGGCTGCAGAGAAGGTTCACCAGGGCGTGGAATGGGTTGGAACGTTTCGTTTGCAAAGGAGAGACTGGATCGGCTTCGGTTGTTTTGCCCGGAGTGGAGGAGTCTGAGGGCCCGGTCGAGGGAGAGAAAATTCATAGAATGGTCCAGCAGAGTAATGGGCCCTTCTGGCCCAGCTGGTCGGTGCCGATCACCGTGCTGATCTACGGTCTGCAGAGAGAGCTCGGGGCACAAGTCCACAGTTCCTGCAAAGTAGCAGCTCAGGTCGACAGGGTGGTGAAGGTGTTTGGCACTGAGTACAGGAGCTGGGACGACATGTTCCAGCTGTACAGAGGTCAGTTAGTCCACAGTTCGAGTGTTGTGCACAGTTCTGATCACGAAACTAAAGGAAGGAGAGATTGAGCTGGAAAGGCTGCAGGAAAGATTCAAGTCGTTGTGGCCTGGACTGGAGGGGTTGAGTTGTGCAGAGAGATGTATGAGTTGGTGGGGGGGGGGAGGGAGGGATTTATCCTGTGGACGGTCGCTCTCTTACCTCAACTGCTCATTATATTCCTGTATACACAGCCCAGTGTCTAACAGTGACACAGTGTGGTGGTGGGGTGGTGGCATTTATCCTGTGGACGGTCCCGCTCACACCCTCATTTCCCATTATATTGCTGCATACACAGCCCAGTGTCCAACACTAACAGAGTGGTGGGTGAGCGGGGGGGGGGCGGGGGCAGTGGGTGAAATTTATCCTGTGGACGGTCACGATCACACCTTCATTTTACCACCCTGACAGGTGCTGACGAGCGCAGGAGCGGTGACTGGAGATACAGGGGAGTGTCCCACAGTCTGAACGAGATGTGGGCCTGAAATGGCCGTTTGTGTGCTGAATCTTTCTCACTCCTTTTCTCAGTGAAGTCCTCTGATCAATCCCGGCCCATCCCTGAGGGTGTTTCCTCGAGGCAGCTCACTAACCAAGAATAAAGGATTTTTCATTCAGAGACACAAAGCACAGACTGGAGGTGTGTGTTCAGCAAAGTAAGGAAACGAAATGATATAGGATTGCGTGGGAGGGAAGAGGTGTTGCTGGGAAAGGGGAGAGAGGGAAAGTATCTCTGTCTGGTTTCTGCGGACACTGCAGTTCAAATAGAATCATTCCGAGGGTTAATTCTGTCCTGTTCTGACACCTTGTTTGCAAGAGGAAATGCACAGACCGAGAACAAAGAACTTTTCACATCAGGAACACAGGTAATATTTGGTAAACAGCACAGATGCAAATTGAGCAACAGATCCAAATGAGAGTGGTTGTTGGAATGGGCCAGGGAGGTGGTGGGGGCAGAGAAACAGAGTTCCCATGGCAGTGTGTGTGGATGAATTATCTGTCTCTGCACAGAAAGCTCTCAATGACTCACCCTTGCCTCTGTGCCCATTGTATATCTGATAGAAACACCACTGGTTCATTCTGCCCTGTTCTGATCCTCTGTGTGTAACAGGAAACACACAGAGCGAGAACAAACGACTTCTCACATCAGGGACACAGGTAATATTAGGTGACAGGTCACAGATGGACACATGGAAACGAGAGGGATCAGTACAGTGCAGGATGCGTAGGGAGTGGGGAGGGAGGGACAGATGAAGGAAAAGATAGTGTGGAGCTGAGGGAGAGAGAGAGAGACAGAGAGAGAGGCACACAGCACAGAAACAGGCCCTTCGGCCCACTGACTGGGTGCCGAACCTCCAGCGCCCATTGACACTGATCCTACACTGATCCCATGTTCTGAACCCCAAATTCGCATCGACTGCCCCCAGAATCTCCCACCTGCTCCGACACTGGAGACAATTTTCTGTGGTCCATTCACCACTCACCCGGTCTGATATGTGGGCAAACTGCCGAGATGGCTGAGAGAAATCAGACATGACCTGAGAAATTAGGAAGGCAAAGAGGGGTCACGACAAAGGCACTTCTTACGTACACTGAGAGCAAAGGAATAAGCAGGAAAAGTTCAGGGCCCATAAGGGACAATAGGGGCAACTTGTGTGTGGAGCCAAAATTACAGGTGAGGTCTTCAATGAAACGTTTCCGTCGGTATTCACACTTTGTGGTTGGAGAACTCAGTGGAAGGGAAGGTGGAATTCCAGTGCAAGTCTCCATAAATAGAGGAGGAAGTCGATGCATCAGTGAGCTGAAACCCTCAGGACGCGATGAGATCAGAATCGGATTTGTCAGAATCACATTTACTATCACTGACTTCCATGAAGTGAAATGTGTTGTTCTGCGAGTGTAGGACAGAGCAAAGGCAGAAAGTTCCTGTAAATTCCCAAAATCGTTAAGTAGAGCAAAAGAAAAGGAATAACCGGTAAGTTTCTTTCTGTCTTTGATTTGGTGTTCCCTGTAGAATGGTTCCAGGGTTCAGCTTCTGATATGTGGGAGCTCTGCGAGACATCCAGTCTCCCTGATAACATCTGCACCAGGTGCATCCAGCTGCAGTTCATAACAGCCCGTGTTAGGGAACTGGAGCTGCAGCTGGATAACCTTCTGCTCCTACGGAATACCGAGGAGTACAGGGACAAGAGCTACAGGGAGGCAGTCACTCCTAAGCTGCAGGAGGCAAGTAGCTAGGTGACTGTCAGGAGAAGGACGGAGAGAAGGTAGGTAGTTCAGAGTACCCCTGTGAATGTTCCCCTCAATACTGTTCGGGTTGACGACCTACCAAGGGAAAGCCTCAGTGACCAGGTCTCTGGAAATGAGCCTGGACGTGTGGTGCAGAAAGGAAGGGGGGAGAAGAGGAGAGCGGTAGTGATAGGGCATACCATCGTGAGGGGGATAGACAGGAGATTCTGTGGACATGAAAGAGATTCGTGGATGCTACTTTGGCAGCCTAGTGCCAGTGTTACGGACGCCTTGATCTGGTCCACAGCATTCTGAAGGGGGAGGATGAACAGCCAGAGGTCAGGGACCGTCTTGGCACCAATGACCTAGGTAGGAAAAGAGATGAGGTCCTGAAGAGGGAATATAGGGCGTTAGGTAGAAAGCTGAAAAGCAGGACATCAAAGGTAGTTATCTCTGGATCGCTGCCTGTGCCACGTGCCAGTGAGGGTAAGAATAGGATGATTTGGCAGTTGAATGTGTGGCTGAGAAATTGGTGCAGGGGACAGGATTTCAGATTATTTGATAATTGGGATCTCTTCTGGGGAAGGTATGACCTGTTCATAAGGGACGGGTTACTCCTGAACTGGAGGGGACCAATATTCTTGCGGGAAGATTTGCGAGAACTGTTGGGGAGGGCTGTAACCAGTTTGGCAGGGGGATGGGATCCAGAGTGATAGGTCGGAGCTTGGTTCATTTAGCGTACAAGTAGATGCATAGTGTAGAAAGACTGTGAGGAAGAATATGCGGTAGAAATGGTAAGATTGCAGCCAGTTGGATGGGCTGAAGTGAGCCTATTTTAATGCGAGAAGTATCAGGAACAAGGCTGATGAACTCAGAGCGCTGGTGAAATCGTGGAACTATGATGTGGTGGCCATTAAAGAGACTTGGCTGTCGCAAGTGCAGGTATGGCTGCTGGATATTCCGGGATTTAGATGTTTCAAAACGGACAAGGACGGAGGTAAATAGGTGGGGGAGTGGCTTTACTGATCAGGGGCAGTGTCACAGCTGTAGAAAGGGAGGATGTCCTGGAGGAATCGTTCACTGAGTCAGTTTGGGTGGAAGTCAGAAGTAGGAAGGGAACCATCTCTCTATTGGGAATATCATTCAGACCTCCCAGTAGCAGCAGAGATGCCGAGAAGCAGATCGGGAGGCATATTTTGTAGAGGTGCAAAAATAACAGGGTTGTTGTCATAGGTGATTTCAACTTACCTAATATTGCTTGGTACCTCTTTAGTGTAAAGGGGATAGATGGGACGGAGTTTGTTCAGTGTGTACAGAAAGGATTCCTGACACATTATGTGGACAGAATGACTAGAGGAGAGGCCATACTGGACCTGGTAGTAGGCAATGATCAGGTTTCAGATCTCTCAGTGGGAGATCATTTTGGAGATCGTGACCCTGACCTTTAGCTTAGCCTTGGAGAGGGATAGGAGCAGACGATATGGGAAAGTATTTAAGTGGGGGAATTTGAATTATTAGGCAGGAACTTGACTGTAAATTCGGAACAGATGTTCTTAGAAGTGCACAGCGAAAATGTGGAGATTGTTTAAGGAATGCTTGCATAGGGCTCAGAATATGTTTGTCCCATTGAAGCAGTGTAAGGATGGTAGAATCAAGTAACCGTGGTTGGCACGATATGTAGAATATGTTGTCAAAAGAAGAGAGAAGCTTACCTAAGGTTTAGAAAACATGTATCAGACAGGGCTCTGTAGATTTACAAGGTAGCCAGAAGGGAGCTTAAGAAAGACTTAGGAGAACGAGAAGGAGGCATTAGAGCGCCTTCATGAGTGGGATCAAGGAAAACCCCAAGGCGTCCTATACAGATGTGAAGAATAAAAGGATGACTAGAGCGAGGGTAGGACTGTTCAGGGATAAAAGAGGAAACATGTGCCTGGAGTCATAAGAGGTAGGGGAGGTCCTTAATGAATACTTCGCTTCAGTTTTCACCAGAGAGAGAGACCTTGATGTTTGTGAGGATGGCATACGACAGACTAATATGCAAGTGCATGTCGAGGTGAGGAAAGAAGATGTGCTGGAACTATTGAAAAACATTACGAAAAATAAGTCACTGGGGCCGGACAAGATATATCCAAAATTATTACGGGAGGCAAGGGAAGAGATTGTTGCGCCTTTGGCGGCGATCTTTGTATCCTCACTGGCCACAGGAGCAGTTCCAGATCATTGGAGGGTGGCAAATGTTGTTCCTTTGTTTAAGAAATTGAGTAGGGATAACTGGGAGTTACAGACCCGTGAGTCTAACTTCAGTAGTGGGCAAATTACTGGAGAAGATTCTTAGAGACAGGATTTATGGGCATTTAGAGAATCATAGGCTGATTGGAGACAGTCATCATTGCTTTGTGAGGGGCAGTTCCTGCCTCATGAGCCTGATTGAATTCTTTGAGGATGTGACAAAGCACATTGATGAAGGTAGAGCAGTGGATGTGGTGTACATGGATTTTTGTAAGGCATTTGATGAGGTTCCTCATGAAAGGCTTATTCAGAAAGTCAGGAGGCATGGGATCCAAGCGAATTGTCAGTATGGATTCAGAATTGGCTCACCCATAGAGGACAGAGTGTGATGGTAGATGGAGTGTATTCTGCCTGGAGGTCAGTGACCAGTGGTGTTCCGCAGGGATCTGCTCTGGGGCCCCTGCTCTTTGAGATTTTTATAAATGACTTGAATGAGGATGTGGAAGTGTGGGTTAGTAAGTTTGCTGATGAATCAAAGGTTGGTGGTGTTGTGGATAGTGTAGAAGGTTGGTGTAGATTACAACAGGATATTGATAGAATGCAGACCTGAGCTGAAGTGGCAGATGGAGTTCAACCCGGGTAGGTGTGAAGTGACACACATCAGGAGATCAAATTCGAAGGCAGAATACAAGATTAATGGCACAACTCTTAGCAGTGTGGGGGAACAGAGGGACCATTGGGTCCACGTCCATGGATCCCTCAAGGTTGCCACGCAGGTCGATCGGGTTTGTTAAGAAGGCATATGCAGTGTTGGCCTTCATTAGTCGGGGTATTGAGTTCAAGAACCACGAGGTGATGTTGCAGCTCTATAGAACTCTGTTCAGACCACACTTGGAGTATTGTGTTCAGTTCTGGTCGCCTCATTATAAGAAAGATGTGGAAGCTTCAGACAGGGTGCAGAGGAGACTTACCAGGATGTTGCCTGGATGAGAGAGAATGTCTTATGAGGATAGTTTGAGTGAGCTAGAGCTTTTCTCTTTGGAGAGAAGGAGGATGAGAGGTGACTTGATGGAGTTGTACAAGATGATAAGAGGCAAGATCGAGTGGACAGTCAGAGACTTTTCCCCAGGGCGACAATGGCTAACACGAGGGGACATAATTTTAAGTTGATTGGAGGAAGGTATAAGGGAGATGTCAGGGGTAAGTTTTTTACACAGAGTGGTGGGTGCAAGAAACGCACTGCCGGCAGAGGTTGTTGGGGCAGATGCATTAGAGACATTTAGGAGACTCTTAAATAGACACATGAATGATAGAAAAATAGAGGGCTATGTGGAAGGGAAAGGTTAGATAGATCTTAGAGCAGGATAACATGTCGTTACAACATTGTGGGCTGTAGGGACAGTACTGTGCTGTAATGTTCCATGTTCTATGTTCGATGTTTCTATAACAAGGCAGTGTTGATGGACCATTGAGAAATCTGATGGCGGAGGGGAAGACGCTGAACCTGAATCGTTGAGTGTGTGTCCTCAGGCTCCTGTACCTCCTCCTTGGTGGCAGTAACGAGAAGGGGGCATGTCACGGGTGGTGCCAGGCTGATGTGGGAGACAAGCGAAAAGATTGCTGGGGTTCTAACTGAGACTTTTTAAACTTTGCCGGCCACAAGTGAGGTCCCAGATGAAGGAGCTCAGCAAATGTGGTTCCTCTTTTCAAGGAGGGAAGCCGGGAAAAGCCTGGGAATTACAGATCGAAAGGTCCTCACATGGGAGAAGGGCGATTTCAGTCACATGAGTCAGGACTTGTCGAAAGTAGATTGGGAGCAGCTGCTGTCGGGGAAAACAACATCCAACCTGTGGGAGTCTCCCAACAGGAGATGCTGAGGGTTCAGGGATGGCACATCAATGCGAAAGGGAAGGATGGCGAGTTGAGGGACTCCGGGGTGATGAGGGGTGTGGAGGGTTAGATGAACACAAAGGAGGCATCTGGAGATATCGGTGAGAACAGGGGAGACCCTTGAGTGTAAAGGATGTGAGAGGACTTCAAAATGACATTAGGAGAGATAACAGGGGGCATGGAATATCATTGGCAGACAGGATTAAAATGCCGGGGGATTTTATTAATACATTCGGAACAAATGGGGAAGCAGGGAAAGTATAGACGCCTGAGAGACTAAAGGGACATTCTGTGTGTGGAGCCAGATGATGTGGACCAGGTGCTCAATGAAGACTTCCCATCTGTATTCGCCCAGGAGAAGCACATGGTCAATGGGGAGTTCAGGGAGAGCCATGGGGACATTCTGCAGCATCTCGGCATCCAGGAAGAACATCTGTGTGATCTCTCATGCACAAATGTGGATAAATCCCCAGGGCCGGATGAGATGTGTTTCCGGCTGCTGGATGATATGAAGGAGGAGATTGCTGGTATCCTTACGGAGATTTTTGCAGGTTCAGCAGCCTCAGGTGAGGTGCCAGATGTCGGGAGAATTGCAGATCTTGTTCGTTTGTTCAAGAACGGCAGCAGGGATAAACAAGGTCATTGAATCTTCCATCGGTGGTGGGGAAAGTACTGGAAAATATTCAAAGGGACAGGGTTTATCGCACTGGGAAAGGTAGATACGGATTGGAGATGGTCAGTATGGTTTTTATGGGAAATCCTGTCTCACGGATGGGACAGAACTGTTCACAGAGTTAACTGACCACATTAATGAGGACAGTGCAGTGGGTGATGCCCATATGGACTTCAGTAAGGCCTTTGACAAGCTGCTACACGGTGGGCTGGTGCAAAATGATCGAGTCCTTGGGGTCCAAGGTAGCCTGGCACAGTAGATCCAAAGCTGGCTTGGTGATGGGAGTCAGAGGATCATGACGGATCAGTGGTTTTGTGATTGGAAGTCTGTGACCAGTAGTGTACCGCAGGGACCGGTGCTGGGACCATGATGTTTGTGTCATCCTTGAATGACATGGATGTGAATGTAGAAGGTTTGATCAGTTTGCAGATGACCTGACAATTGGTGGTGGTGTAGGCAGCGAGAAGGTCTGTCTATTGATACAGCAGCATGGAGATCAGCTGGAACGTGGGGCGGAGCGTTGGTCGATGGAATTTCATCCTGATACGCGGAAAGTGATGTGTTGTGGGAGGGCAAACGAGGGCAGGACACATACAGTAAATGGCAGGGACCGAGGGAGTGTTGGTGAACCGAGGAACCTTGGGGTAGATCCATAAATCCCCGCAAGTGGCAGCACAGGTCTACAGGGTGGTGAAGAAGGCACACGGGGTGTTTGCCTTCATCAGCCGCGGCATGGAATATAAGAGCTGTGATGTGATGTTCCCACTTCATAAACAGTGGTTGGCCCACTGCACGGCTGGAGCATTGTGTGTGGTTCTGGTCACCACACTACAGGAAGGGTGTGGGAGTACTGGAGAGGCTGTAGAGAAGGTTCATCAGGGCGTGGAATGGGTTGGAACGTTTCGTTTGCAAAGGAGAGACTGGATCGGCTGCAGTTGTTTTCCCCGGAGTGGAGGAGTCTGAGGGCCTGGTCGAGGCAGAGAAAATTCATGGAATGGTACAGCAGAGAAATTGGCCCTTCTAGCCCTGCTGGTCGGTGCCAACCACGATGCTGATCTACGTTCAATAGAGAGAGCTCGGGGTACAGGTCCACAGTTCCTGAAAAGTGGCAGCTCAGGTCGACAGGGTGGTGAAGGTGTTTGGCACTAAGTACAGGAGCTGAGACGTCATGTTACAGTTGTACAGAGGTCAGTTAGTCCACATTTCGAGTGTTGTGCACAGTTCTGGTCACTGCACTAAAGGAAGGGGTGATTGAGCTGGAGAGGGTGCAGGAAAGATTCACGACGTTGTGGCCTGGACTGGAGGGGTTGATTTGTGAGGAGAGATGTATGGGTGGATGGAGATTTATTCTGTGGCAGTGTGGTGGGTTTTATCTTGTGGACGGTCCCTCTCACACCCTCACTGCCCATTATATTCCTGTATACACAGCCCAGTGTCCAACACTGACGCAGTGTGGTGGTGGGTGAGGGGGATTTATCCTGTGGACTGTCCCTCTCACACCTTTACTGCCCATTATATTCCTGCATACACAGCTCAGTGTCCAACCCTGATGCAGCGTGGTGGTGGGAGGGGGATTTATACTGTGGACGGTCCCTCTCACACACACACTGCTCATTACATTCCTGTTTACACAGCCCAGTGTCCAACACTGACGCAGTGTGTTGTGAGAGGTGGTGGGGAAGGTTTGTCCTGTGGATTTACAGCTCCAGCCGCGTGATTAGTCAGTCAGGATCTGCAGCCGGACACACTTCCCAATGGTAGAGTCACCAGAGACACTGGAGTTTTCCCTGATTTCCCACACCCTCCAGGAAGAACATGTTACAGCGCTGTTACGGACTCAGTGAAAGTCTCTTTAAGATAGAGAGTGTGTGTGTATGTGTGTGTGGGGCGTGCTTACGTCAATAGAAGATAAAGGACGTAATTACGTTGTGGAAGAAGTTAGAAGAAGAAGAAGGAGAGAGAGAGAGAGAAGGGAGAGAGACACCAGCCTGCTTGTTTTCTCTATCGATGGATGAGAACCAATAACTGTGTTTGCCACTGAAATCCATGTATGGAAGTTGGAGGTAATCCGGTGGAGTTCACTTTGTTGCTGACCTGTAGAAGGAAACAGGTATTTGTGTGTGGACGACCACGATTCGGATGCTTTTCGGGGTGAGGAAGTCATTACCGAGTAAACACTGAAGTGTCGCTGGGGTTCCATCGTGGAACATTTGGATTTCGTATTTACTCTCTCTATGTTTCTCTACGTCTACGTCTTATCTTCAGACAACGGTGGTTGTTGAAGAAGACCTTGCTCATGTTTCACCTTATGGCTTGCGGAACTGAACTTTAAGAACCATTCCGGAACTGGGAGTTTTGGACTTTGTCACACACACACACGAAGAGTTTAGTTTTGGGGTTAACGTTCAAGGTTTAACATTTTTGAATTCTAACACACTAACATTTTAACTTTTATTTTACGTATTATCATAAGTAGTGATTAATAAAATAGTTTCTAACACTGAATCGTGCTCAGTGTGTTTCTTTTGTTGCTGGTTCGTGACAGCGCTGACTGCCATCTCCAATCCATTGGGACTGGAGAGGAAAGTAAAAGATGTTCCCTTCCCTTCCCACAGCACAGCCTCCTTGATGAAGCCTCTCGAGACAAAGTCTCAGCACTGACCCCTCAAGCACAGCACTTTCACCTCACAACAGCCACTCTCAATTTGACTGATTGAAACTGTCCGTCCTGTGTTGTAAACTCCACATATTTCTTTCCAAATCCCACTTTCACTGGAGTTCCTATCGACCGATTCCCCTGGTGAATCCCGGGCCAGTCCTGAGACGTTTGTTTGAGGTAGCTCAGGTACGGACAATGACGGATCGTTGACCCAGAGTCACCAATAACAGAGTGGAGATACGTCCTAAGCAATGGAAGGAAACAAAACAAATACAAGGTTGGACGAGAGGGTTTGTGGGAAGGTGTGTTGTTGGGAAGGGAGAGATAGTGGGGGGTGGTGGAATCCATGTCACCTTCAGACATGGTTCCTGGTTTGAAGTTCTATCCATGGACTGCCCTGCCTCCCCGTCTCTGCAATCCCCTCCATTCCTGTGAGTGTTGATGATCTGAGCCCCTCTAATTCTGGCCTCTCCATTATCCACAACCTGGCAGCTGACCTCAGCTGTCGAGGCCTGTGTGCTGTCTGCCCGTGATAGTTCCAGAGCTCAGAGGCCAATGTCCAGTCCCAATACAGGAAAGGAATTATCCACTCAGTCCATCGCAGTACGCGACTACAAAGCCCAGTGTCCAACGGTGACAAGGTGCTGGTCTGGGAGGGATTTCTGCTGTGGACTCTCCCTGCTTCACCCTCTCCGTCCATTCCTGTTCCACAACACAAATCCCAGTGCCCAATCGGACTTTCATTACAGTCGTGGCTGGTTTTCCCATTTCTCAACTCCTGTTCTGGGCCATCACAAAGCTCTCAATTCCCCAATCTTCCACAAATTTTTTTCTTCCGATTAACTTCCTGAGATGTTCAGTTCTTCACAACTGTCCGGGAAAGCGAATGCCGCATTTTGAAATGAGTTCTCCCTTCATAAAGCCCCCCGTTTGAGTCTCTCCCCTGGGGGACCATTGACACCGTTACGTCCCCTTTAGGATGTGAGATGTTTGCCGAAAATAATCCCTCATTATCCCAAGTCTAATCTAACAGTTTTCGATGTTGGTGATCGGACAACCCTCTCATCCCGGGAATTAGCCGAGTGAATCTCTCCTGGACTGTCTTCAATGCTATTGTATCCTTTCTTTCACATGGGGACAACACTGTACATAGTATTCCAGGACATTCTCACTGACACCTTGGAACAGGAACAATACTTCCCTGTTTCTGAACTCCAACCCCTTGTAATAAAAGCCAATGCACCACTTGCCCTCCGCAACACTTGTTGCCCCTTCCTGCTGTCTGAGCAGAGCTGATAAATACCCCCGTGGGGCCAAACATCTAGCTCTGCACTGCAATATCCATAAAATTCTCTCTTATTTCCTTGTCGGTTACAGCCTCTGTACACGGCACCCTGACCAACACTGCCCCATTACTGGCCATGCAGGGTGTTACACTGGGTCTTCTGAAGCTCTAATACCTACTGGCATTGGAAATGGTTTATTAGTGTCACTTGAACCGAGGTACAGTGCAAAATATTTCTTCAATCCCGATCGTACTAACCACTTCATTGTGCAGTGCATTGAGGTGGTACAGGGCAAAACAACACAGAATGTATAATAAAGTGTCACAGCGACAGAGAAAGTTCAGTGCAGGCAGACAATAAGGTGCAAGGTTTTTACGAGGTAGATTATGAGGTCAAGAGTCCATCTCATCGTACTAGGGAACCGTTCAATCGTCTTAAAAAAGTGGGATAGAAGCTGTCCTTGAGCCTGGTGGTACGTGCCTTCAGGCTTTTGTATCTTCTGCCCGATGGGAGAGGAGAGAATAGAGAATGTCCGGGCTGGGTGGGGTCTTTGATTGTGCTGGCTGCTTTACTGAGGCAGAAAGAATTATATCCAGTGTGCACGCAGGAGATTCAGGCTTCAGTGATGTGCTGAGCTGGGTCCACAACTCTCTGCACTTTCTTGAAGTCTTGGGAAGACCAGTTGCCATGCCAAGCTGTGATGCATCCAGGTATGATGCTTTCTATAGTGCATTGATAAAAGTTGGTGAGTGTCAAAGGGGACATGCCACATTTCTTTTGCCTGAGTAAGTAGAGGCGCTGGTGAGCTTTCTTGGCCGTGCCGTCTACGTGGTTGGCCCAGAACAGGCTATTGGTGACGTTAACTCCTAGGAACCTGAAGCTCTCAACCCTCTCAACCTCAGCACCCTTGATGTCGACAGGAGTATGTACACGGCCCCCTCCCTGAAGTCAATGACCAGCTCTTTTGTTTTGCTGACGTTGAGGGAAAGGTTGTTGTCATGACACCATGCCACTAAGCTCTCTATCTCCTTCCTGTACTCCGACATCATTATTTGAGATACGGTCCACTATGGTGGTATCATCTGCAAACTTGTAAATAGAGTTAGAGCAGAATCTTACTGTGCAATCACGAGTGTATAGGGAGTAGAGTAGAGGGCTGAGGACGCAGCCTTGTGGGGCACCATTGTTGAGAGTAGTCGTGCCGGAGGTATTGCTGCCTATCCTCATTGATTGCGGTCTGTACGTCAGGGAGTCAAAGATCCAGTTACAAAGGGAGGTGTTGAGTCCGAGGTCTCAGAGTTGGGTGCCGAATTTGCTTGGGATTACTGTATTGAAGGCAGAGCTGTAGTCAATAAACAACAGTCTAACATAGGTGTCTTTTTTGTCCAGATTATCCAGAGATGAGTTTAGGGCCAGGGAGATGGCTTCTGCTGTGGTCGTGTTTCAAAGGTGGGTGAATTGCAGTGGGTCGAGGTTGTCTGGGAGGCTGGAGATGATGGGTGCTGTGACCAGCCTCTCAAAGCACTTCATGGTGGTGGATGTCAGAGCCACCGGGCAGGAGTCAGTCAGGCGTCGTACCTTGTACTGGGGTGATAGTGGTCTTCTTAAAGCAGGTGGGAACCTCAGATTGAAGCAGGGAGAGGTCAGAAATGTCTGCAAATACCCCCACCGGCTGATCTGCCCAGGATCTGAAGACATGGCCTGGGACACTATCCGGACCAAATGCTTTCCGAGGGGTTGACTCTCCAGAAGACTGATCTTACGTCCACAACGGTGATTGAGAGTTCAGGGGCATCGGAGGCTGTCAGGGTGGGTGGTGACAAACCAATCCCCTTGTGTTCAAAACGTGCATAGAATGTGTCAAGCTCATCGGGAAGTGATGTGTTGTTATCAGCGATGCTGCCTGACTTCATATTATCCATTACAGTCCCTGTACACAGCCCAGTGACCAACACTGGCCCATTACTGAGCAGTCAGGGGGCTAGATTAGCTCTGCTCCCTCTCTCTCCCAACATTACACCACAGTCCCTGTACACAGCCCAGTGCAGAATGCTGACCATTCGCGATCTGTCGGAGGTTTATCGTGTGCCGACTCCCTCTCTCACTCCTGTGTCCGCTCCTGTTACAGTGTACACAGCCCTCGGTTCAATGCTGACCTATCACCCATGCCGTGCTTGTTGGAGGAAGCTCACCCACACAACACTGGGCTCTTCACTGTACATCAACAGATATCAGTTTTCCTACTTTGCATGTTTTCCCCAAACACCATCACCGGTTTCACTGCCCAGCCCTGGTGGCGTAGAGGGGCAATGGGACTGGTGGGATTGCTCCCCTGAGAGCTGGCATGCAGTCGATGTGCCGAAAAGTGCTCCTTGTGGTAACCAGTACCTGGTGGGAGAGTGGTGAAGCTGAGTTCAGAGCGGTGGGGCCGGGTCCAGCGTTTTTCTGGGTCATGTTGTTCTTGGTCAGAGAGTCAATGGGAGATTATTAGTGCTCTGGCCTTGGCGACGGTGGAGGTGGGGCGAGGCTGTTTGGAGAAAGAAGAGGCTGGGAGACATGAGCTGAAATTCACATTAACGCTGAACATCATTCTGTCCCTCAGCCGCAGACTCCGCACTCGGTGATCCGTGTGTATTCCACACCGTCCTGGATCAGCCCTGGAGGAACACGGATTGTTCCGACACTGAGTGCACCGGCCGATGGATGGATGATGGAAATCTTGTGGTGGGATGGTACAGATTTAACAGGTAACGTGAGGAACTGGGGAACGTAAACAGGAGAATAAGGTGTGTGTGAAGGGGAAATGCAGGGAGACCGGGATCATCAGTCACTAAAATGCATGGGGATGAAATACAGGGAAACAGGAGATCCCATATTGTAGAGAGATAGAAAATGGGAAGGTAGACGGGGAGAGAGAACAACAGGGGCATTCCCAGGATTGGGGGAATATTGACGAGGGACATGGTGCAGACAGAATGGGCCCAATTCCCGGTCGTTCTCCGGGTGAATAATCTTCCTCAGTTCAGAGCCTGTCTCTCTGATTGTTGTTTCAGTTCCGGCGGACGGAAGATTCCTGAGACAGTCGTTCCAGTGAAATCGGGCTGGTTTAACGGTAGGGTCAGAGTTTACAGCAGTGTTCCTCAGTTATGTCTGGGGAGGGTCAGTCTGACCACCCAGATCCCTTCAGATGTACCCAGAATCCCTGAGAGGTACTGGGGTCAGACTGAACTAGGGCAAAGTTTAATTCAAACGTTTTGTGTTTAATATTGAAAATGATTTTGATTTTTGTTGCAAATGTTACGGACTCAGTGAAAGTCTCTTTAAGATAAAGAGTGTGTGTGTATGTGTGTGTGGGGCGTGCTTACGTCATGGAAGATAAAGGACGTAATGACGTTGTTGAAGAGGTTAGAAGAAGAAGAAGGAGAGAGAGAGAAGGGAGAGAGACACCAGCCTGCTTGTTTTCTCTATCGATGGATGAGAAACAACAACTGTGTTTGCCACTGAAATCCATGTATGGAAGTTGGAAGTAATCCGGTGGAGTTCACTTTGTTGCTGACCTGTAGAAGGAAACAGGTATTTGTGTGTGGACGACCACGGTTCGGATGCTTTCGGGGTGAGGAAGTCACTACCGAGTAAACACTGAAGTGTCGTTTGGGTTCCATCGTGGAACATTTGGATTTCGTATTTACTCTTTCTATGTTTTCCTACATCTACATCTTATCCTCAGACAACGGTGGTTGTTGAAGAAGCCCTTGCTCATGTTTCACCTTATGGCTTCCGGAACTGAACTTTAAGAACCATTCCGGAACTGGGAGTTTTGGACTTTGTCACACACACACACGAAGAGTTTAGTTTTGGGGTTAACATTCAAGGTTTAGCATTTTTTTTGAATTCTAACATACTAACATTTTAACTTTTATTTCACGTATTGTCATAAGTAGTGATTAATAAAATAGTTTTTAACACTGAATCATGCTCAGTGTGTTTCTTTTGTTGCTGGTTTGTTACAAAATTGGGGGCTCGTCCGGGATAGATCCCAAGGTTAACGAGATTCGTCCGGGATCCAATCCAAAGATTAACGAGTGTCGTCTGGGATCGTTCCCCAGATTGACAAGATTTGTTCGGGATTCAATCCAAAGATTTTTGAGGGAGGTCTGATAAATACTTTTTAATTGGCTTGTGTGTGTGGAAACCAACAGCAATGGATATTAAGGCATTTTTGGAGTCACCAACCCAAAAGGGATTGGAGGTGGCGAAAAAGGATGATTTGATAAAGATTGATACAAGGTTAAACCTTACAGAAGTAAAGCAGTCTATGAGAAAGGCAGATATTTAGAGACTGATAGTTGGCCATTATGTGGAAAAGAAGGTGTTTGAGAAGGAAGTGTTAAAACAGTTTCCTGGCAGTGAAATTGCAATTTCTGAGGCACAGGTGCAGCTGGCAAAGATAGAGGCTGAACGAGAGCAAAATAAATTAGAAGCCGAACAAAAGCTAACTCAGATGAAGTTAGAGGCTGAACGGGAACGGGAACTGATTCGGTTAAAGTTTGAGGCAGAGGAGAAGGAAAACCAGAGGCAGCATGAGTTGCAAATGAAGCGAAAGAGTTCGGAATCTGATTCTGATGATGGTTTTTCAGCCAGCAGGGAGGTTCGATTAGTCCCTCCGTTTGAGGAAGATCAGGGTGATCAGTATTTCCAACATTTTGAAAAGGTTGCTGTGAGTTCAAACTGGCCAAGGAAAGGATGGGCTCTTATGGTACAGAGTGTGATCAAAAGGTAAAGCTCAAAAAGCTTATTCTGCTTTGTCTGCTGAGGATGCAGCTGATTATACCAAGGTAAAACAAGCTATATTGAAGGCCTATGAATTAGTACCTGAAGCTTATAGACAAAAATTTAGAGACTTGAGGAAATCTTCAGATCAGACTTATATGGAATTTGCCAATGGAAAAAGAATATGTTTTGAACGATGGTACATAGCTAAAAATGTAGATGGGGATTTTGATAAATTGAAAGAATTGATACTGGTGGAAGACTTTAAAAGATGTGTTCCAGCTGAATTAACAACATATTTAAATAAAAAGGCAGTGGAAACTTTACAAGAAACTGCTAGGTTGGCAGATGATTATGCCTTAACCCATAAATGCAAATGGGGACAACCTAAAACCTTTCAAAAGAGTTACAAAGACAATCCAGGTAAACCGGAAATTAAATTGGGAGGTAATCAAAAAGGAAAAGATGAAAAGAAGCCAGGGCTGGAGAAACCTGTTGAGCGTACTTGTTATTACTGTAGGAAACCTGGCCATGTGATATCTAATTGTGCCCTTTTGAATTTCAGGCAATCAAAAATCAAAAAGGTTTAGAAGATGCTGTTAAAGATGTGTCGTTGCAAGAAGGAAAAGCGGAAAAGTTGGAGAAGGTGAGAAAAGAATTCCGTTCGTATGTATCAGAGGGTTCTGTTTCACTGAATGATGAGTCACCCCAGGTGCCAGTGAAAATTCTTAGAGATACTGGGGCTAGTCAATCTCTCTTGCTGGACAGTGTTTTCAATTTTGGTGAAGGAAGTGACACTGGTGAAGTAAATCTAGTACGAGGCGTTACAGGTGAGACCATGTCTGTCCCTTTTCACAGGGTGATTTTAAAGTCAAAGTTCGTAGAAGGACTAGTCGAGATAGGGATAAGACCTAGTTTGCCAGTGGAAGGAGTTTCTTTGTTATTGGGAAATGACCTTGCAGATGGGGAAAGTGATCCTGTGGTACGGTTAACAACCAAACCAAGGATTGATGAGTCTGAGAATGATCCAGATGTTTACCCATCATGTGCGGTGACTCGAGCTAGAGCTAACGAATTAGCCAAGACAGACTGTCCGATGCAGCCTTATGTGGTTCCTTGTGACAGTCCTAAACAGGAAGAAAATTATGATGCTTTATCTGAGACTTTTATGTCTTCACTGGAGGATCAACATCCTTATAGTGAGCCTGAATTTAAAGATTTGTCTTTGTCGAGGAAGGATTTTATGGTGGAACAGACAAAGGACCCTGAGTTGACAGAATTGAAAGAAAAAGCACTCTCATGTGAGGAGATTGAAAAAGTGCCAATTGGATACTATGTTAAAAATGGAGTGTTAATGAGGAAATGGAGACCTCCTCATGTTCCTGTTACTGAGGAATGGGAAGTTATTCATCAGGTTGTTGTTCCAAAAGTTTATAGGGATGAGATTTTAAACCTGGCCCATAGTATGCCTTTGGATGGACATTTTGGTGTGAATAAAACTGTAGGGAAGATCTTGAAACAATTCTATTGGCCTGGTTTGAGAAAAGATGTGGTGATGTTTTGTCGAACCTGCCACACATGTCAAATGGTAGGTAAACCAAATCAAAAATCCCCTGTGGCTCCTTTGAAGCCAATTCCTGCTTTTGGGGAGCCCTTTTCGAAGGTGATTGTGGACAGTGTTCGCCCATTACCAAAGTCTAAGACAGGAAATCAGTATTTGTTAACCATCATTTGTGCCACTTCTAGATTTCCAGAGGCAATACCCCTTAGAAATATTAAGGTCAAGACGGTGTCAAAGGCTCTTGTGAAATTTATTACCTTGTTTGGTTTGCCAAAAGAAATCCAATCTGATCAAGGTAGTAATTTTATGTCAAAAATTTTTCAACAATAGTCTATGAGCTGGGAGCAAAGCAGATTGTATCATCTGCATATCACCCAGAATCTCAAGGAGCTCTGGAGAGATTTCATTCTACTCTCAAAAATATGCTGAAGACTTATTGCTTTGAAAACACCAAGGATTGGGACGAAGGTATCCATTTACTTTTGTTTGCCGTTAGAGAATTCATCCAGGAGTCAATAGGATTTAGTCCGTTTGAGCTTGTATTTGGACATAGGGTGAGAGGACCTTTGGAGTTGTTAAGAGAGCAATGGGTTAATGAGGAAGTGCACTTGAGTCTGTTGGAATATGTCCAAAAATTTAAAACTCGGTTGGAGAGAGTCTGCCAGCTAGCGAGAGAGAATTTGAAAACAATCCAGATCAGAATGAAGACATATTTTGATAAACGTGCTCGGCCGAGGACATTTGCAGTGGGGCAAAAGGTGATGGTATTTTTCCCTAGCCAAAATAATCCCTTGCAATCTCGTTTTTCTGGACCCTATGTTATTGAATCTCGAGTGACTGATTTAACATATATAATCAAAACACCAGATAGACGCAAGAAAACACAACTCTGTCATGTATACATGCTAAAACCTTATTATGAGAGGGATTCAGTTGTGGCCTTGGTGGATGATGTAAAGGTTGTTTCTAGAATGCCTGATGTTGATGTTGAGGAAGGCCAATTTAGACCAAATATTGTTCCATCGAAACTAAAAAACCAAAATATCATGGAGAACCTTGAAATGAAGTTGGACCATTTACAAGTTTCACAAAAAGAACAGATGAGAGAATTAATTTTAAAATTTAAAAATCTGTTCCCAGATGTTCCAAACAGAACATCGATAATTACCCATGATGTTGATGTTGGGGGTGCAAAACCAATCAAACAACACCCATATCGAATGAATGTGGAAAAAAGTAAACTTGTTGATCAGGAAATAAAATACATGTTGGAAAATGATATTATTCGACATTCAACTTCAAATTGGAGTTCGCCCTTTGTTATTGTACCTAAACCTGATGGAACTGTTAGATTTTGCACAGATTACAGGAAAGTGAATGCTGTAACAAAGTCAGATGCTTACCCTATTCCTAGGGTGGATGATTGCATAGACAGAGTGGGAAAGGCAAAATTTCTTACAAAGGTTGACCTATTAAAAGGGTACTGGTGTGTCCCATTAACAGATAGAAGAAGGGAGATTTCAGCCTTTGTAACCCCTTCTGGATTGTATGAATACAATGTTTTACCATTTGGAATGAAAAATGCTCCAGCCTACATTGACAACTTAGTGACTGGGAATGATACTTGGGAAGATCACATCTCTGCGTTAGAAAGGTTGTTTGAAAAACTTTCCAAGGCTAACCTTACAGTTAACTTGGCTAAAAGTGAATTTGGCCATGCCACTGTGACGTATCTTGGTTATGTTGTAGGTCAAGGCAAGCAAGCTCCTGTTCAGGCAAAAGTTCAAGCAATATCTGAGTTCCCTATTCCCACAGGTACGAGGACTGTTAGAAGATTTTTGGGAATGGTTGGATATTACCGAAAATTTTGTAAAAATTTTGCTGTTATTGCTCTTCCCCTAACTAATCTTCTAAAGAAGGGAGTAAAGTTTGTTTGGACGGATTCTTGTCAAGAAGCATTTGAGAAGCTGAAAGCCATTTTATGCTACCATCCTGTGCTCAAAACACCTGACTTTGAAAAGCCATTTTCATTAGCAGTAGATGCCAGTGATGAAGCTGCAGGAGCTGTGTTGTTGCAGAAGGGTGACCTTGATGATATTGACCATCCTGTAGCTTACTTTTCAATGAGCATCAAAAGAATTATTCCACCATAGAGAAAGAATTACTGTCGCTTGTTTTAGCCTTGCAACATTTCAGTGTATATGTTTGCACCGCTCAGAAACCATTGACTGTGTATACAGATCATAACCCATTGGTGTTTCTGAGCCGAGTCAAAAACAAGAACAGAAGGCTGTTAAACTGGAGTTTAATTTTGCAAGAGTTTGATCTCAGGATAACTCACATTAAAGGCAAAGATAATGTGATTGCTGATTGTCTTTCCCGATGTTAAATGGGAAACATGTATCTGTACTAATCTGATAGTCTGTAGTTGTGTAGCATGATAATTATTAAAATTACTAACTGTATGCAAGGGTAAAATTTTCTTGGGAAATTTTTTTTTAGGTGGGAGGTGTTACGGACTCAGTGAAAGTCTCTTTAAGATAGAGAGTGTGTGTGTATGTGTGTGTGGGGCGTGCTTACGTCAATAGAAGATAAAGGACGTAATTACGTTGTTGAAGAGGTTAGAAGAAGAAGAAGGAGAGAGAGAGAACAGGGAGAGAGACACCAGCCTGCTTGTTTTCTCTATCGATGGATGAGAAACAATAACTGTGTTTGCCACTGAAATCCATGTATGGAAGTTGGAAGTAATCCGGTGGAGTTCACTTTGTTGCTGACCTGTAGAAGGAAACAGGTATTTGTGTGTGGACGACCACGGTTCGGATGCTTTCGGGGTGAGGAAGTCACTACCGAGTAAACACTGAAGTGTCGTTTGGGTTCCATCGTGGAACATTTGGATTTCGTATTTACTCTCTCTATGTTTCTCTACGTCTACATCTTATCTTCAGACAACGGTGGTTGTTGAAGAAGCCCTTGCTCATGTTTCACCTTATGGCTTGCGGAACTGAACTTTAAGAACCATTCCGGAACTGGGAGTTTTGGACTTTGTCACACACACACACGAAGAGTTTAGTTTTGGTGTTAACATTCAAGGTTCAACATTTTTTTTGAATTCTAACATACTAACATTTTTACTTTTATTTTACGTATTATCATAAGTAGTGATTAATAAAATAGTTTTTAACACAGAATCATGCTCAGTGTGTTTCTTTTGTTGCTGGTTTGTGACAAACTTTAAATGTGTTTTTGAAAATTGTTGATCCTTTCATTAACTTTAACAATTATGGATATTTTCAGAGCTTTTGAATGCTCTGACTGTCTGTCAATTTATTACAACCGGTTAGTCTGGGTTTACAGCTGAACGGGGCGGGTCTTCACCTCTTGTCAGTGCACAGCCGGGGCGGGTCTTCACCTCCTCTCAGTTCACATCATGGGCTGGGTTTCACCACCTGTCAGTACACATCGGGGGCGGGGCTTCACCACATGTCAGTGCACATCAGGGGCGGGGCTTCAACACGTCTGTAGACATCAGGGGCGGGGCTTCATCACCTGTCAGTACACCTCAGGGACGGGGCTTCCCCACCTGTCAGTACACATCAGGCGCGGGGCATGTGTTCCAGTCTGAAGCCCGGGGACCTCCAGCACCTCCCCAACAGGAACCGTCCTCAGGGACCAGGTGCTGCTGCGCGGAGTGTGGGGTGGGCAGGGCGAGGGCAGCAGTTCCCCGCTGACTGAGGCCGGACAGGACCCTGGGTTGTGACCAGTGGTCCCGATTCAAATTCCCGCTATTTTGTGAGACCGGGGAGATGTTACAGTGTTTGTAACCCTCATTGCAGGTTCCCATCCCAGTGTGGGAGAGGAGGAGGTGACCAGGACCGTCTGCTTCACTGGGTACAGTTCTACCTGCCATTGGAACCGGGTGATCAGGGTGAAAAATTGCTCCGGTTTCTTTGTGTATCGGCTGCAGCCGCCACCCACCAAGTACCTTGTGTATTGCACAGGTAGGTCACCGTTCCCCAGTGACATAGCGGTGTTGGGTGCTGTCGTGATATTCTGGGACCACCCGAGTCCCCAATACACACACTGGGCTGAGTTTTCCCATCACTGCCCTGTCCGTTCTCAGTGATTACCTCACTGGTGTCCAGTCCCCTCGGCCTGAGTGATGCTGTTCAGTCTGACCTGTGAATTTCACCCGCGATGTGACCTGTGACACGTCGCAGTCTGACCTGTGACACACCTCCCAGGGCAGACCCATCCCCTCCACCCCGGGACCGAAACATCCCCTACCCCCAGGACAGACCCATCCACTCCTCCCCCAGGATAGACCCGTCCCCTGCCCCCCAGCACAGACACATACCCTCCCCCCAGGAAGACCTATCCACTCCCCGCCAGGACAGACTCGTCTCCTTCCCCCAGGACAGACCCGTCCCCTCCCCCCGGGGCCAACCCATCCCCTCCCCCAGAACACCCATCTCACTCATTCACAATCCCCCGATGATACTCCTGTGGCCCACCTACTCCAGAAGTCATTCCCAGGAACCAGTTCATCTCCACAGGGGACTATGGGATGTGGGAATGAACTGGAGCACTTAGGGAAAGGCACATGGTGCGGGAGAGAAGGTGCACACTCCACACCGAGAGCACCAGAGGTCACGATCGAACCCTGGTCACTGGAGATGGGAGGCAGCAGCACTACCAGCTGCTCCAGTGTTCCTCAGGACCGCCCAGCTGCCCCTGAGCATTGACAGCCCTAGAGGGGCGTGGCCTGAGACAGGGTCAGCCTGGCTCATGTTGTCCAGAACCAGTGTTGAGGAATTGGTGCCGCACTGTGTCCGTGTGTCTCAACACTTGGTACCGAGCAGGGAACGACACTGGGGAGTCCCTGTCAGTGAGCTGGGAACGTCACTGAAATCCCCACACTTCGTCCGGGAAACACTGGTGTCCATGTGAAACTTGGTGCGTTGTACACAGAAAGTGGGGGCAGATATGGGTGTGGCACTGGGGAGGGGGGAGGGAAGAGAGGGGGAGGAGGGAGAACGGAGGGAGGGATCGGGGATGAGGAGGTGGGAGTCAGGGGTGAGGGAAGAGCCCCTGACTCCCACATTCAGTGTTGCCTTTCCCACTCTGAACCTGCTGTCAGGTTACCTCCAGGCTGACTCTCCACTCCAACCCCTGTACCTTATTGGTCACCACCGCTTCGTCCTCCGGATCCTGTCCCACCAGAGTCCTGAGGACTAACGTTGCGGCTGATTTCCAGTGCGGTGCTGAACCAGTGCTGCACTGCCGGAGAGGGACGGGAGCAACATTAAACAGTCTGTTTCACTGAACACTGAATGTTCCAAATCCAGGTCACCCACTCCCCCGGTGTTCCTTTCCCACTTCCACCAGTCCAAACAGGCTGTCCCTCCCTCCCTCCTTCCCCTCTCGTTACCCACACATTCCCCTCCCACACGGTTCCACCTGCCCACCATCCCCCTCTGGTCTGTCTGCTTCCGTCACCGCCTCCGCCCCCCCCCCCCCGGCTCTGTACACTGCCCCCTCTCACTTCTCTGTACTGAATATCTCCCCTCTGCACTCTCGGTCCTAATGCAGGCTCCTGAGCCGAAAACTTGCCCACCCCCTCCCCTCTACAGATGCTGCCTGACCCACTTAGTTCCTCCAGAAAGTGATCTGTTGTTCCGGAGTCTGCAGTCTCTTGTGTCTGTAACCATAGACTGTGTCTGTGTTGTGAGGGACGGGGGTGTCCCTCACTGTGCTGATGCCCAGTCAACATCATTGAAACACATGATCTGTCGGTCTGCATCACATGGGGCTCACTCTGCACAAGTTGATCGCTGTATTCTCTGCATTACAACAGCACCCACACCTGTGGGGCAGTTCACTAACACACATGTGCCCACAGGGTTTGGATGGCACACACTGAATGCACAATTTCCTGGACCAGATCCATCTGTCCATCCACAGAGAGTGAGCGGGATGGGTGGGGAACGAGCGGGGGAGGTGGAGCCCAGTTTAGAATTGGAGGAACGGTTCCAGCATTTATCTGGGAGATTTTGTCACTGGTTTAGAGAGGGAAGCTGAAGATGGAAATCAGAAACACTGCAGATGCTGGTAATCTGGGACAAAAGCAGGAAATGCTGGTAACAACAGGTCAGGCAGCGTCTGTGGAAAGAGATTCAGAGTTAATGTTCCAGAATGGAGACCAGAACCGTGAGAGGGAGAAACGTTAGTTTTCAGTGGCAGAGAAGCTCGGTGGAGAGGGTGAAGGGGAGGAAGGGAGCAGAGGGACGGACAGGGCGGAGGGAGGGGCAGGATGGATGGTGGAACAGGGCTGAGGGAGGGACAGACAGAGCGGATGGACAGATAGGGCGGAGGGAGGGACAGGACGGCGGGATGGACAGACAGGGTGGGCGGACGGACAGGGCGGAGGGAGGGACAGTGTGGAGGGAGGGACAGGATGGACGGAGGGAGGGACAGACAGGGCGGAGGTCCGGAGGAATGGACAGGACGGAGAAATAGACAGGACGGAGGGAGGGACAAGACGGCGGGAGGGAGGGACGGACAGGACAGAGGGAGAGAGGGACAGGGCGGAGGTAGGGCCAGGACAGAAGTGAAAGGCTTTACAAAAGTTCACCTGTACATCCGCTGCTCTGCCCTCATCAGTGTGCTGAGTTACCTCTGCACAAACTTATATCAAATGAGTGGGACATCATCCCCACGGACAATTTCATGCTGACTCTCCCTCATCATTCCCTGCCTTCAAGTGTAACTAAATCCTGTCCCTTTGAATGTTTTCCAATAGTTTCCCGAGGAAGGATGTGAGACTCATCGGCCTCGAGCTGTCTGGCTCGTCTTGTTTGGCCTTCTTCAACAAAGGAAGCACATTTGCTGTGTGTCAGTCCCTGGCCCCTTCCCCGTGCTTAACAAGATGCAGATGTCTCTGTCGGGGCCCAGCTCTTTCCCCCTTTGCCTCCGATAGCTGCCTGGGACAGATCTCATCAGGCTCTGGGGATTTATTCAGCTTTATCTGCTCTAAGACATTCAACAACTCTGCCTCCTCAATGATAACGTGGTCTAGAAGGTCTCCATCACTCTCCTTGAACCCCCCATGTAACAAACCGTTCTCTCTGTGAACACCGCTGGGAAGTGTTCATTTCCGACTTCCTCCACATCCCCTGGCTCCACACACACGTCACCCTCTTGTCCCCGGTTACCCTGGTGCTCTGAATATAGTTTCAGAATGCCTTGGTTTTCTCCTTCGTCCAGCCTGCCAGTGAGATTTCATGGCCCCTCCTTACCCTGCTATTTACTGTAAGTCCTCTCCTACCCTCTTGTAACTGGTGACTGGTCTCTCCCGTTCTCAGTCTCCCACACCTGCCATGTGCTTCCTTCTCTTCCTGCATCATACCCTCCACTTTCCTCACATCCATGTGCTTATCTGAGAGTCTCGTAAATGTCCCTGATGTATCAGCCTCTTGCTCCACCTGCGACAGTGCGTTCCACGCACCCACCACGCTCTGTGTAAACTAAGAGGGAGGTAGTTTACACATCTCCCTGAAACCTTCATCCTCTCACCTTGAACTGGTGTCCTCTGGTATTGGCCATTGACGCCCTGGGGAAAAGGCACTGGCTGTCCACTCTATCTATGCCCCTCATAATATTATCCACCTCTGTCAAGTCGCCTCTCTCCCTGCGTCTCTCCAAAGAGAAAAGCCCGAGCTCTCTAAACCTTTCCTCATAAGGCATGTTCTCTAATCCAGGCAGCATCCTGGTAAATCTCCTCTGCACCCTCTCCAAAGCTTCCACATCCTTCCAATAATGAAGCGACCAGAACTGAACACAATACTACAAGTGTAGTCTAACCAGAGTTTTATAGAGCTGCAACATTACCTTGTGGCTCTTGAACTCAATCCCCAGACAAATGAAGACCAGCTCACCGTACACCTTCTGAACCAGCCCATCAACTTGTGCGGTCTCTGAGGGATCTACGAACGTGGACCCCAAGATCACTCTGTTGCTGCACACTGTTCCGGTCGCCCTGCTACAGGAAGGGGGTCATTAAACTGGAAAGGCTGCAAACAAGATTTATCAGGATGTTATCGGGAATAGAGGGCTTGGGTTATAAGGAGAGACTGGACAGGCTGGGACTGTTCTCCCTGGAGTTAAGGAGGCTGAGGGGTGACCTTATAGAGGTTGATGAACCATGAGGGGCTTAGAAAGGTGGACGGTCACAGTCCTTATCCCAGGGTAGAGGGTGTAAAACTAGGGGGCAGAGGTAGAAAGTGAGAGGGCAAAGATTTAAAGGGGACCTGAGGAGCAACGTTTTCACACAGAAGGTGGTGGGGAGATGGAACGAGCAGCCAGAGGAAGGGGCCGAGATGGGTACAATCATGACACATAAAAGACATTTGGACAAGTAGATGGACAGGCAAGGTTCAGAGGGATATGGGCCCAACACAGGCAAATGGGACCAGCTCAGGTCAGTAACTTGGTCAGAACGGATGTGATGGGCCGAAAGGCCTCATTCCCTGATGTACAACTCTCTGACTTTGAGCGTGAATCAGCTGTTGGGGTACATGGAAGTAAGGAGAGGGGCAATGGGACTGGTGGGATTGCTCCCCTGCAAGCTGGCATGTAGTCCATGGGCCGAAAGGTGGTGTTTGTTGTAACCGGGGTCTGGTGGGAGAGTGGTAAAGCTGAGTTCAGAGCGGTGGAGCTTGGTCGAGCGTTTATCTGGGTCATGTTGTTCTCGGTCAGAGAGTCAATGGGAGATTATTGTTGTCCCGGGCTTGGTGACGGTAGAGGTAGGGTAAGGTTGGTTGGGGGAACAAGAGGCTGGGGGAGATGAGCTGAACTTCACATTAACACTGAACATCATCCTGTCCCTCAGCCGCAGACTCCACACTCGGTGATCCGTGTGTAACCCACACCGTCCTGGATCAGCCCTGGAGGAGCACGGATTGTTCCGACACTGAGTTCACCGGCCGATGGATGGACGATAGAGATCTTGTGGTGGGATGGTACAGATTTAACAGGTAACGTGAGGGGATAATTCCTGAGGAAATGGAGAATGTGAACAGGAGAACAAGGTGTGTGTGAAGGAGAAATGCAGGGAGACCGGGATCATCAGTCACTACAAAGCACATGGAGTAAATACAGTTAAAGGGGAGATCCCACATTGTAGAGAGAGAGAAAAGGGGAAGGTAGAAGGGGAGAGAGAAAAACGGGGGCATTCCCGGGATTGGGGAAATATTGTCCAGGGACAGGGTGCAGACAGAATTGGCCCAATTCCCGGTCTTTCTTCGGCTGAATAAACTCCCTCAGTTCAGGGGCTCACTCTATGATTGTTGTTTCAGTTTCGGCGGTGGAAGATTCCCGAGGCTGTTGTTCCAGTGAATCACTGCTCCGCGGAGAGACCAGGCTGGTGAAACAGTAGGGTCAGAGTTTGCAACAGTGGGTCACAGTTATTTCTGGGGAGTGTCAGTCTGACCACCCAGATCCCTTCAGAGGAACCCAAACTTCCTGAGAGGCGTTCCCACACTCACTCAGACTGCGCCCCGGACCCGGATCCCCATGGAGTCGGGCGGAGCGCTGGTTCTTGGAATTCGCCTGGAGTTGGGCTGCGGATCCACCCGCTGACCCCGCTCCACATTAGACCCAGCGCAGTTTCAGCAGCTCCACTCATTTTAGTGGTGGAGAGGGTCGAAGGGAGCTGGTGAGGTCTCAGGGCCCCACAGTTCATCAGTTGGTGGCAGAGGTTAAATGGACCCAACATTCAGCTCAGAGTCGATGAGAAATGCAGCATTGGAACAGGCCCTTCGGCCTATCCCATCCATGCCCACCAGGATGTCCCGTTAGTTCCGTTTCCCCGTGTTTGTCAAATCTCCCTCTAAAACTTCCCACCCCATGTACTGACAGAGCCTTAGGTTTGTGTCCTTCACTGGATTCGGTGTCAAAACGCCAGCCCCGGGCTTTCACCTTCCAGCCCACATCAGGGGCGGGGCTTCACCACCTGACAGTACACATCAGGGGCGGGACCTGTGTTCCAGTCTGAAGCCCTGGCACCCCCAGGACCTTCCCAACAGGAGCCGTCCTCAGGGACCAGGTGCTGCTGCGGGGACTGTGGGGTGGGCAGTGCGAGGGCAGCAGCTCCTCACTGACTGAGGCCGGACCGGACTCTGGGTTTTACCCACTGCTCTCCAGTGGTCCCGACTCACATTCCCGCTGTTCTGTGGGACCGTGGACATTTTACAGTGTTTGTAACCCTCATTCCAGGTGCCCATCCCAGTGTGGGAGAGGGGGAGGTGATCAGGACCGTCTGCTTCACCTGGGACGGAAACACCTGCTACTGGAAGCGGGAGATCAGCGTGAAGAACTGCCACGGTTTCTTTGTGTATCGGCTGAAGCCTTCTTTCGACGGTCACTCTGTGTATTGTACAGGTAGGTCACCGTTCCCCAGGGACATAGGGGTGAGGGGAGTGGGAGTGGGAGGGTGTGCACACTGTTGTGGCCACATCAGCGTCTGGGAGTGCAGAGAGGGGAGGAGGAGAGAGGGGGAGAGGGAGCAGAGAGAGTGAGATGGGCTGGATGGAGCCCGGAGGGGGAGGAGGGAAAGAGTTGAGGAGGGTGAACGAAGAGGGGAAAGTGTGGAGAGAGGAGATGAGGGAGACTGGAGATTGGGGAGGAGGGGGATAGGAGGAAGAGGGAGAGCTGAGGGGAAGGAGGACTGGTGGGAGGGAAGACTGAGGGGGAGAGGGGAGTGTTGGAGGGAGGTCTGTGGGGGCAGAGGTGGGAGGTTGTGGAGGGGAGGAAGGAGACATAGGGGGTAGTGGAGAAGATAATTGAAGCGGAGGGTGAGGGGAGGGGAGGGGAAGGGAGGAGGGAGGCGGAGGGATCCAGTGAGTGTATCAGTGGGACAGGTCAGAGACAGGTGAGTGTGATGGAGCATCGACAGTCGGACTCAAGTCGGGAACCCCAGGGAACAACGAGTGGAGAACCTGGTCCGGGTTTGACCACCACCCCAGCAGGGTCTGCAAGCTCAGGTCTCAGTGGTGGGATCATTGAAAGGAACCCTGCTCCCCAGGTTCACTCCCTGATATCCATCGCGACTCAGACTGAGGGCAGTGACCTGGGGTGACGGAGGTTTGTGAGGGAGAGTTGGTGGATGGAGAGCGGCTGATGTTGGTTTCTCCACAGACCCCGTTCTCCATTCCCTGAACTCCTGTCCCAGCCTGTTGACCTTTCCCATGTCTATGTTACTTTATTCAAGACCCGGAGAATTCCACAAGGGAACAGGCCAAAGGATCACCAACTGGAGACCCCACCCAGGGACCGTCCTCTTTCCATCGGGAGACATGTCCTCAGGTACCAGGTCCTGTGTCAGTCTCTCGCCCTGTGTGAGGTGGAAACTCTGGTCGACCCATTCACCTGCTGGACGTGCAGTGCAGCTGGGGGTGAATGTCGGTTCATTTGCTCCCCCCTCCCGAGGTATCAAACGTTAGCCGTGTCCGAGATCTCTGGAAGGGGTGGTGCCTATTTCCCAAGTGAACAACCCACGCCTGGGTCTGAGGCTGCTTCACGGAGCTGGGGGAGCTGGGTAGTCAGTCAGCACTCGGGGACTGAGGTCTGGGGCTGGGGGGGTGAGGGCAGTTCATTGGTGGCTGGGTGGGTTTGGAGTGACCTTCAGGCAGGGGACATAACACTGGGTAAATTGATGGGGGGGATAGATGGGGAAACTGACGTTTCCCCTCAGAGGGGAATTAAACTAGAGGACACTGATCTGGGGTGAGGGGGAGAGATTTAGAGGGGATGTGAGGGGAACTTCACCCAGAGAGGGGCGAGTACCTGGAACACAGTGCCGCAGAGAGGGCTGGGAGCAGAGTCACTGACAACATGTGAGAAGCGGTTTCACTGCCCGTCTCCCATGTCTCTTCATTTATTCCAGATCGCCTGACTACCGGAGGTGAAGGACACACAGGGTTATCAACGAGAGAGTCCCCACCGGGACCGTCCCCTGCCCCAGGAGGGGAGACACCCTCAGGTACCAGTTCCTGTGTCAGTCTCTCAGAGGTAGAAGTGGGTGTCAGAGTAAGTATCCGGGTTGGTAGGGAGATACCTGAGGTTGGGGACAGGTCTGTGGTGTGGGAGGTGTCCTCGGGGGAGCAGTGACCGTGTAATGGGTGAACGTTCCTGAATTGGTCAGTGACACTCCCAGGGACGTGTGTCCGGAGTCATAGCCACGCTCCCCACAAGCGACACGGGAGCACAGTCTGCCCTGCCCTGCCCACCACCACCCCCCCCCCCCCCCCCCGCCTCCATTAAACACACACACACACAGCCGTCCGCAGGAGGACTGCACGCCAGGGTTGGCAGATCTTCATTTGGGTCTAATGGGTGTCCTGGTTTTAGCAGTGACAGTGTAACATCAGTGCAGGCTCCAGCACAGACAGAGTCTGGGAGAGCTGCTCGCCCCACGTGTCTCGGGAGCTGCCTGTCTCTGCTGACCCCCGGGGTGGGGAGGGTGGGTGTCTTGGTGTAGGGGAGGTTCTGGGCTGTGGGGAAATGACTCACCAGGTGGTGCTGTGTGAACCTCTGGGCAGAGGGGTGCAGATGTCCGTCCTCTCCATCTCCCCTCAGTGTCCCAGGGACACTCTCCCTGTCTCTTTCAGATGTAGTCTCCTAGACTGCCCCAGGAAACCGAGCTCAAACTCATTGCAGTGAGGGTGAGAACACTGGCGTCTCCCTCTGTCCAGGGACGGTGTAGCCCTACTCCAGGAATGGTCTGCCACATGAACGTCAGTGCTGACCCTGCCACTGTAGGAGCCCGGTGTGTGTGTGTGCAGAGAATCCCCGTGGCCCCAGTCTCAGCCTTCACCCTCCCACCACTGACAGACACCGTTTGGTTCGTTCGTCCTGAGGCTGGGCTGAACCACAGAAACATGTCGTCTGGCAAAGGGTCTTCAACGTTCAACGTCATGTCCCCTTCCACTGGTGCTGTAGGACTCCCCCCTCCCTCTCCCTCTCTCCCCCTCCCTCTCTCCCACATTCCCCCACTCTCTCCCCTCACCCCCTCTCCCCCTCCCTCCCACTTTTCTCCCTCCCCACTCCCTTTGTCCCCACCTCTGTCCCCACACTCTCAGCTCACTCCCCCCTCTCTCCCCTTATCTCACCCCTCCTCTCTCCCCAATATCTCTGCCCCTCTGTCTCTACCCGCTCTCTCTCTCCCTCTCTCCCTTCTCTCTCCCCCTCTCCCCACCTGTCTCCCCTCTCCCCATTTCTGACACCCTCCCCCTCGCTCTCTCACACCTCACTCCCTCCCCTCTCCCGCCCTCACACCCTCTCACTCTCCCTCACCACACCCTCGCTGCACCCTCTCTCCCACTCTCTCTCCCTTTCCCTCTCCCCTTTCTCACACCATCTCTCTGACAGCCCCCACCCCTCTCTTCCCCTCCCCTCACTCCACACTCTCTTCCACTCTCTCTCCTCCTCCTCTCTCTCCCCTGTCTTCCTCCTCTTTCCCCCTCTCCCCCTCTCTCCCTCCTCTCTCTCAATCCCGTCTCTCACTCCCCTTCTCTCTCCACAACCTCTCTACCCCCTCCCACCTCTCTCCCCTCTCTCACCCTCTCTCCCCCATCTCTCCCCCTCTCTCCCCTCTCTCTCCCCTATCTACCCCTCCCCTCACAACCTCCTCTTCCCGCTACACAACTCTCACCCATCACCCCGCTCCCCTCTCTCCCTCACCCCCTCCCACCGCTCTCGCCTCTACACACCCTCTCCCCCTCCTCACACCCTCTCTTTCCCCTTCCCATCTCTCCGCTCTACCGCCCCCCTTCCCGTCCCACCCTCCCTCCCCTCTGCCCCTCTCTTCCTCCCAGCCTTCTGCCCTCACCCCCTCTCACACATCCTCACATCCTGCCTCCCGCCCTCACTCCTCTTCTCCCTCATACCCCCTCTATCTCACCCCCCTCACCCACCCTCACATCCCCAAACCCGCTCACCCCCTCACACACTACCTCTCAACCCCCTTTCACCCCCTCTCACGCCCCTCGAACACCACTCTCACCCCCATCACACCCCCTCTCTCAACCCCTCTCACCCACCCCTCTCTCCCACTCTGCCCTCGACCCACCTCACTCCCCTCTCCACCCTTCCCCTCTCCACCTTTCTCCACCCCTCTCCCCACCACTCCCCCTCTCCCCTCACCCTCCCCAGCTCTCACCGTTCAAATCCCTCTCGCACACCCTCACCACACCCTTGTTCCATCACCCTTATACCCCTCTCTTGCCCCCGTCACCCACTCACACCCCACCCATCCCACAACCCCCACTCACACACCCCACCCCTCTCCCACTCTTCCCTCTACCCACTTCACTCCCCTCTCCAAACCCCTCTCCACCCCTCTCTCCCCTTCTCTCCCCTTTACCCTCCTCTCTCCCCGCCCCCGCTCGAACCCCTCTCTGTCTCACACCCTCACCACACCCTCGCTCTGTCCCCCATATACCCCTCTCTCCTTCCTCCCTCACACCACCCACCCCCTCTCCCATCACTCCACGCCCTCTCCCCCTCTCTCTCCCCTCTATCTCCCCCTCTATCTACCCCCTCTCTCACCCCTCTCCAGTAGCCTACTCCCCTCACCACCCCTCTTCCTCTACACCCCTCTTCCCGTCCCCCAGTCACCCCCTCCCACTCCCTCTCTCCCCTCTACACACTCTCTCCCTTCTCCTCACCCCTCTCCACTACACCCCCTCTCTCCCGTCCCCCTCTCCGCTCTACCGCCCCTACCTCCCCTCTCCCCTCATCCCCCCTTCTGCTTTCTCACCCCCCACCTCCTGCCCTCACACGCTCTCCTCCCCTCTCACACACCCTCACCTCCTGCCTCACACCCTCACCCCTCTTCACCCTCACCCGTTCTCACAGCCCCTCTCACAGCCCCCTCACACACCTGTTACACACCCACACTCTCACACCCCCCGCTCTCACGTCCCCTTCTCACAGCCCCCTCACACCCCCCTCACAGCCCCCTCACAAACCCCCACACCACCTCCCTCACCCCTTCTTTCTCACACCCCCTCTCTCACACACCCCTCTCACACCACCTCTCACACCCCCCTCACAACCGCTCTCACACCCTCCGCTCATACCCCCACACCCTCTGCCACACTGCCTCTCACACACCCCCTCACACCCACTCTCATACCAGTCACAGCCCCCACACAATCCCCCACACCCCCTCTCTCACACCGCCTCTCACACCCCCTCTCATACCTCCTCTCACACACCTCTCTCTCACCCCCTCTCACACACCCCACACCCCCGTCACAACCCCCTCACACCCCTCCTACTCTTACACCCCCTCATCTCACACCCCCCTCTCACACCCCTCTCTCTCTCACACCCCCCTCACACCCCTCTCTCTCTCACACCGCCTCTAACACCGCCCTCTCACACCCCCTCTCCCCACCACTCTCCCCTCTGCCCCTTCCCCACATCCCCTCTCCCCGTCCTCTCTCCCCTCCACCTCCTCTCTCCCCTTTCCCCTCACTCCCTCCCCTCACCCCCCTCCCAAGCTTTCTTCGCTCAAATCCCTCTCTCTCACACCCTCTCTCGCACACCATCACCACCCCTCTCTCCACCACTCTCTCACCGTCCACTCCTCGCTCGTCCTCTCTTTCCCGTCTTACTGCACGCCCTCACTATTCGCCTTTCCCCCTCCTCTGTCCCCATCACTCCCCCTCTCTCTACCCCTTCTCTGCCCCCTCTTGCCTCTCCCCCTCTCTCCCCACCTCTCTCTACCCCCTCTCCCCATCCTTCTCCCCTCCGCCCTCTCATCCCTACCCCACTTCTCTCTCCCCTTCGTCCCCTCTCTCTTCCCTCTCTACCCCCTCCCACCCGCCATCTCTTCACCCTTTCTCTCCACCACACCCCCTCTCTCCCCTTCTACCCCGACTTCCTCCCCCTTTCACCCCTCTCACCCTCCTCTCTCTCCCCTCTCTCTCTACCCCCTCTCTCTACTCCCCCTTTCTCCCCCTCTCAATCCCCTCTATCTGTACCCTCTTCTTTCTCCCCCTCTCTCTTCCTCCCCTTTCTACACACCCTCCCTCTCTCTGTCTCACCCCCCACCCCACTGGAGGGTGGCTAATATTATTCCCATATAAGAAGGGCCAAAAGGACAAGCCAGGGAACCACAGGCCAGTGAGCCGAATGTTGGTGCTGAGGTAGTTACTGGAGGGGATTCTGAGGGACAGATCTCCCTGCATTTCGAACGGCACAGACTGATGAGGGAAACGGAGGGAACATACCAAGACAGAAACCCCTGCCAAAGACCCAGCAATTCTTTCCCTTGCTTCCCACCACGTCCCCTGACCTATTGGGACAGGGCTCCAGGGATGTGGCTGCCCGTCTATGCCTCAAGACTGTGAGAACAGAGAGAGCTCAGGGTACAGGTACATCGTTCCATGAATGTGGCAACACAGGTGGACGGTGGTGAAGAAGGTATGTGGCAGGCTGGCCTTCGTCGGACAAGGAATTGAGTACGTGGCTTGGCATGTCTTGTTACAGCTGTGTAGAGTGTTGGTGAGATGGCCCCTGGAGTATAGTGTGCAGTTCTGGTCACCGTACTGTGAGTAGGGTGCGACTGAGCTGGAGAGGGTGCATGAAAGATTCACAGGGATGTTCCCGGGACGGCAGGGTTTGAGTTATAAGGAGAGAGCGTACAGGCGGGGACTGTTCTCCCTGGAAGGAAGGAGGCTGAGAGGTGACCTCATGGAGGTTTATAAACCCATGAGAGGCACAGAGAAGGTGGACGGTCAGAGTTTCCTTCGCAGGTTTGTGGAGACTAAAACCAGAGGGCACAGGTTTAAGGTGAGAGGGGAGAGATTTAAAGGGGACCTGAGGGGCAGCTTTCTCACACAGAGGGTAGTGGTTGTGTGGAACGAGCTGCCAGAGGAAGTGGCAGAGGTGGGGACACTTACAACACTGGAAAGACATTTGAACAGGTTGATGGAGAGGAAAGGTTCAGAGGGACGGGGGACAAATGTGGGGAACTGGCACCAGCCCAGGACGACAACTTGGGAGTCATTGACGTTGGGCTGAAGGGCCTGTGTCCCTGCTGTATAACTCCGTCTCTCTCTCCATCCCTCCCTCCCTCTGTTTCTCCCTCCCTCCTTCCCTCCCCCTCTGTGTGTCTCTCTCCCTCCCTCTCTCCCACCCTCTCTCCCTTTCTCTCTCCCTCTCCCTCCTCTCTCCCTCTCCCTCTCCTCTCCATCTCCCTCTCTCTCTCCTTCCTCTCCCTCTCCCTCCTCTCTATCCCTCTCCCTCTCCCTCCCTCCCTCCTGCCACCAGATGGTGAGAAGAGAACACGGGAGAGGTTTGGCCCGGTGAAGGGGGAGGGCGGAGGGGTTCGGGACGGGGGAATGGACAGTCCATGAGAAGGGAGAGAGAGGGGGACCCGTGCTGTGAGCAGGGATGGAGCTGACTGTTACCCGTGTGTTGTCCCCGGCCCGTTGTGTTCAGGTGACGGGCACCAGGGGATTCAGGTGAAGGCGACATCGAGCGGTGACATGACTGAGGAGGAAGTGATGGAAGCCACGCGGGAAAAGGTGAGGGACGGAGTGTTCGAGGAGGGAGGGAGGGACGGGAGGTGGGGGGAGATCCCCCTCAATGTCTGCCCTGACTGTGGGTCAGACAGTGTACGGGGTGGGGGAGGGAGAGACGGGGGGTGCGGTAGCTTACCCCTCACTATCTGTCCGCACTGTGGGTCAGAGTGTGCACGGGGTGGGAGAGGGAGGGACGGGGGGTTGGGGAGATCCCCCCTCACTGTCTGTCCACACTGTGGGTTAGAGAGTGCACGGGGTGGGAGAGGGAGGGACGGGGTTGGGGGAGATCCCTCCTCACTGTCTGTCCCCACCGTGGTTCTGTACGTGGTGGTGGAGGGAGGGACTTGGTGGGGGAGATCCCACCTCACTGTCTGTCCTCACTGTGGGTCAGAGAGTGTACGGGATGGATGAGGGAGGGACGGGAGTGGGGAGATCGCCCCTCACTCTCGGTCCTCAGGGAGGGGCGATTCTCATACCCTCCCCTTTCCTCTCTCTCTCTCTCTCTCTCTGCCCCTCACCTGTCCTTCTGTCCCCCCTCTACTCCCTCGCTCCCCTCTCTAACCTCCGTGGCTGCCCTTCTTCCCCTCCCCATCCAATGTCTCCTCCCACTCTTCCCCCTTCATTCTCTCACCCAAACTCTCCCCCCTCTCTGCCCCGTTTACATCCCCCTGACGCCTCCTCCTCTTTCTCCCCATCCCCACATCCCCTTCCCCCTCTTCCCCATCATTCCACCCTTTCCCCCTCTCACCCACCCCTCTGCCCCAATCCAGCATCACCCCCTCTCCATCGCTCTTCACCCCACACCACCCCCATTCCCTCCTCCCGGTCTCCCTCCCCCTCCCACCCCAGCCCCTTCCTGTCTCCCTCCCCCACTGTCCCTGCCTTTCCACTGCTTCTCTCGCTCTCCCTTCCTCTCCCCCAGACCCCTCTCACACCTCTTTCTCCTGACCCCACCCCTCGCAGTGACTCACATTTGTCCTTCTCTGGGTTGCAGCTCCGGGAGATGTTTGGTGACCCCGACCCACAGCTGGAGCTGCAGCAGTGTTCGGAGGGCCCTGCGGAGGACTGAGGAGGACCCACCTTTCGCCCGTCCCAGCAAAGACCCTCACTGCCTCCGCCTCACTCTGGCCTCGTTTCTGTCCACAAAGTGTTAAGGCTGCTCAGCCCTGGGTTGTTGCTGCGCTGCTCTGATTCTCCGTCTGCTGAAGGCGCTGAGCTTTTGGTCTCGGTCCCACGGTGAAGTCTGATCTCATCATTGAGTCGTGAGCTCAGGAACTGCAGGACTGAGAGTGACCCCACACACCGGCCTGTTGCCGGGGGTGGGGGGGGGCAGATCTCCCGCTTGGTGGGGAGATCCATCACGCACCTCCCACAGTGTCCGGTCCCTGTAAACACTGATAACACCCACACCCCTCACTATAGGACCCCTATGGTCTCCAGAGTTTTGTGTGATGGTATCCTGAGGAATACACACATACACACACACACACACACACACACACACACACACACACACACACACACACACACACACACACATACACACACAATATATTTCCCAGGGTAAGGAAGTCCAACACTTGAGGGCAGAGGTTTGAGGTGAGGTGGGGGAGATGGAAAGGGATCTGAGCCACACTTGTACCGCAGGTGGGATGGAGAGGCGGAGGGAGGGGGAGCACAGTCCGCAAGGGGTTAAAGGGCTGACGACTGAGACAGTCGTCACTCGCCTCAGTTCCTGAATATTATGTGTCTGTAGCGGTGACGGGTTGTATCGCGATTGCTTGATGCGTGCTCAATAAACCTGCAACTGCCTGCCGGCTGGGTCTGAGACATCTCTTCTGTTTGACGCTCTGTAGTTCCAACAGTGCAGAGAGGTGAGAGTCGCTGCAGTTTGCTGGGGAGAACGCAGTGTGGGTGGGACGGGTGGAACAGACACAGGAGTCGGAGACGTGAGGGGAGGGAGGGAAGGGGTGGAACGGGTGGGGAGGGCCTGAGGTTGGCCGGGAGCTGACACAGTCCAAGAATGGTCACGGGGGACGTCCCTGGAAACAGCGGGGACGTGGGTTGAGGGTGAGATGATTTGGGACATTCCAGGGAAGGACAGAGCGGATTCTACAGGGAAAGGTCTCATTTGTGACGACAGATTCAGTTGTACAGATTAAAATTCAGGAATATTGCTTCAATGTTCACCCCAGCAGTCACTGGAAGAAGGCAGGTTCTCACACGGACCCTGTGTGGGGGCGATGGGACTGGGCTCCAGGTACTTACTCTCCCTGTGAAGCAGCTGCTCAACGCTCTGACCCTCTGGTCCGGACTCTGCAAGGGGCTGAGGGCTCAGAGCAAGCCGGAGAACTGCAGTGAGCCAGTGGTGGAGAGCAGAAACTCCCTGGTTTACACTCCCCCTCACTTTCACTGTTTGCATCTTTCTGTGCCCACTTGTGAGTTAACAGAGCTCTCAATGGAAGGAGTGACAGAACGAAGCCATCCAATAAAAAGGATTCAAGTGCTCTGAAAGAGAAGAGAACATGGAACAGCACAGGAACAGGCCCTTCGGCCCACCCTGTCTGTGCTGACCATGGTGCCGAATGAAACGACACCTGGTCGACAAGCCTCCCGTCCCTGCCTGTTCACGTCCCTGTCTGTATGTCTCTGACACGTTGCTGTTGTATCTGCATCCACCACCGCCCCTGGCTGCAAGTTCCAGCTCCCTCCCTCCCCCGTGGATAAAAAAGTGTCTCATAAATCTCCTTTAAACTTCCCCTCTCACCTTAAGCCTGTGCCCTCGAGTAGTTGACATTTCCACCCTGAGTAACAGACCATCTACCCGATCTATCCCTCTCGTAACTTTACATCATGTTTCCCCGCATCCTCCGCTACTCCAGAGAAAACAACCCAAGTTTGTCCAACCTCTTTTAAAAGCTGCTACTCTCTGATCCAGGCAGTATCCTGGTGAACCTCTCCTGCACCCTCTCCATAGTCCCTACATCCTTCCTGTAACGGGGCGACCAGAACTGCACACAGTGCTCCAAGTGTGGCCGAACCAAAGTTTTATACAGCTGCAATGTGACTTCCCGACTTTTATATTCATTGCCCTGTCTGATGAAGGCAAGTATGCCGTCTGCCTTATTTCTCACCCGATCCCCTTGTGTGGCCACTTTCAGGGAGCTGTGGCCTTGGAGCCCAGGATCCCTCTGTACCTCAATGCTCGTGAGGGTCCTGTCATGAACTGTACACTTCCTCTTACGTTTGACCTCCCAAAGTGCATCATCTCACATTTCTCCTAATTAAACTGCATCTGCCAATTGTTCGCCCACATTCCCAACTGATCTACGTCCCGCCGCAGCCTTTGACAACTTCCCTCACTGTCCACAACTCTGCCAACTTCGGTGTCGGCTGCAGACAGACTCGTCAGCCCACCGACACTTACATCCAATCATTTGTATGTCTCACAGATAACAGCTGTCAGTCCGAGGGGACAGGGCTTCAGTTCAGAGCGGCAGAGAGATTCCCTGCAGTAGGGAGTCTCTGCCCGTCAGAGGAAGGGAGGGCGACGTGGCACCAAAAGGCAGACTGTTATCTAAATGGAGAGAGTTTGCAAATGGATGGATCCAGTCCCGGGAGACTGAGGTGTCCGTGTGCATGAGACGCTCGGACAGCAATCGTGCAGGAAGCAAGTGGCCTTTCGGCAAGTATTGCGTGGAGCTGCCGTGTCCAACTGGGGCTGTTGGAGCCTGCAGGCGGTGCCTCCAGAAGGCGGCATCCGTCACTAAGGACCCTCACCACCCGGGACATGCCCTCTTCACAATCCTACCATCGGGAAGGAGGTACAGGAGCCTGAAGACCCACACACAGCGGTTCAGAAACAGCTTTCCCCACCTTGACCCTGCCTGTCAGAGCAGCTAGGATGACAGTAAGGGCAGTGACCTGTTCCTCCTGCAGGATGTGGAGATCCGGGAGACTGCCAGTGTCCCTGAGGACTTCATCGATAGGAAGTGCACCCAGCTGCAGCTCCTGACTGACTGTGGGTAGGAACTGGAGGCAGAGTTTGACGGACTTAGGGTCATCTGTGAGTCTGAGAGCATCAAATACAAGAGCTTCGGTAAGGTAGTCACACCTAAGATGCAGGCTGCAGATCGTTGAATGGCCACCAGGAAAGGGAGAGGTCCCCCTGTGGCTGTTGCCCTCAGCAACATGTTCCCCCTTGGGTACTGCTGGAGGGGGGAACGACCTGTCAGGGCACAGCAGCAGCAGCCAAGTCAGTGGCACTGTGTCCGGCTCTGTGGCTCAGTGGTGGAGGGTAAAATCAGGCAGAGCGATCGTGACGGGAGACTCGATAGTTCGGGGGACAGACATGAGATTGTGTGGTCGTGAAAGAGATGCCCGGTTAGTGTGTTCCCTCCCGGGTGCCTGGGTCGAGGACGTATCTGAGCAGCTACAGAACATTCTCAAGTGGGAGAGTGAGCAGCCAGAAGTGGTGGTGCACATTGGCACCAACGACACAGGTAGGAAGGGGGAAGATGTCCTGCACAGTGAGTGCAGGGAGTTAGGAAGGAGGCTGAAAAGCAGGACCACAGAGGTAGTAATCTCTGGATTACCCCCGGTGCCACGTGCTTGTCAGGTCAGGAATAGAAAGACAGAACCGCTGAATGTGTGGCTGAGGAACTGGTAGGAGGCCGGGTTTCAGGTTCTTGGATCATCGGAACCTCTTCTGGGGCAGTGACGACCTGTACAAGAGGGGTGGGTTGCACTTTAACTGCAGCCCATCGGGTCTGCTCCATGAGCTGCACTAAAACTATTCCCATCTTGCCCCAATTGCCGGCCTTGTCCCCATATCCTTGACGCCTTGACTAATTAGATACCTATCAATCTCCTCCTTAAACGCCTCCAATGATCGGGCCTCCACTGCTCTAGGTGGCAAAGAATTCCTCAATCTCACCATCCTCTGGCTAAATAAATTTCTCCTCATCTCTGCTTTAAATCTGTACCCTCTAATTCTAAGATTGTGCCCTCTGGTGTTGGACTCACACACCAAGGGAAACAGCGTGGCCACACCTACTCTGTCCAGTCCTTTCAACATTCTAAATGTCTCTATGAGGTCCCCTCTCATTCGTCTGTACTCCAGTGAGTACAGTCCAAGAGCCGACAAACACTCATTGTACATAAGCCCTATCATTCCGGGAATCATCCTCGTAAATCTCCTCTGAACCCTCTCCAACATCAATATATCCTTCTGAAGATATGGGGTCCAAAACTGCACACAGTATTCCAAATGAGGCCTCACCAGTGCCCTGTAGAGCCTCATCAACACTTCCTTACTTTTATACACTACACCTCTCGAAATGAATGCCAACATAGCATTCGCTTTCTTTATCACTGATCCGACCTGGTGGTTAACCTTTAGGGTATCCTGTGCGAGTACCCCCAAGTCCCTTTCTACTTCTGTACTTTGAATTTTCTCCTCTTCTCGATAATAACATGCCCGTTTATTTCTGTTTCCGAAGTGTACAACCGCACATTTCTCAACATTGAATCTCATCTGCCATTTCTTTGCCCATTCTCCAAAACTATCTATGTCTCTCTGTAAACGTCCTGCTTCTTCAATACTCCATACTCCTCCACCTATCTTGGTGTCATCTGCAAACTTAGCCACAAAACCATTTATTCCATTATCCAAATCATTAATGTACAAAGTAATAAGAAGTGGCCCCAACACCGACCCCTGCGGAACACCACTAGTAACCGGTAGCCAACCAGAACAGGATCCGTTCATTCCCAGACTTTGCTTTTTGCTTACCAGCCAATGTTCCACCCGTTCCAATATCCTACCTGTAATTCCATGAGCTGTCATCTTATTAATCAGCCTCTTGTGCGGCGCCTTGTCGAAGGCCCTTTGAACGTCTAAATACAGCACATTCACAGCCTCTCCCTTATCCACCCTACCAGAGATTTCCTCAAAAAACTCTAATAGGTTGGTCAGGCAGTATCATCCCTTCACGAAACCATGCTGGCTTGGACTTATCTTGCCTTGCACCTCTAGGTATTCCATAACCTCATCCTTGAGGATCGATTCCAATGACTTTCCCACCACCGATGTCAGACTAATAGGTCTGTAATATCCTTTATGCTGCCTCCCACCTTTCTCAGACAGCGGAACTACATTTCTGACCCTCCAGTCCTCCGGAACCATGCCACAGTCTATTGATTCCTCGAAAATTATCACCAATGTCTCCGCAATCTCTGAAGCCACCTCCTTCAGAAGCCGGGGATACACCTCATCCGGTCCTGGAGACTTATCTGTCTTTAGTCCTTTTAGCTTCCTTAGCACCAACTCTCTAGTAATCTTAACTGAACGCAGTTCTATCCCCTGAGACCCCTGCATCTCCGGTATATTGCTAATGTCCTCCACAGTGAAGCCCGATGCAAAATACTCATTTAGTTCTTCTGCCATCTCTTTATCATCCATTATAATCTCTCCCGCACCGTTTTCGATTGGTCCTATATCAACCCGTGTCTCTCTTTTACTTAAGTGTTTGTATTTTAATGCTGGGAGCATTATTGATAAGGGTGATGAACTTTGAGCATGGATCAGTACATGGGACTGTGATGTTGAGGCCGTTACGGAGAGACTTGGTTCAGAGAGGGACAGGAATGGGAGCTAGATATTCCAGGGTTTGGATGGTTTGGAAGAGACGGGGGGCGGGGAGTAAAAGAGGGGGAGGATTTGCAGTACTAATCAGGTACACTATCACAGCTGCACTCAGAGGCCGCAGAACTGAGGGCTCGTCCACTGATTCTTCATGGGTAGAACTCAGAAATAAGAAAGGTGCAATCACTGGCGGGATGATAAAACAGAATCCCCGTAGCCACCAGGACATTGAGGATTAGATATGCGGACAGATTGGGGAAGGTGTAATAACAACGGGGTTGTTGTCGTGATTGGCTTCAACTTTCTCAATATAGAATCACAGAGTCACTCAGCACAGAAACAGGCCCATAGGCCCAACTCCTCCGTGCAGTCCGTGCTGCCCAGCGAGCTGGCCCTATCTGCCTGTGTTTGGCCCAGAGCCCTCTAAACCTCTCCTATCCATGGACATATCGAGATGACTTTTAAACGTTGCCAATGTGCCCGCCTCAGCCACTGTTTCTGGCAGCTCAGTCCTGATACGCACCACCCTTTGTGTGAAGAAGCCGCCCGTGATCTCCCTTTCAAATATCTCGTCTCGAACCTTAAACCTGTACCTTCTTGTTTTTAACACACCCTTCCTGGGGCAAAGACTATGTTCTTTCACCCTATCTATGCCCCTCTTGATCTTGTATACCTCTATCAGGTCACCTCTCAATCTCCGATGTTCCCGGGAATAAAGTCCTCGTCTACACACCCTCTCCTTGTAACTCAGGCCCCGAGTCCAGGCAGCATCCTGAGAAATCTTTTCTGCGCTCTGTCCAGTTTAATAATATCTTTCCTGTAACAGGGCGACTGGGGATGTGCACAATCCTCTGAGTGAGGCCTCACCAATGTCCTATATAACTGCAACGTAACTTCCCAACTCCTGTACTCAGTTCAGTGACTGATGAGGCCAGCGTACCAAACGCCTTCTTCACCACCCTGTCTGCCTGTGACTCCACTTTCAGCAAACTATGCACTTGAACTCCTAAGTCCCTCTGTTCCATAACACTCCCCAGGGCCCCACAATTCACTGAACGTCCTACCTTGGTTTAACCTCCCAAAAGCAGCAGCTCACGGTTATCTGGACTGAAAGCCATTTACCAATCCTCAGCCCACATACCCAGCTGATCAAGGTCCGCCTGTAAGCTTTCATAACCTTCCTCACTATCTACAACTCCACCAATTTTAGTATCATCTGCAAACTTACTGACCTTGCCTTGCATATTCACATCCGAATCACTGATAGAAATTACAAACAACCAAAGTCCCAGCGCCGAGCTCTGTGGCACACCACTGACACAGGCCTCCAGTCCGAGAAACAATCCTCGACCACCACTCTCTGCTTCTCACCACTGAGCCAATTGTGAATCCAGTCCGCTAGCTCCCCCTGGATCCCGTGCGATTGAACATTCCAGACCAGCCTGTCATGAGGGACCTGGTTAAAGGCAACCCCAAACCCGCCTGTACACGGGTAGACGGGTCTGAGAGACCTATTCTGCCAGTCTCTGTCACGGCAGGGAAGGTGAGCTGTTTCCTGTGATCCTGAGAGAAAGTAAGTTCCCCAGCTGGTGCCCTTTGCCAACGCAGGAACTGCAGACAGTCACGCCTGACGGTCTCCGTTGCACAGAGAGCGACAGGACGAGGATAAGGACTGATGTTTCCCGCGATGGGCCGGCAGGGGAGGGGGCTGCAAGCATCAAAAACAAAGCCGTGTCTTTAAACACGGGAGGGGAAGTCATCGAGAGGGGGTGTGTATCCAAGAAGAGGAGGCGGTTGAATGTGTAGAGCGGGACAGAGCAGAGGAGGGAATCAAAGGTCTCCGTGAGAAGTTGGTCCACATTAAGGAGAAGGTTATTCAACTTCAGGATAAAGTTACTGAGTTCCATGGACAGAGGGCCGTGGATCTGGTGCATATGAGCCAGTCTCAGCTGCAGTGTGAAAACCGGTTAAAGGAAAGAGGAATTGAGAACAAGAAGCCCAAGTAGCTGAGGGCGAAGTGGAGGGATTGAGGAAACAGCGCAGTGACTTCAAACCAGCCCTGAATGTGCCCCAGAAATCAGCACAGGGAAAGGAAAGTAAACCTGGAGATCACACCGAGGGTCTACAGCAGGTAGGACAGCTGCCGCAGCAGCTCACAGCTCGGAGAGGAGGAAGATATGCTCTGGGATGTGAATCAGGGAGGAAGATGGTGATGGAGGGAGAGACCGGGGGGACTCAGCGGATGAAGTGGCCAGATACAGTCACGGTGGTAATGGGGATCCTCCTCCCGAGGGTCCCCCGCCAACACACACCAAACAGAGCCAGCTGCTGCCATCTGCAGCACGGCCACCCCCCCCCCCACCCACCCACCCCCCACCCCCACCCCAGTTATTACCAGGGAGGGAGAATCGGGCAGGAAATCAAATCCAGAACATAACATACACTGCCCCCTTGTGGTACAGCAGCTGTGGGGTAAGGCCAAGAATATTGGAACACGTGTGACCGGGGCTGATCATCGGGAGCTGTCCCAGGCAACATCACCAGAAAGCAGGACACGGTCTGGATGATGCCGAGGACAGGAAAGGGACGAGAATGTGTTTGTATCGGAACATACACTCAGCTTTTCCAGAAGCACAGTGACAGGGTGGGGGAATAAGTGAGGAGTTAAAGAATGTGGTACTGACGTGACGGGCTTTCAACGAAGGACCCGTGGGCACACTAACCAAATGTTCCCAGAAGTGGACACCCCACTGCATTGGTGCCCCGTCTATGGGCAGTGCTCCAAGGGGTACATGGATCAGCATCGAATCGGAACCATTGAGGACCAGACCCACAAACAGATGGTTCACAACGTTGGTGTCTCCCAGCACCGACGGGTGTAAAAAGGCATTGGAACTGTGTGATCCCACTGACCGACACATCCTGAGGCCTGGGGACTGAGCGCCATGGTCAGAGCATGGGAGATGGAGACACGGAGACCACCCTCAGCCTTCGGTTGGAGGGGGTTGTCCATTAAAGGTCAAGCGACTGCCTGAAGAAACGAAAGAGTGGTCCCACACCAAAGTTCTCCCCACCGCCCTGTCAAGTGGCGAAGATGGGCAGAGACCGGGGAAATGGAACGGTGTGAGGAACGGGGAGAACTGAAGGAGGAATATCTCAACGCTCCAACTGTGGCGGGGTGGGGGGGGGGGGGCACTTTCAGAGATGATGCCCAAAGCTGAGACGAGGGAGAGCAGAACAAGACCATGAGGGCGCAGGCGGCAGATCCGGCAGCTGTAACGGATGTGGTGAGCCACCCACAACGTTTGCCGCCCGGGTCGCTCACACGCTCTGACCCGCTGCACCTTTGTGCCTGCCTTACACAACGTTTGTCTCTGTGGGAAGCCGGAGGGGCTGTTTCAGCGGACGGAAAGCCCCTGCCACCTGCCGCATCACTGCGGGACATGTTTGAAGAAGGAAGGGAAAGGAATGTGGAGCCACAGGTGAAAGCTCAGAACGATCCCGAGGGGAGGAGGAAGGCTGACGAGTTAGTAACACACGGTGCTGTGAAGGGACAGGGGTGGCAGCCCCGGGGTGGGGATATCGGAAGGCAGAAGGAGCAACAGGTTAAGGTGATGGATTTAACGGAGGAGCAAAAGAAAGACAAGGAATGACCGAACCGGATGGAAGGAGCAGGTCAGACGTGTACAGAGAGCACTAGGGACGGAGTGGGCCTGTGGTAAGGGACGTCTGTGGCTCTGGAGGGGGGACAAAACCAACTGATCCACTGTTACCGTGACCCGGGGGGCACCAAGGAACTGAAAGTGCCCTGGAGAGGAGAAAGGAGGTGCGCTGGCGGCCCACGGTGGAGGACGGTGGGGAACACTGTGCCAGGAACTGTCTGCACAATGTCATCCCGACAAAACTGTGAAGAAGAGGCCCCGACACTCTAGACCAGTGGCAGGGCCGGGGCCCGATTCGCAGACAGATGATATGTGACCCCACTACCCACCCCAGGAGGTACAGGTATATTCTGGTGGGAGTGCACAGTTTTACCAAGTGGGTGCGAGCTGTTCCGACTTGGACAAATACGGCCCAAACCACCGCAAACATCTTATTGGGAAGAGGATTGCCTGGCCGGGATTAACCCGGAGGATGGAGTCGGACCAAGGCGCACACTTCACAACCCAGCGAATGCAAGGTTGTTGTCAGAATCAGGCAGAGGTTTCACACACCCTACAGAGCACAGTCCAGTGGAAATGTGGAACCGATGGATCGAGCGCTGATCAACACGAGGGTCAAATTTGTGCAAGAACAGGGAACGGGGTGGACAGTCTTTCCGCCCCACGTACTGATGATGGGAAGGACCACAGTGACACCTTCAACAGGTTACAACCCAGAGAACTTCATGGCCGGGAGGCAGATGAGAGGAGCGGAGGGATTGTTAGGATTGGAGTTGTCAGAACCCGAGGTAGACAGGATTGTGTGAGAAAGGCGGTTTCAGCAGTCAGTGGAGACAGTGAGGGAGGCCAGTCATGTGGCAGCTCATCAACTGGCGAAGAAACAGCAGGAAAGTCAGGCCGACTTTGACTCAGAGACCAGTCCAGGAGAATTCAGCCAAGGACAGAGAGCGGTGATTGGAACACACCGACCCACCTCATTTTACCTCCAAAGTTTGCAGGGCCCGCTGAACTTCTCCACAAAGCAAACCCGTCGGTGCACAAGGCGCTGGTAAAAGCAGGTGGGACCAGATCAACCAAGCAACGCTGGTGGGGGAGAAAAGAGAAAGTAATCACCGTCAGCACCGAACAGTTGGCGTCCGTAATGGCCCCGATCTGGGAGATCTGCGGATCGGACGGCTGTTCCCAGGAAATGGGCACAGACCCGGGCAAGGGGGCGCCTCTCAGTTCCCCAAACCTGAGGCTCAGGGAGGGAGCTTATGGCAAAGACACAGGGGAAAGAAGAAAGGAAGATGATGCCCCGTTGCTTGCCTCTGCTGTCCTGGAACGAAGGTGGGTAAAAGGAAATGGGCGGCTTGAGTCCAAAGACAACTGGGAGCCTGGACTGGATGATCCAAAGGAAGGGAAGGGAAGTTTGGACTTAAAGTAACGTCAGGGAAGGAACTGGAAGTAAATGCAGAAATGACACTTCTGTTTTCCAAGGTGAACTCAACGTGTTTTTCATTGCGACGGAATGAACCGTGACCGTGTCTGTGGTCTGACTCGCTCTAGAACCAGGACACTAACGAATGCGCCTGTAACGGTGTCGATACTGGGAGATTATCCTGTGATCAAAAAAAAACTTTTCTCAGCCGATCCGGGGTAGTCGGGGAACAAGGGGGGAATGGGGACTCGAACTTGTGATCTGTGTGGGTGGATGGTTGGACGTACGTGGACAACACCCCCGGTATCCCAGAGGGGACAAAGGTCCAGATCTCACATAATAACATTCTGGAGCTGAAATTATCCCTGATCCCGGGGGAGGGTCATTGGTCAGTTGTGAGGCGCAGTTATTCAGGGACCATCAGGTAAGGATTGCCACGGTCAGGTCACCGTTCTGTGGAATCACACATGTGACTATCGAATGGGGCAGATACTGCCACAAGGTAAGGGAAGAGATTTCTTTATTAGTCATATGTACATCGAAACACACAGTGAAAAAACGTCTTTTTGCGTTGCTAAGACTGTTCTGGGTGCATCCCGCAAGTGTCGCCACGCGTCTGGCGCCAACATAGCATGCCCACAACTTTGGAACTATGGACAACATTGAGTGTGATACAAGCCAGTTTGCTATTTGGTGAATGTCCCTTTAAAGCACCTGGACAGTAGAGTAGTGTGTGTGTGTGTGTGTGTGTGTGTGTGTGTGTGTGTGTGTGTGTGTGTGTGTGTGTGTGTGTGTGTGTGTGTGTGTGTGTGTGGTGTTAGCAAGACTATGATAATATACTGGCTGTTTTTCTCAGTGAGTCGAGGAGAATCGGAGAGAGAGAGAAGAGGGAGAGAGAGAGAGAGAGAGAGAGAGAGAGAGAGAGAGAGAGAGAGAGAGAAAGACTGACTGCTGGTCTCCGTATCAATGGATGTTGAACAATAGCTGTGTCTGTCACTACAATCCATGTATGGATTTTTGGAGCAAACAATTGGAGTCCACTTTGTCGTTAACCTGTAGTGGGAAACAGGTATTACTGTGGACGGCCACAAATCAAATACATTCTGGGCGGAAGATACTTCGGAACAAAGCAGTGGAGATCATTGGAGATTGAGGTGTCGTCTGGGTTCCATTGCGGAACATATGGATTTCATAATTTCTCTCTCCATTCTCTCTACATTTTCTCTTCAGTCAGTGGGTTGGCAAGAGTCTTTGCTCACGTTTCACCTGACGACTTGCTGAACTGAACTTTGAGAACTATTCCTAGACTTGGAGTTTGGGAATTTGCCACACACACACTTTGAGTTTATTATTTTTGAGGGATAATGTTTAACATGTAACGGTTTTACTCTTCTTATCATCACAAGTAGTTATTAATAAAATAGTTTCGCACACTTATACAAGACTAGGTGTATTTATATTGTTGCTGGTACGTAACAAAAATTGGGGGCTTGTCCGGGATCTATACCAAGATTGACGGGAGTAGTCCGAGATCGAACTCAGGACTGGTCCGGGAGGTCTGAGTTTGAACAAATTGGGGCTTATTGGATGATTGATTGTTGGTCTGCCTGATAAAGTTATTTTCGATGGGTTTGCGTGTGTGGAAAACAGCAGCAATAGATGTTGATACATTTTTGAAATTGCCAACTCCTGGGAGATTGTCCAGGTTGAGAAAGGTAGATTGGTTGAACATTGCTGCAAAGCTAAAACTTGAAGCAGTGAAACTGTCTATGAAAAAGTGGATATTCAGAGACAGATAGCTGGCCATTATGTGAAGTTGAAGGTGTTTGGGGAGGAAGTGTTAAAACAGTTGTCTGTGAGTAAACCAGAGTTTCTGATGCTCAGGTGCAGCTGGCAAAGATAGAGGCCGAACGAGAACAAACTCGGCTGAAGTTAGAGGCTGATGCAGAACAAACGAAACTAGAGCTGGAACAAACACGGCTGAAGTTTTAGGCTGAGCTTGCAATGAAGAAGATGGAGGCTGAGGAAAGGAAGAGACAGAGACGGCATGAGGTAGCAATGAATCGAGGGAGTTCTGAATCTTATTCTGATTCTGATGATGGTTTTATAGTCAGTAAGGAGGTTCAGTTAGTCCCTCCATTTGAGGAAGATCAGGTTGATCAGTATTTCCAACATTTTGAAAAATTTGCTGAGAGTTCAAAGTGGCCACGGGACAGATGGGCTCTCATGTAACAGAGATGATTAAAGGTCAACAAGCTTATTCTGCCTTGTCTGTTAGGGAGGTGGCGGATTATACAAAGGTAAAACAAGCTGTGCTTAAAGCTTATGAATTAGTGCCTGAAGCTTCTAGACAAAAGTTTAGGGAGCTGAAGACGTCTGTGGATCAGATGTACATGGAATTGCTAATGGAAAGAGAGTAAGTTTTGAACGATGGTGCACGTCTAAAAATATATATGGGGATTATGATAAATTTAGAGAATTGATTTTAGTGGAGGACTTTAAAAAGTGTGTCCCAGTTGAAATAACAACATATCTAAATGAGAAGGACATGGAAACTTTGAAAGAAACTGCTAGGTTGGCAGATGAGTATGCTTTAACCCATAAATCCAAATGGGGACAAACTAAGACCTTCCAAAAGAGTTATAAGGATCATCCAGGTAAACCAGAGGTTGAATTTGGAAGTAGTCAAAAGGATGGTCGGAAGCCATTGCTGGAGAAACCTGCTGAGCGTACTTGTTATTACTGTAAGAAACCTGGTCATGTGATAGTTAATTGTTCCCTCTTGAAGAAAAAGAAAGAAAAGGAGGCCGTGCCAAATGCTTGTCTGCAAGTAGTAAAAACTAAAAATCAAAAGGTGTTAGGACATGTTGTTAAAGATCAGTCCCTTGCCAGAGGTAAAGGCTGAAATGTTGGATGAGTTTAGGGAGGAATTGTGTTCTTTTGTGTCAGAGGATTTTGTCTCACTGAATGTTAGTTCACCCCAAGTCACAGTGAAAATCCTTAGAGATACTGAGGCTTCCCAATCTATATTGTTCGACAGTGTTTTAAATTTTGGTGAGGATATTTCTACTAGTGAGGTAAATCTAGTGCGATGTGTTACAGGTGACACTGTGTCTGTCCCTTTGCACAAGGTAATTTTAAAATCAGAGTTCATAGAAGAACCTGTTAAGATAGGGATACGACCTAGTTTACCAGTGGAAGGAGTTTCTTTGTTATTAGGGAATGATCTTGCAGGTGGGAAAATTGTCCCTGTGGTACAGTTAACGACTAAACCAATTATTAATGAGTCCAAGAACGATTCATCCTGTGCAGTGACCCGAGCTAGGGCTAAAGAATTAGCCAAGGCTGATAGTCCTGTTCAGCCTGATTTTGTTCCCTGCGACAGCCCTAAAACAGGATGCAAGTTATGATGACTTGGCAGACACTTTTCTCTCTTCACTGGAGGATCAAAATCCTTGTATTGAGTCTGAATATAAAAATTTGTCTCTGTCCAGAACTGAATTTATAATGGAGCGGACTAAAGACCCTGAGCTTACTGAATTGAGAGAAAAATCACTCTCAGGTGATGAGATTGAGAAAGTGCCAACTGGATATTCTGTCAAAAATGGAGTGTTAATGAGGAAATGGAGACCTCCTGATGTTCCTGCCAGTGAGGAATGGCAAGTTATTCACCAGGTTGTGGTTCCTAAACTTTATAGGAATGAGATTTTAAACCTGGCCCATAGTATGCCTTTAGGTTGTCATTTTGGTGTGAATAAAACTGTAAGAAAGATTTTGAAACAATTCTTTTGGTCTGGTGTGAGGAAGGTTTGTATAACTTGTCACACATATCAGATGGTAGATAAACCTAATCAAAGGCTTCTTTACAGCCTATTCCTGCCTTTGGTGAACCCTTTTTGAAGGTAATTGTGGACTGTGTTGACCCATTGCCAAAGTCTAAATCTGGGAATCAGTATTTGTTAACCACCATGTTTGCAGCTTCTAGATTTCCAGAGGCAATTCCACTCAGAATTATTAAGGCCAAGACGGTGTCAAAGGCTCTTCCAAAATTTTTCACTTTGGTTGGTTTGCTGAAAGAAATCCAGTCTGACCAGGGAAGTAATTCTATGTCAGGATTATTTCAACAATTAATCTATGAGCTGGGTGCAAAGCAGATTCTATCGTCTGGGTATCATCCAGAATCTCAGGGAGCTCTGGAGCGATTTCATTCTACTCTCAAAAATATGCTGAAGAATTGTTGTTTTGAAAACACAAAGGATTGGGATGAAGGAAATCATTTGCTTTTGTTTGCAGTAATGAAGTCAGTGCAAGAATCCTTAGGGTTCAGTTCTTTTGAACTTGCGTTTGGACATCAAGTTAGAAGACCTTTAGAATTGTTAAGGGAACAATGGGTTAATGAAGATATGCATTTGAATTTGTTGGATTATGTACAGAAATTTTTAAAAAATCGGCTACAGAAAGATTTCCAGTTAGCGAGAGAGAATTTAAAAACAAGCAGGCGAAAATGAAAACATACTTTGACAAACATGCTCGCTCAAGGACTTTTCAGGTGGGAGATAAAGTGTTAGTTGTCTTTCCTATTCAAAATAATCCTTCCCAAGCCGGTTTCATGGGCCATATGTAATTGAGTTTAAGATTAATGATTTAAATTATGTGATCAAGGCACCGGATCAACAAAAACAAAAACAACTCTGTCATGTAAACAGGTTTAAACATTCTTGCGAGAGAAATACTGCTGTGGCAATGGGGTTGTTGACCCGAAGATACCTAAAGTTGAAACTGGAGAAGGTCAGTTTAGACCAAACATTGTATCACCGAAGCTGAGAAACAAAAATGTTTTGGAAAACACTGAAACAAAGTTGGAACATTTACAACCTTCGCAAAAACAACAGATGAAGCAGTTAATTTTAAAATTTTAAAATTTGTTGCCCGATATTCCAAACAGAACGTCGATAATCAATCATGATGTTGATGTTGGGGATGCAAAGCCAATCAAACAACACCCATATCGAATGAATGTAGAAAAGAGCAAACTTGTTGACCAGGAGATTGAGAACATGTTAGAGAATGATAACATTATACGGTCCGCTTCAAACTGGAGTTCACCCTGTTTGATCGTGCCTAAACCCGATGGGAGTGTTAGGCTTTGCACTGGTTATAGAAAAGTGAATTCTATAACCAAGTTAGATGCTTACCCTATCCCTAGGGTGGATGATTGCATAGAGAGAGTTGGAAAGGCGAAATATCTTACAAAGATGGACCTATTAAAAGGGTACTGGTGTATGCCATTGACAGATAGAAGAAGAGAGATATTCTGCCTTTGTCACACCTTCTGGATTGTCTGAATACAATGTTTTACCATTTGGGATGAAAAATGCTTCAGCAACATTTCAAAGAATGATTAATTCTGTAATTCAAGGGTTAAAACATACAGATCCCTATATTGACGACTTAGTTACAGGGAATGATACATGGGAAGATCATATCTCTGCGTTAGAAAGGTTGTTTGAAAGACTCTCCAAAGCCAACCTTACAGTTAACTTGGCTGAAAGTGAATTTGGCCATGCCACTGTAACATATCTTGGTTATGTTGTAGGTCAAGGCAAGTTAGCTCCTGTTCAGGCAAAAGTTCAAGCAATATCTGAGTTCCCCATTCCAGCAGGTACGAGGGCTGTTAGGCCTCGAGGAATGGTTGGATATTATAGCAAATTTTGTAAAAAATTTGCTGATGTTGCTCTTCCCTTAACTAATCTTCTGAAGAAGGAAGTGAAGTTTGTTTGAACAGATCCTTGTCAAGAAGCATTTGAGAAGCTGAAAGCCATTTTATGCCACCATCCTGTGCTCAAATCACCTGACTTTGAAAAGCCATTTTCATTAGTGGTAGATGCCAGTGATGAAGTTGCAGGAGCTGTGTTGATGCAGAAGGGTGACCTTGATGATATTGACCATCCTGTAGCTTACTTTGCAAAGAAATTTAATGAGCATCAAAAGAATTATTCTACCATAGAGAAAGAATTACTGTCGCTTATTTTAGCGGTGGAACATTTCAGTGTGTATGTTTGCACCGCTCAGAAACCACTGACTGTGTACACAGATCATAACCCATTGGTGTTTCTGAGCCGGCTGTTCAACTGGAGTTTGACTTCACAAGAGTTTTACCTCATGATAACTCACATTAAAGGCAAAGATAACGTGATCGCTGATTGCCTTTCCCGGTGTTAAGTGGAAAAATACATCTTTATTGATGTCATTTTCTGTAATCATGCAGCATGATAGTTATCAGCCATTGCTTTACTAACTGGAAACGCTTTTAAACACTTTGCACTTGCAGATCAAAATTTTTTTAGGGGGCAGGTGTTACGACCCAGGTTGCTATTTGGTGAATGTCCCTTTAAGGCACCTGGACAGTGGAGTAGTGTGTGTGTGTGTGTGTGTGTGTGTGTGTGCGTGCGTGTGTGTGTGCGTGCGTGCGTGCGTGCGTTCGTCGCGAGGGAGTGTGTGGTGTTAGCTAGACTATAATAACATGCTGGCTATTTTGCACAGTGAGTCGAGGATAATCGGAGAGAGAGAGAAGAGAGAGAGAAAGAGACAGACACTGACTGCTGGTCTCTGTATCAATGGCCGAATAACAATAGCTGTGTGTGTCACTGCGATCCATGTTTGGATTTTTGAAGCAAGCAAGTGGTTCACCTGTAGTTGGAAACAGATATTACTGTAGGCGGTCACATATCAAATGCCTTCGGGGTGGTTGATACTTCGGAACAAAGCAGTGGAGATTATTGGAGATTGAGGTGTCGTCTGGGTTCCATCGTGGAACATGCGGATTTCGTAATTTTCTCTCTACATTCTCCCGAAATTTTCTCATCAGTCGGTGGTTTTGCAAAAGCTTTTGCTTATGTTTCATCTGATGACTTGCTGAACTGAACTTTGAGAACTATTCCTCGACTTAGAGTTTGGGAATTTGCCGCACACACACTTTGCGTTTATTAGTTTTGGGGTTAATGTTTCACATCTAACGATTTTACTCTTCTTATTATCACAAGTAGTTCTCAATAAAACAGTTTCTAACACTTATACATGACTCGGTGTATTCTATTGTTGTTGGTACGTAACAGTGTGTGTGTTGTGTCTCTGGAAGTTGTTTATCGGAAGGATGAAAACTTTACCAATGGAAACGCAGCAGTGTGGTGTCTCCAAGGTTCACACAGTGACCGCAGTATGTTGCCTGACCCAATATCATGACCAAGGGCAGAATGTGATCTTTTACCCCTGCATTTAACCATGTTTTGGGGGTAAATGGAATGACTTAGAAGCTTTTCTGAAAGGACCACCTCAGCTAACTAAAGAACAGAGTTAAATTGCAAAATAGATCTGTCGCGAAAGGAGGTGAAAATGCTTCATGATCGGAAGAATTATACCGAATGGTTCAGGGAGAGACACACCTTCCCGCCCACCCACAAGGGAGATATTTTCAAGAGTTGGTCCCCCAAGACGAATGTACTTCTGAAGTTAGTCATTCATCCTGTAACTGTGTTAGAACATAGAACAGTACAGCACAATACAGGCCATTCGGCCCACAATGTTGTGCCGACCTTTAAACCACTGTTGTTTCGTTGAAGGTGTTGTTTCGATGTTAGTGTTCTTTAATCTGTATTCGCATTAATGGTTAAATCCCCAGTTACTGACAGAAGTGAAGTCTATTGGATAATCAAGGAATGGCCATTTTAACGACTACGTGAGGGGTGAACTGTGGAGGCAGAGGTGCGGAACTGAACAAAGGGGCCGAGAGAGGTCAAAACAATCCACGTTCACTGACCAAACGTACAGAGTGAATGGACTTGTCAGGCAGTGGCCAGACAGGTCCCAACATTGCTGCAGGAACACATGAAAATCCATCACGTGCACTTGTGAAATGCAAAGTGTAACGAAATGTGTGGTTCGGTGAAGAGATCAGGAGAGAACTGAGATGAGATAAGGTGAGATATCTTTATTAGTCACATGTACATCGAAACACATAAACGAAGAGTGTTCTGGGGACAGCCCGCAAGTGTCGCCACACTTCCTGGCGCCAACATAGCACGCCCGCAACTTCCTAACCCGTACGTCTTTGGAATGTGGGAAGAAACCAGAGCACCCGGAGGAAACCCACGCAGACACGGGGAGAACGTACAAATGTATGGACAGTGGCTGGAATTGAACCCGGGTCGCTGGCGCTGTAAAGCTTTACGCTCACAGCTACACTTTCTTCCAAGGCGGAGGGGGCGGGGGGTGGAAAGAGGGAAAGAGATAGGTAAAAGAAGGAAAGAGTGAGGGAGAGAGAGGGGGGAGAGAGAGACAGAGATTGGTCCCACCGGCTGTTTGCACCAGACTGTTTGACTCTATAAATGGGCAAAACAATACACGTCTCCAAAGTCAGAAGCCCAGAGCTTCAATCAACATCAACGTGTTCCCTCCTTGTTTTATATTTCAAAAACAGACTTTATTCAGAATAAAAATTACATACAAAGGGAGAAACAGCGCAAAACCCTTCTCCATTCGTGGTCGTTACATTCAGCTGTGTAAACTTTTCACCAATGCCCCACACGTGGCCCCCTGAGGTGATGCCCCTTCATTGTTCGAGGGACTTCCCCACCCGACTCAGCCCCTGCGTGTGCGGTAGCGGAAGGAGCCCAGGCTGTGGACCTTCCCCACGGAGCCTCAGCATTGGCTGCACTGAGCTTCAGTGCATCCCTCAGCACGGACTACTGCATCTGGCTGTGCTGGGAGACCAACAGGTTTCGGGCAGACCAAAGGGCGTCCTTCACTGAGTTGATGCCCTTCCAGCAGCACCTGATGTATTTCTCGGTGTGTGTCCCCGGGAACAGCCCGTAGATCAGAGAGTCCTCTGTCACTCAGCTGCTGGGGATGAAACGGGACATGGACCCACGTATCAGTCTCCACACCCTCTGAGCAAATCCACAGTCTGCAAAGAGCTGGGTGACCGTCTCCTCCTCACCGCAGCCGTCCCGAGGGCAGAGTGCGTTGGTGTTGATGTGTCATCCGTAAAGGAAAGCTCTGACTGGGAGGGCACCTCTCACCGCCAGCCCAGCGACGTCTTGGTGGCTGTTGGTCAGATCTGGGGATTAGCTATTCTGCCATGTAGTTTGGACAATTTGCTCAGGGAACCACCCCACCGAATCCATAGTGTCCCCATCCTGCAGTGTCTGCAGTACACTCCACGCTGACCACTGCCTGATGGGCTTGTGGTCAAAGGTGTTTACTTGGAAGATCTCTTCCACAAAGGACTGGTAGTGCGGCAACGTCCAGCTGACTGGGGCGTTGGGCGGTAGAGGGGCCGGGCCCATCCTCTGTAATACCAGGGACAGGTAGAACCTCAGCACGTCGTGACACTTGGTGCCCACGTACTTGGGGTCCACATACCGACTAATACAGCAACACACCAAGGTGGTCATCAGGGTGAGGGAAACTTTGGGTACACTTGAGCACTCTGTGGGAAACTGTGAAAACTGTCCGTCCGAGGTCGGGTAATGTCCGTCACCTGCCCTGTCCCTCTCGGGTCCTGCACTCACCTCGATTATCAACATCACTTCATTCATTTTCAGCATCTGAGCATCAGTACAGGCAAGGACGATATTGATTGGCCATCCCTCCGTGTCTGGGAGAAGTGGGGCTGTGATTCACCCACAGCAGAGCAGCTGGCCGGACTGTTCTGGACGGAATTGTGAGTGTGAACCACGGATTGGATCTGGAGTCACGTCTGGGCTGGAGGAGGGCGGCTGATAACCTCTGGGGAAGGGCACTGGTCAGCCAGGTGGGTGTTTTGTGGCACCAAGTCGGGTATTTCCAGCTCACCAGGCGTTGTGTGGTTATCACTGGTAATGTCGAGCTGTTGGTAAATGTGTTGCTATCAAGTAATTGGCACTTCGCAGCGTCAAGGGTGGGATTTGAAGGCGGGCCCCTGGATCATTGGTCCAGTCCTGTGAATTCCTCCCACCGTGAGAGGGGACAGAACAAGGAACATTCAGACAAAGATTCGATTCCCCTCCGCCCGAACTTGACGCGCACACTCGGCACTGGGCCACAGCCGGGTGCTGCTGGTTCTACCACAGCTCGAACTCCAGTTCATCAGGCCAGCAACAGGCTCTCTGAGCCGGAATGTTTGCTCTGTTCTCTTGCCACAGAGGAGCCCCAGTTGCTGATTCTAATTGCATGGAGGTAAGTTGTGTTATTACCAGTTGGATTTGGCTGTAATCCAGAGGGCAGTTTGTGCCTCAGTTTCCAGCATTTCAGAGTTTTATCATGTTCTGTGTTGTTTTATCTCAGATTTTCAGAACCTGCGGGGAACCTTCTGAAAGTTCATTTCGGATTTCACAGGAATACTCGGGTTTGTGTGCTCATCGTTCTCCAGACTCCTTGTTCTTATGTTTTCAAATTCCTGATCAGGAATGGATTGAAATTCCATCGCCGACGTGCTGGGATTTGGATTGCGCCTCGGGAACTTTGTGCACAAGTGCTATAATGAACCTCTGCACCAATCCCGGCCTCCGGGTCTCTCACTCCCACTATTAACATCTATCCCAGTGCCCCGCACGTTGCCAGCTGCCCGGATAACCCGAACACGGCGGCCCGTCAGCACAGTCCTCACTGCACCGGTTACCACACAGCCTGGTCCTCCTCACAACAGCGGCGCATCCCTGTCCCGTTTGATCCAGGCCCTCTTTCCCCGTCTCTTCTGCCTTCCGCCGCCCTTCTTTTCCAGCCCCCTTTGTCCTCCACTCCCCCTGACTCTCACACCCTCCCTTTCTCTCCATCTTCCCCCCTCTCTCCATCCAAACCCGAAACCATTTCCAAAGGCACTCCGTTGTGTGTACTCCTGTGTGTTTCAATAATGCAAAGTCCGTCTTGTTCATGAGAAAACGTCTTCTGAAACTGCACATGGGGCAGGGAGAATTGCAGTTTGTTGCACCTGCAGGTCTGACCCTCTGAGCATCGCGGGATGTCTGCCTGTGCTCCACCGTCCAGTGATAGAGAGCCCAGCCTGGTGCACTGCTTTTTGTGAGGTCCATTCACTGACATCTAAGCTGTCTGGTCACGGTCACTGAGACCAGGACAGGGGAAGGCACTGGGGCACATGCTGTCATTCTGAGTCGTTGTCCCCTTGATTAATGTCTTGTGGAGATTTGCTCCGGGACCCGGGTTGGTATCATGAACAGGTTCAGCAGCCCGCGAACATCACGGTGGAGGTGGTGAGCGCACGGCCGGCCACACAACCACCCCCCTCTCCTCCACCCCACCGACCCCCACAACCCACCCTCTTCACGGCGGTTTATTTTCATCCCGTGGTTCGCACACAAATTTGGTCGAATCGAAATGTTAAAGAATTCATTTTGCGGAAATCTGCGCCAAAAGCAGAAAATGCTGGAAACGCTCAGCAGGTCAGGAGATGCTGGTCAACGAGAAACAGATTTCCCGTTTGGGTCAGAATTGGCACGGTGCTCGGAGGCGGAGGTGCGGGGCTGTTTCTGGATCGGAGGCCTGTGACCAGTGGGCTGTGGCAGGGGTCGGCGCCGGCTCCCCTGTTGTGTGTCCTGCACATTAATGAGTTGCTTGAGAATACAGATGGCGTGATTCATCAGTTTGAAGAGAACAGCAGAATCGGTGGTCTCGCGGTTGGCGAAGATTACAACAGAATCTACATCAACTGTGAAAGTGGGCAAAGGAATGGCAGGAGGGATTTCCCTTGATATTGTGCGAAGTGGCTCACTTGGGGAAGTGAAAACATGACAGGACAGACACAGTGTCCGGCGGCCCCTGTTGAGTGAGAGAACAAGGGTTAAAAGTGCGTCGCTCCCTGACAATGGAAACACAGGTTGCTGAGAAAGGCCATGGATGGCCTGTTTGCCCTCGTCGGCCGAGACATTCAGTCTCAGATCTGGGAAACCATGTCACATTTGTACAAAACGTTGGTTCGGCCGCAGTTGTAGGATGTTGTGCAGTTCCGGTCATCACACCATAGAAGGGGGTGATTAGTGGAGAGAGCGCAGACATGGTTCACAATGACGGTATCTGGATTGGAGGGCTTCAACTGTCAGGAGAGATGGCACAGGCTAAGTCTTTTTTCTCTGGAGGGGAGGAGGCTGACAGGTGACAGGATAGATGGCCGGTGCCTGTCCCACGGTCGGGGTGTCTCAGACCAGTGGTCTTGGTTTAGTGTGAGAGGGAGAAGGTCTGAAGGAGATCCGAGGGATGAAGATTTCCCACAAAGAACAGTTGGTCTCTGGAATGAGCTTCCAGAGGAGGTGGTGGAGACTGCAACAGCAACAGCATTGAAGAGGTACGTGAGCGAGCGAGACATAGACGAATGTACAATCTATAGAGGCAAGTGGGGTGAGCATGGAAAGGCATGATGACCAACACAGACACGGTGGGCCGAAAGGCCTTCTCCTGCACTGTACCACTCTGTGACACTATGAACATGGTCACGTTTATCGACACCTTGGACGTCGATATGAACTCCGATCCACGTTCCCGTATTTGGCCACAGTTCCTCATTGTGCGGCCACATTGCTGTCTGTCAGCTTTTCCTTCTTTCACTCCTCTTACAGATGTAGCGTTTGCACCCTGAGATTTGGGCTTGACTGAAACTATCGCCATCAGAATGGAACTACGGGAGCCTGCAGATATCGTGTATCTGGATCTCCAGAAGGCATTCGACAAGGTCCACATAAAAGGCCGCTGCTCTGGACAAGATCTCATGGCTTTGCAGGGATGTGTTTGCACGGATTGAAACGTGTTTACCCCAAGAGAGACAGAGGCTATAAGGAGAGAACTTGGGAGTGTAAATTGGGATGTCCTTTTTGAAGGAAAATGTACCATGGAGATGTGGTCGATGTTCAGGGATCTTATGCAGGATGTTAGGGATAAATATGTCCCGGTGAGGCAGAGAAGGAATGGCAGGGTGAAGGAACCGTGGGTGACGAGAGAGGTGGAATGACTTGTTAGGGAGAAGAAGGTAGCTTATATGAGGTATAAGCAGCAAGGTTCAGACAGGGCCCGTGAGGAATATAGGGTAGCAAGGAAGGAATAAAGGGCTGAGGAGAGCTAGAAGGGGACATGAAAAGGCTTTGGCAGTACGGTTAAGGAAAATCCCAAGGCCTTTATCAAGTACGTGAAGGGTAGAAGGATGGCTAGGGTGAAGGGAGGACTATTAAGGACAAAGGTGGGAGAATTTTCCTGGAGGCGGCGGAAGTGGGAGAAGTTCTCAATGAGTACTTCTCTTCGGTATTCACCAGGGAGAGGGGTCTTGATGATGCGGAGGTGAGTGCTAGTAGGGGAAATGTTCTCGAGGTTGTTGATATCAAGAGAGAGGATGTGTTGAAGTTGTTAAATAATATTAAGACAGATAAATCTCCGGGGCCTGACGGGATTTTTCCCCAGGCTGCTTCAAGAGGCGAGGGAGGAGATTGTTGAACCGCTGGTAAGTCCTTGTCGTCCACGGGGATGGTGCCGGAGGATTGGAGGGTGGCGAATGTTGTCCCCTTGTTCAGAAAAGGTAGTACGGATAGTCCAGGGAATTACAGACCGGTGAGTCTCACGTCTGTGGTGAGTAAGCTGTTAGAAAGGATTATAAGGGATAGGATTTATGAACACCTTGAGAATCATGGACTGATTAGGGCAGCCAGCATGGCTTTGTGAAGGGAAGATCTTACCTCACAAGCCTGATAGAGTTCTTTGAGGAGGTGACAAGGGAGATTGATGAGGGCAGTGCAGTGGATGTGGTTTACATGGATTTGAGTAAGGCGTTTGATAAGGTTCCTCATAGTAGGCTTCTTCAGAAGGTCAGAGGCCAAGGGATCCAAGGAAGCTTGGCTGTGTGGATTAGGAATGTCTTGCATGTAGAAAGCAGAGGGTTGTGGTGGAAGGAGTGCCCTCGGATTGGAAGGCAGTGACTAGTGGTGTCCCGCAGGGATCGGTTCTGGGACCTCTACTTTTTGTGATATTTATAGATGAAATAGTGGGGGGGGGGGGTGGAGGGCTGGGTTAGTAAGTTTGCAGACGACACTAAGATATGCGGTGTTGTGGATAGTGTGGACGGCTGTCGGAGCTTACAGAGGGATATTGATAGGATGCAGAGCTGGGCTGACAGGTGGCAGATGGAGTTCAATCCGGAGAAGTGTGAGGTGGTAAACTTTGGAAGGAAAAACTCCAGGGCAGAGTACTGGGTGAATGGCAAGGTACTTGGCAGTGTGGAGGAGCAGAGGGATCTTGGGGTTCATATTCACAGTTCATTGAAAGTTGCCTCAGAGGTGGAAAGAGCAGTTAAGAAGGTCAATGGGATGTTGGCTTTCATAAATCGCGGGACTGAGTTTAAGAGCCGCGAGGTGATGATGTAGCTTTACAAAACTCTAGTTAGGCCACACTTAGAGTACTGTGTTCAGTTCTGGTCGCATCATTATAGGAAGGATGTGCAGGCATTGGAGAGGGTGCAGAGGAGATTTACCATGATGCTTCCTGGATTGGAGAGTATTGAATATGAGGAGAGGCTTAAGGTGCTAGGGCTTTATTCACTGGAAAG